>NC_052508.1:20318800-20664884 GCF_014356525.2 Nilaparvata lugens
CTCCGTGTAAATAATTGTGTGTGAGTGTGTGTATGGTACGGTATCTTATGAGCCTGTTTTCGAATGATAAGACTGAACGTCTTTTAAATTGTAATGTTTATGTTAGGATAATTATTTACTACTTTTTATATAAGAAGCATCTTGATGTAGCAATAACTGATTTATATCTAGTTTCATGGAATGGAGTATGAAGCTACATTCCATATATATTGCATTTGGAAGGCATAGTTTTCACGCATTTTATGTGCACATTATATTGACTTGGTTGCGTACCAACTTGCAATACAGTTCTTAGGTAAATTGTGGTAATGATCCATTTTAAATCCGATTTAAAACTGAAATCGTGGAGGTTCTCGAATTCTTTTTTCGTAAATCAATATGAATCGATAGGTTGTATCTTAAAATGTGATTTACTGTGTATTGCGTCCACTTTTTGAGATATTTCCACATAATCTACATATTTATTTTAACGATGTGATTTATTCCTCACGAATAACGAAGTAATGAATTGAACAGAAACTCTAGTTTAACAAGAAATATTTTGAATATTGTGAAACATAGTCTTGCTTCTTCAACATGTAATTGAGTGGATATATCGTGTGAGTCAAAAATAACTTTTTCAATTTTGCCTCTCATAAATTGATGTCTTATTGCTCATTCGTATTGACTAGTGGACCGAGGTTTTAATGAATGATGAATTATATAATAGAGCAGTATGCATAATTTAAAAAACGTGTTTTTTTATCAATGCAGTTTTGATTATTATGCACTTTTTTAAACGTTTTTTTTTAGTCTTATGGATTGACTCTTTTTGTTGAAAATGCAGCTTTTATATTATAGCAACAACTGAAGAGATACATGAAGCCTCTCAATTGATATTGAAATCATATTGTGCAATTGACTGAATTCGTGGAGAAATTCGTAATTTCTTGAAAGGTAGAAATGAATCTGTTAAGTGTATATACATTTTGTGTATAAGTTCTGTTCATATTTAGTTCTATGTACGGTTTAGATATTTTGCGCATTCATCATCAGAGTATTATTAATTTGATAGTAATATTTTTACGTTTGTATATCAAAATTTATATGTATTATTTCTGTATATATAGTTTTATACTGAATGTATTTTTTACGTCCGAAGAATTAATTTGTAAGATTGGAAATTCATTCTCGAACAACTACTTGTAGATTGAAACTAGTGCCATCGTTTCTATTCCATCTACTAGCGATGGGATGATAAAGGGAAAAGTTTTCTTTATGAGTGGAAATTTCAGCTTAAGTCAGGAAGTGCTCAATATTTGAATAGTTAGATAGTTATCTCTATGAAAATTCAGTGCATATAGAGTCACTGAACATCGTGTGTGTATTCATGTGCTAGTCAAGTGACGCAGCATAACCTGAGGAAATATTGTTCGACTAATGAATATTAAGTTATAAATATTGTTCAAATACGGTAACCATGTTTTAGTGGTCTGTTTGGACAAAAAAATTGTCTTCAACTTTCCATTGGTCATGAAACATGAAACTGGTTTATTCACAAAATATATTTTAAAATAGTAATGCTTTGATCAAAGGAATATTTTTGTGGAGATGAATTGAGTTCAACATTGAATGAATATGGCATGCACTTTCAAAGCTGTGGCATGTACAGTGGTACTTAATTTCTTTCAACTTCAATATTCATAAATTGAATAACATTCATGATGCAGCTCAACTAAAAATCATCAAATTAATCTCTAATAAGTGGTATAGCAATTTGAGTAGATCATTTTCCAATGTAAATAGCACATGCGATTCCTTTCACTAATATTCACTGTAATTTTTAATATTCAAATTGGTAACATTGAAAAATAATTGCAAAGTATTTTCAAAATAAAAACAGAATTGAGTTTTGAAAATATTTTGCTATTGCAGAATATCTATTACGCTTGAGGATTGGCTATTAACATTTCACAGGGATTCTATTCTAATGTTGAAAAGAAAATTTTGAACTTTGAATGAATGCCTGTGAAATGTTATTACAATCTCATTTTAAGTTTCCTTCTTTATCCTAATAATGTTCTATTCCAACGGTTATGGCTATGGGATTTCAGCTTTGAAAGTCCAAATCATATTCATCATTAAAATTCATGTTCATAAAATTTTATATTTTCCTATTTAATTTCCATTTTGAAATGACATTTGAAAATTGAGAAATAATGTCTAGGAGTAATAAAGTAACAATACTTTTCAGTACTTTCGTACTTTTCAATACTTTACGGTACTTCAATGATATTGCGTTACCGAATCTGGAACAAGTAATTGAAGAATTAGAAGTATGAGAATTAATTATCAATATTTATGTTAATAATAAAATATTGTGGAGCTTGCTGGCTCAGGTACGCGTTAGAGGTATTCAGGTCGCACCCAGGTAATAATTTCAAGGACGCTGGCGTAAATTGAAATATTGTTAGGTAATACAGAATAAATAATTTCCCTTCTTCGTGTTTCTTGGAAATCAAATCAAGATTATAATCATGTGTTTTTATAGAATTCTTATTATATTACTACACTTTGAATGTTACATTTTTTATCTCATCAATAATTAAAAAACAATTTTGATTATCTTTCTTCTAACAAAGAATTCATTTGAATTGTACATTTATATCATTCTTCGTATAAATATTCATAAATTTCCCCGTGATTGTCAAGCGAATGTTTCTTCTGATAAATCTATTATAAGTTACTTGATATTTGGATATATGTCAAATTGAATTTATCTTTTTAACTATTATATCTTCAATTCATGGTAATTTCCTATTGAATTACCAAATTGTAGTCAAATTCTAATCAAGTCCAAATCTCACAATTATGATCATCTGAATGTTTTTATTAGTTAGGAAAATTCTATAAATGCCTCTGGAAGGTTGTCCGATTTGGATTCAATTAAATATATGGTAACTTGTTTCCAAGTCATGAAATTTGATCATTCAGCAATTCAATCTCTACAAGTACTGTATGTTTTTATTGCTTGCAATATTATTATTTTTTTTAAAGATCTCATGTTTTCTATTGTTATTAGTTTTTTATGGGTTTGAAATCTTTTAAAACTAGAAATTAACACTATCTATAAGATCTTGAGAGGTTATTACTATAAATGAACAAATAGAATTAAATTATATGATGATCATGCACTGTCTGACTTTTACAAAAATGGAATAATATAAGTGCTGTTCAATTGTTTTTCCCGAATAATTATCGTATTTTATCATTGATGGTATGTATATGTGAGAGAATGCTTTTGTGTAAATTATTTTTAATTATGAATGTTGCAAACTTTTAAATACAATATAATTTTATGTGTACTTTTTTATTTGTGGTTTTTAATGAATTGGTAGTACCTTTTCCTGTAGCAATAATACTTTATTTGAGTATTGAATAAATTCTATAGAATAGGGATTCAGAGATCACACCGGTGCCTGCTGCATAACGGCGAAGGGAGCAGGATAATTTCCAAGCTGTGGTTAAATAGTTGAAATCGTCGCTGTCATGCAATTCCCGCAATGTTTTTGTACGTTGACCAAATGACATCCTACTTTATTTTATACGTTATGAAAAGAAATACATCAATGAAATTGAGTTCCTAAAAGGAACAGGCCCCTGCCTGTTTCATAAAAATTTAGAAATCCTGTAATACAGGAACAGCTGATTTTATCGGCTATATTGAGCATGTAATTGGAATGGTGATTCTCCTGTATTACAGGACTTGTAACTTTCATGAAACAGGCCCCAGGTTTACTTTTCAAAGCTTATGAAAAACAGCTGTTTGAAGAATAGTCACTGCTGTCGCTAAAACTCACACCTGGAGCCAACGCTTTTTAATCGCTCCAGTTGATCTATTATAGATGATCTATAATCTATCTATTTTAAGATGTTAAGTTTCCAATCGAGTTCAGGCTGTATAGTGCCAAGTGTACCCAAACAGGTCTTTGAATCTATTCAATAATCGAGTGAATAATAATCAATTCAGTGTTAATCGATATGAAGCAGTTCCAGCACTGTAATTGGAGAGATAAATATTACTTTTGAATAAATAATAATTAGAAGTGTTGATCGTCGGATATTTCTTCATTATTTATGTAAGTTACTTCTACAATAACAATTATTATACGATATTCAGACATAACTACAGAAATCCTTATCTTCATCAGAACCTGAGCAGATGACTAATAATTATTCTTTAATAAGCTCAACTCCGCGATACGGTAGCCTGGATGGTTAATTAAAGTGGAGTTACATGGAACTCAATTCTGATCTTATCGAATGAATGAGTGAAAACTACTGTTGAACGTGATGAAGTTTTCAATAATAAATTGGAGTGTGATGAATAATATTATTTGCCTTGATCAAGAATTTCAGAGTTTGATCGTGTAGAATTTATCGTTTTCTTTAGGCCTTTCACAATATAATATTATATGCAACCTTCAAAGCTTCAAACAATAGCCTGTGGTAACTTTTCTTATCTACTTAAGAATCGAGGATGAGAAAACTATATTGGAATAACTTTTTAACAATAATTATGAGAACTCATTAGAACCAATATGGCATATTCCGTATTTTATGAAATGAGGCGATTGAATAAAGTGAACTATTTTATAATAGTGATCAACACTATTCAATCTGTTCAATACAGCTTTGAGTTTCCCTCTTTAATGAAGTTTAACTAACACTTGGAAAAACGACAGTAATTCCTGAAATATTCCCACTGTACTTGAACTGTTTGTTTCTGAGTCCACCTCATCAGAATGGTTGAATCAATGACGGGATTATACATTCTTTACCTTTAGCATTCATCCTGAAAAGGGAATTGATACCAAATGTACTATAATAAACATCATATATTATATGATAGAAATAATTTGAAGGATTTAACCATCCTATTGAAATTTGATTAGCTTCAAACATTATTATGACAGAGAATATAGCCTATAAGAATTTTTGTCAATTTTGTTTATTGTGTAAAATAAACTTAAAAAAGCATTCACAAATAGGTTACTTAAAGAATGCGAGTTAATAGGTACAACAAAAGAGACGTTGACACCAACGAAAAAACTCCCCTTCACTATACATTCAATTTGCTCAATAATTAATCAAATATTATTTAATAATAATTGATCCGTAATTATTATTACTAGTAGTTCTGTGAACAGTAGACCTCGCGCAGTTATAACGACGTCCCAAACCATAAGCACATCCACACTGATACACTATTTATTTGATCAGATCATGCTTACACAAGATTTAATTATCATATAACGCTTTCCGGAATTTACCGCGAGAAAACCAGAAGACATCTAGGCGCCCAGACGAGCTATTATAAGTTCTTTGCATCCTATTATAATAGTGCATAAAAATTGCATTCAATGAGGCATGCAATTTATAGTCTACACAGCTGCTAATTTTTTACCAAGTTACATTGAGATACTGAATTGCATGCGTCATGGCATTCAATTTATAGTCAACTCGACAGCTGATTTATGATGAATAATTCCATAGTCTGATTTTCACTCTTAATATTTTCGTATGAAGGAGGCTCCTTCTTCCTTTTATATTATCCTTGAAATGCAAAATTTCCAAAAACCTTGTATATACGTCGACGCGCAATTTAAAAAGGAACATACCTGTCAAATTTCATGAAAATCTATTACCGCGTTTCGCCGTAAATGCGCAACATATAAACATAATATAAACATTCAAACATTTAAACATTAAGAGAAATGCCAAACCGTCGACTTGAATCTTAGACCTCACTTCGCTCGGTCAATAAAAAATAATCATTATATTGTATTTCGATAATCACAGCAACACCAAAAAATCAAAGAAAAATGAACAACTCAAGAGAGGAATCAAGTTTAAACAAGAATGTGAGCCATTCTATCACCAACAGAGGTTTTCAATAACAAAAATCTTAATTGGCCTACTAGGGATTATTCGACTATGAATAGAAAAACAAGAATGTGAAAATTATTAAAACATCACATCCTATATCTTAGCACTGCAGCTTAATATTACGTTGATGATTTGACATTTTCTTCTCAACCTACTGATTGCCAATTGAGTGATAATATTCTAAATAAGCGACTCAATAATACGAGTAGCCTACATTAATGGTCTCTTTATCCTAAATAGAAATTGCGATAGTAATAGTAATTCCGATTTACAATCTACTGAATAAATCCAAACTGTTCATAAGAACAACCATTTCTTTCTTTCTTTATGCTAGAAGGCTTATAGACAAAACTATTCTGATACTATATGCACTAAAAGTTGACCACAAAGATTTAAAATTAAATATAGATTTGAATATCAACCAAATTAAAAAGTTCAACTTGAGAGATCCTACCAATAGAGAAACTTATGAATACTGTACCAGTAATTTCTTACAGAATAATATCTGTTGAAGCGGTTTGTGGATTATTCTATATGAATTACAGAAATGTGAGTTTTATTATTTGTATTGTTTTCATGAGAAAATAATTCATCAAGTGGGAACATAGTTCAACAATGGTATGTTTTTTAGAAAAAAAAAACTCGACAAGCATCTTCCTACTAGATACACTAGGATGTGGTAATATACTTGAAACTTGAATTCTTGTTAGAACTAACAATGCAGTTGCAATTTAGCTTCCCTACTAGACTGATACAGTAGTTGTAGTCAGTAGAGGTAGCAGGTAGCAGTGAGCCTGTTTAGCATTGGATTCATCCATCTCATAGGCTTAGGCTATTCACTTTTGTGTCAGTCATTTTTTGGTGAGTCAAAGTATGCAAAATTATTTTGATTGTACATGATAGTTTATTTAATGAATATATCATGATCTTAACTGAAAAATTGCATCACCTTTAAGACGTTTAAAAAAGAAATGTACATTTGTAAACCGGTTTGATTATATGTTCAATAACGTTTTTATGAATACAGTATCGAAGAATCTCGATATTTGTGACTGATCATATTCTTGCAGAGATCAATACTGTAGTGTGATCAATATACACTAATTGCAACAACTATAGTATTATTCATTCTTATTATATTTATAGTATAATTCATTTAAATTCTGATAAGATTTGTATTTTTTATTCAAAGGCAAATCAGAATTCATCTTCAACAAAGTATTACGATGTATAAGAAATCATTTTCAGTTTTATTTTTTTATTGTGATGTATTATAATTGATGTAATAAATATGTGATATAATTTATTTAAATACTAATCTTTCAATATGTGATTATAGATGGTGAGGACATGGGACATTCATTTAAATAAAATATATTGTTCAGTATGATTGGATATTTTTATGAATGACATCCAATAATCACTATTATGATTTAAATTAAATTCTGTCAACAAAATTATAAATTGAAAAAATACCGTATGCAATCTCTCATTCATGTCCATCATTAGGCTATTATTCCACTCATATTAGGCTAATATCAGAATAATTAGGTATATTCATAGGGAATAATTCATTACAAAATACATTCATTGTTAGTAATTACCTATTTCATTATTGGCAATAGTTTTTTGATTATGTATATAACATGGTTATCATACTTAATAATTTCCTATGGGGAATACCGGTAATACTTATCTGAAATACAAATATTTGGACTTGGACTTGTACCTTGTATATCAATATTGATAGCGAGGAAAGATACTGGAGAAGCACTCCAATAATTGAGCTCGCCAATAACAAACATTTAAATTAGAACAAGGTTAAATGATCAGAAAGATTTTGTACAGGAGATGGACCTATATAATTCAAGGGATTTCAGTAGTTCCTATTTAACTGAATACAAACTTTACAGGAAATCCCATAAGAGCAAGTCTGTTATTTATTAAATCATGAGGAAAGGTTTTGCTCTCAAGTCAGCACCAGCTTACATAGTATAGCTGTAGGTTTGGTCTGAATGGCGAACTTGTTTTTCCTTCTTTCTCAGTGCGACCTTGAAATAATGGCAAAACCAAAAAAGCTATAGCGCAGTAAAACATCTTGATATAGCAGAAAAAGAAGAAATAGGATATTATGACACATGATGAACTTTAGTAAGGATAAGAACTGACGAGGTTCTTAGAAAAAAAGAATATTTTTGAAAAAAAAATACTCGAAACATACTACGTAAATAACATATAATGGAATGCAATCGTCTCATTGAATATGGAAATCGAGAAAAAATATTTTCATACGTGGGCAGCAGTGATTTAATCCAAAAAAATATATATTACCAAAGAAGTATTAGCTAACTAACTTCTATCTAACTTTGGTCTCTTTTTTGTTTTATAATCAATGTGGTTTTCATGTATGATGAGGGGGAATTGCTCTATCTATGATGGGAATTTCCCACATTATTTTCACTTGTAGACTTCAAAACTTGTAGGTAGCCTATATTCTACCTTCACTTACATACCTATGCTTGTAGGTATAGGCCTACCTAACAAATAATAAATTATATTGGTAGCCGTGACTATATCCAAGAAAAACTTCTTCTACTACTGGTCGGAAACACTGACTTTATAAATCAATATGCTTTATATACAAATAAAAGTTGATTACCGACATTGATTGAAAGCAATATACCTATATTTTTTGACATGATTAATAAACCTACTATTTTACTAGCGATACTTGCTAGTTGCCTACATTTTCTATTACCAAGTCATTTCCATCAAACTCTACATATTATTTCCATTGAAGCTGGTTGAGTGTCTTTCCAATAATCGTTTGTAAACAACCAGCAACCTGATAAAACTTAGATGATTAGACTTAGATGAATCGTAAGCCGTATTGATTGGCATATCCATTCGAGATTGATTTCAGGAAAATCCTTCTAATAATAAAATAGGTAGCCTACCTATAATCTGTAGAGAGAATCAAATTTTCAAGATTCGCGTTATAAAGCTGAAGTATTGCTATGTGAACTGTGACTAGTTAGTCAAAAATAATAATTTACAAACTTTGAACGCAAATAGTCTTGGAAATGTTTTATAGTTTTCGCTCTCATAATTTAATATAATTGCCCATAGCTCTAGAAATTCAGGCAATAACAAGAGTAATAAACAGACGTTATTATTTTTTAATAATAAGACCTACACGGTACTGTATAATTATCGGGATTGCACGATATACATATAAATAGGATTGTCGCAATTCAGTGTTAATGGCCGCCTTGTAGTTTTGTAGCCACTTCTTCATCAATTATCTACTGTAAGTGAACTATTGTTTTGAATTTTCCCATGTAATTATTATACAAAGTTTTTCACAAAATTTTTATAAAAGTACAAAATATAGCTTTATACTCATCTTCGAGTTTTAAATAGGAACCAATTATTCTCATAGCTATTACAGTATGAGAATAATTGGTTCCTATTTAAAATTACAAGATGATCTCGAGTGTCTCCATTGGCAATTCAATCTATTTTTTCTTATAGTATATTATTTTAGAAAATGATCCACGATTTTCCAGAAACTCACTTAGAATCACACATTACTTGAGTAAAACATTAGTTATATGAAATGAGTAAACGCCTTTTCATGCTCCCATTATCTATCAGTAGTCTTTCAATATTAGTCAATTGACTTTGTGAACTATAACACTGATAAACTTTTTCACCGGATTTCGATTACAGACGCAACTTTTTTCATCTTTTGTTAATGTCAAAACATATTTATATGAAAATATGAGAAAGGTAGTATTGACTGAACGAGCCAACCTTTGATAGAACGTTGTTTGATACTATGCCCATGCCTGTATGCTAAAGCATTAAATAATATTCAGTCATTGTTTCTCACGATTTTTTTCTACAAAATTATTTGTTGCATAATGTTTACCGTACTTGCATTATTGAGTATTATTTTACTATCTCAAAAAGAGCTCCAAAAGCAGAGCTTATGAAAAACAATTATACTGATACTAATTGTAATAATAATTAGCCTACAAATAAATTATGACTTTCTATCCTCTTAATGATAAATCTTGAAGTGTACCTTGAATGAAAGAGATTGATCGAGTTATTTGCCTCAACCAGCTGAGTGACATTGAACAGTTTAGTTAAAAAAGCTCTAGTTGAAAATTGACAGCACTGATACTTATCCCTTTCTTGATGAAATATTTTGGAAAAAACCTTGGTTAATCTTGACTTAATTGTCTTGACCTTGATTCAACTTTTTATGTTTTACAAATTACCTACTTCTTGATCATTTTTTTGTGAAATTTTGTAATAATCAACTTTTCACTCCTGGAATCGATTTCTTGCAGGTATAAAAATGAATTACCTTAAAGAAAATTATTGACCGAGCGAAGTGAGGTCTAAGATTCAAGTCGAAGGTTTGGCATTTCTCTTGATGTTTAAACGTTTAAACATAAAGAGAAATGCCAAACCGTCGACTTGAATCTTAGACCTCACTTCGCTCGGTCAATAATTTTCTTTAAGTTCTAAATCTATGTTTAAATGTTTTGCATTTCAAGGATAACATAAAAGGAAAAATGAGCCTCCTTAATACGCCAATATTAGAGTAAAAATCCGACTATAGAATTATTCATCATAAATCAGCTGACAAGTGATTACCCAGATGTGTGGAGAAGCCAGTCTATTGCTGTATTTCCATAAAGTCTATAGTTTCAATCAGGTACTTGTGGATGAGAATACTGCGTGAGATCTACTGTTCACAGAACTACTAGTTTAGCCTATCATCAAAGATTTGGAATGCTTGAAGCACGTCAATTATTGTGATGCCTAAGCCTAATTAATGACAGTACAAGCAATAAGGAAATGGTGCGGTATTTTGTGGAAAATAAAAATAAATATTTCCCTTGTTATAGGCTACTTTTTGTTGTCGGAAATGTTAATAGTTGAAACCAATGAAAACAAACAATAAAATCTACCAGTTCACGAAAAGTGAGAGGACTTAATGCGCATATATTCAGTTTGAATATAGCACTGGCCTGATTATTCGTGGATTGCTAAAGAAATGTAGGTGACTAGATGGATTCCAACCGGTTTCTATGTCATAATCTTTGAGCAACAGCTGAAAACGCCACAGAGCGGAGGCACTGCTTGTTTTATCGTCCAATGAAAAGTGAGAGTGAATCAGAAGCACACTATTGCTCCTCTTGAGTGGAAGCTCCAAAAAGCTTCACTTTTAAAGTGGTGTAATACAGTGATTTATTCTTACCAGAAACTTCACAGTGTGTATAACATAATTCAGAGTTATGAATGTGTGTCTAGAATACAATTGTTAAATTTTGTGGTAGTGAAACATTTTTATAAATTTTCGCGGATCTGTTTGGAGTTCGAAACATTGTGTGCTAAACTTTGTTTGCTTACCAGAGCGTGCAAAAAACAAAACATTTAGCCTTGACGGTCGCTGTTGAGTAACTCCATTTTCATTCAGCAAAAGTAGGTAAATTACATGGAAATTAAGTTTGTACTTGGTACAATAATGTGTGTTTAGCCATTCAAACCTTGAACCGAGCTAATCAAAATAATCAGTCAGTCAAACTGCGAGCCGCGGTTAGTGAGAGTATGCCTAATTTAAGGTTTGTGAATTAGAATGTTTGGTGTATATCGCGCAGGATTTGGTAAGTTCTATTCTTCAATTTTGATGACCGAAAAAGTTGATAAAGCATAGTGACTCTTAATACAATATTATCACTTCATTCATAACACTGACACATAAATGAGTTGATAAGTCAGTACCGGTGGGGTGTTAAATTTCATGATCTATTACAGAATTAAATTTTAGAAAATATAGTTCTAAGTTCGAAATTTAGTGTCTAAGTAGTTGATCAAAAGTAATTTCTTATAATTATTGGATTATTTACGCTATTAGCATGATAGATGGAATATAAATGCGATTATGATATGAATTATGTTTAATTAAAAAAAATAATAATAATATCGAGTGACCTGGCTGGCTCAGGTCTGGTGTCAGAGTTTTCAGGTCGCAACTGATCAATTTCAGGGCCTCTGACATGACCTAACGACTGCTAATGTTTAATTGAGAGATGTTAACTATTGTATTTGATTATGTTTTCTAAAACATGGAAAATGGATTTTTTAAATTTCTCAGTTTAAAAAAAACAACTGTCAATGCAAAATATCCAAGAAGAAAAGTTTTTTAATTGTTCACGTTTAATCAAAATTTGTTAAAATCTGTTTTTAAACCAAGTCCCCTCTTCATGGTCGAACTCAATATAACTTGTTATATTGAATTTCTTTATTCAGGTTAGTTTCACTAAGTGATTTCGACTTTATTCTCAGTGTTATCATTAAGTGATTTCAGTTGTGAGATTCTCTCAATTCAAAATCAGTGAGACCTGAAACGAAGTTGAATTAAGAAATTCAGAGAATACAGTCTTCAATCTAATAATAGTTCTGTAATCATAGAGTGCAATGACTCGACAAAAAAGAAAATTATTCACGAAATTACTTCAAGTTTCCCATGTACGATACAATTAGCGTTAGACAATTATTATTGTGCTTTAGATTCATTTTGAAAATCCAATTTCGATACATCTTTCAGCTTATTATCATTAAGCGTATATTATTAAACTTCAGGTGATTAGAATAATTTTTTGTAAACTATACTGACAACCTTGATTATACCTTAATCATAGAATAAATTGGTGAGTAGACATGGTTGAATTATTGTTATCATCATCTCAAGAACAACGTCTATTACAGGTGGTCATATGGGAAGAAAATAATGTTGCTTCTTTTCACATTGATCTTCATAATAGTTTTTGCCCTGCATTATCTATGGCAGAAAAAGACAAAAAGAATACATGAGCTGACAAAGGACTATCCAAAGCCAACTCATTGGCCTATCGTGGGATGTACTTTTGAATTTGGAACTAATCCAAAAGGTGAGTTAATTTACATTTTAAGTAGATTCAGTTCTCCCATGAATCATGACAAGATACTAAATGCGCACTGAACATGCTACTGTGAATTTCCTATGAAAATATTATGAATAGAATATGATCTCAGAATTTCCCATTGTAATTCTATTACAACTGAATTAATCGATCAATATTATCAGAGAATTGAATGTTTTTATCCATGATCGATACAATTTTCAGTACACCCTCAATCGACACTCATCAACTACTGTGTACTGCTAAACTGCATGACAGAGTACTCAACTCTCTCGACTTCTGGTATTCCATGAATTTCATAAGAATCTTTCATCTATTAGTCTTGCGCACACCGGTGCGAAACGCAATACAGCGACGGCAGCGGGAGAAAATTCAAGCCTTTGCCAAGTTGTTGGATTTATCTCGCTCCCGTCGCGGTCTTGCGTTTCGAACCTGTGTGCGCAAGGCTGATAGAAGACAAATCATGAATCTATTTTTCATAGAAAAGAGTATGCAAGAGTAATAATGAATAATTGAGTAAAAATATTTCATGGAGCTGGAGAATTTTTTTTTGCAGACCTGTGCTATTTATCAAGTTTATATTTCTTGCAATATAATGTTATTATTCACAAACATGAATCTCTTAAGATTGTACGCAACTATCTCCCCCTCTTTTTTCATTTCAATTCTAGCTCTGACTCTTAATGAATGATTGATTACTATACGGTACCAATAACCATTTAAAAAATAATTTTGTTTCAGAATTTTTTGGTAACTTGTGTCGGATGTGTGATGAGCAAGGATCAGTTTTCGCGGCATGGCTGGGACCAGAGTTGTTTATTGTTCTCAGTAATGTAGAAGAGACTGAGGTTGGTAAATAATTTAAGTGGAAATCTCAAAGATAAGTTTTCTCAAATATTCTTCTAGTAACCGGTCTTCCTAGAAATACCATTACCAATAACTTATCTCATATTATCTATCAATATCTTGATAAAGGACTATCACTCCAGAAACATAGCTGTCAAAACCTCTACCATTCATAGTAGAGGTACTATCTAATATTTTTTGTAACTGATGAAGTAGTTCTGGTTTTTTGGGAAATAAACATTTAATTATTTATTTATTGAAGCTCCAAATGAGCACTGTAATTAAATCAACTGTGGAATTGTGATTTAAATAAATAATTATCTTATTTGTTCACGGACTAGCCATACAAATACTATAATATTGAAATTTATTCACAATGCTCCTATATACATTTTAATGATTCAAACCGGATAAACACTTACTGAATATTATAGTGGGCAAATCTACATCAGGATTCATATTCTTCTACCTTACACTCATTATTGATACTCATTTCTCATATTTATATCCTGAGCTACACATTATTAACTTATTTATTTCACAATGGGAGCAACAGGTAAAAACCCAAATATGCTTCCTTAACATCACAATAAGACAAGTACTATTCGTATTCAAAACAAAATTCACTAAACTAACGTTAGAAAAAGTACTAAAAAACCTATTGAAAAAAATTATAAATGATATTGAAAAGTAGAGATAAGTGAAAGAAAAGTTGAGAAAAGACATGGAATGGTGATGGAGAGATGATAACAAGCATGAAAGAGAAGATGAAGAAGAAGAAGATGATGATGATGATAAATGCCAATGATAAACTATGACAATAAAGGGAGAATTAGGGGGCTATTACAAAGTATAAGTGTAAAATTGAGTGCATTCTTATTTCAATTGTTTTGATTTTGTCTCAAAAGCAAAGTCACTTTGTGCATGAAACTTGATTGACTATTGGAAAAAATTATCTTTGTAATTATGTTATGTTAATGTATTATTGATATTTCTATAGCATTTATATTATTCATTATCGATAACTTGTTCAGTGAATATCGTTTCAATTTTAAGAAGCAATTATTAATTTTCCAGCTACTTCTTTCCAACAATAAACTTTTGAAGAAAGCATTCGGTTATGATTTTCTACATCCTTGGCTTGGAAAAAGCCTTCTTACAGACGAAGGTAAGAAATACACAATAGACATTTCATAAATTGACTCCTGCCGATCAAGCTTATAATAATTCAACAATTTTAATTCTCTATATGGATTCACTTGAAGATTCAAAGGATTGTAGATCTCAAATCTATTCTGAATGGTATCATATTTTAAAAGGGAGGTTTTGATAGATGCACTAGCCACGATTTGGGATAACTTTTCCTTATATTGACCTTGACTGAGAAAATGAATTCGTTTAAGGAAGTGCAAGTAGTTGCGTGGAATGAGGAAAAGTGATCTCCACTAACAATGAGAGTTGAGCAAAGACTCTAAGGACTTTCAAAGTGAGAGAGCAGGAGAAAGAAAATCCCATGCTATTGAAAAAATTTCTTCATAAAATCTTTATCTGATCAGTGAGTGTAGAATTTAATACATTATATCATCATTGTATCTGATTCCGTAAGAAAATCATGTCAATGAAGCCCTATTGTTTCAGCTATAAAAGATAAAAATAACTCTTTTACAATACGCCATGAGTAGAAAAAGTTTGAAACAATACAATTATTGATCTCGTTTCTTTAACTGATAAATATTGTTTGAAAGAAGTATTGCAAGTTTTGTTTGTTCTTTGCCAGTTGAGAATTTACTCTTTATTCTCCTTACTCGTGATTACTCGTGCAACCAGCTAAACAGAAATCACAGTGAAATCACCAGTGCAATCAAAGCTTTCAAGTTCAAAGAACTTATAACCTAACAAGGAAATCCCAGTTGAATTATTATCTATTTACAAATAGTAGACTAATTAAAATTATATATTAAATCTCCTCTCGATTCATAATACATTGACTTGTAATGAAATACGAGACAGCTGAAAAAGTGATAGGCTATACTGTATTTTGTACTATTATGTAGATACTCAGTGATTATCACGTTTGTCCAAATATTGATTTTAACTGCGGTGGTGTAGTACACAGGAGGTAGTTATACCAAATATTTTTTCACCGAAAAGTGGAACAAATATTAGTACCACCAAGCAGTCACCATGATGTCTGCCCCCAATGACGATTTTGATTCAACACCAATTTATAATACGATTTTTATGATACGGATAGATTAATGATTATAAACTGATTCTTATTTACTAATTTCAAAAAGTCTTTTTATCGAGTTTTTTTTCGTTTATCACTAACTTCATTATTCATAGATGAAAATTTATGGAAATCAACTTAATAGCTTACACTGAGTTTCTTTCTAGATGAATCATGGAGAACCAAGCGAAAGATAATAACACCTGCCTTCCATTTCCAAATACTGGAGCAGTTTATGGATGTGATAAATAAAAATTCATTAATACTTATTAGAGAGCTGAAGAAAGAAATTGGGAAGCCAAGCTTTGACATAAGCAGATATATAACTCTATGTACATTAGATATTATCTCAGGTAAGGAAATTTTCAAATTTGAGAAATAATTGGTGGTCAATTTTAATTAATCAACTCATCGAATAAATATTTTGAATTCTTATATTATTGAAGATCTCATTCTCATGAAGAATGTTATCACAAAAATTGTGAATTGATCAAGAATACAGTGGTAATAGATTCATGAAATATTAATGAATTTCATATAATGAATAACATGGAAAATAGTTCTTTAAGAGATCAATCATACTGTATTTCTTCTTTAAAATTAATTTTTCCTCACTTGATTTACGTGTTTTTCTGTAAGTATTGGAAGTAAAATTTGATTTGATTGAATTTACTTTATAGGTTCAATAGGTTTATAGGTACATGCAAAACTTTCATATCGAAATTCATTTTTGTAATTCAAGGACTTTTTCTTCTCAACAGAATCATCAATGGGAACTGAAATAAACGCTCAATTGAATAACAGTCCAGAATTTGTCACATCACTTCGAAAGTAAGTAAGCTTCTAGCCAACTAGTCGTAGGTACTTTATCCAGTTGGTTGACAATTGATGTTATTATAAAGAAAAGATACCGTTTATTATTGCATTATATTCGTATCTGATGCTATTCAGTAGTGGCTATAATTTCCAAAGTTATAGTTTTGTCATATCATCAATTGTTTCAGAGTAAGAGAAGACTGAATGGGATACAAGTTTTGAAGACAGTGAATATTTATTTAGCACTAGCCGTCAGACTCCCTTCGCTCGCCATATCCGTCTAGCCAGGACCCCCGACTGGATCGTCCAAAAATTAGATCAGAGGGCTCCCTTCGCTCGCCTGCTTTTTTAATTTGATTATGCTTCATTCCATCAAAAAGTCAAAGTACTGAGAAAACGCAGAAAAGCTGAGAAAAACGTTGGAAAAACGCTGATTTTGGGCGTATCTTTGATGAAATATTAAGGTCACCTCATCACAAAATTTTTAGACCCTATAGCTACTAAACCTCTGTACCAAATTTGAACATTTTCTGTCTATTACTTGATGAAAGAACTGAGATAACACAAAAAAGCTAATTTTGGGCGTATCTTTGGCATTATTTCAAATTCCTTCTAACACAACATTATTACACCCTAGCTTAGCTTCTGTACTGAATTTGAACAATTTCTGTTCATTTGTTCTCGATAAATCTGAGAAAAAGCAAAAAACGCTGGAAAAACGCTAATTTTGGGCGTATCTTTGACGTTATTGCATATTCCTTCTAACACAACATTATTACACCCTAGCTGAGCTTCTGTACCAGATTTGAACATTTTCTGTTCATTTGTTCTCGATAAAGCTGAGAAAACGCTAAAAAACGCTGGAAAAACGCAGATTTTGGGCGTATCTTTGGAATTTTTTCCAAATCCGTTCTTAGTGCGCCTCTAAAGGGCCAACTGAACATACTACCAAATTTGAACGTTTTTGGTCCGGTAGATTTTTAGTTCTGCGAGTGAGTGAGTCAGTCAGTCAGTGAGTGCTATTTCGCTTTTATATAATATAGATAATCCTCTTTCATTCAAAAGAAGCATTCATTCATATTATTTTGATCTCGAGCAACAGACGTTGTTTCTTGAAATTCAAACAAACATGCTATTCAACGAGTAATTTAGATCAAGGTTTATGAACATTGAGCAATCAGAAACACATTTTCTAATGTGTTGTGAATTATTGAATGAAATAAGAAATTATTCTAATGATATCAATAATCAATGAATTGTGAATGTTATTTTCTATTTTTAGCTTGTCAGAGGCAGTTCTTTATCGATTTTACAAGCCTTGGCTGTATCCAGATTTCGTTTATAATATGACAAGCGCCAAAAGAGCATTCAACAAGGATCTGAAAGTGGTTCATGATGTTATAATGAAGGTAGGCAGGACAGGAGTAACTGATTTTTGAAAACACATTGAAAATTTTAATTTACAGTTAGATTTTTCAAGAGAGTAATATTCATGTAGCAGTAATCCTCAATTGGGATTAACTATAACTTGGAAAAATAATCAATAATATAAATTAATAAAAAAAGAATAATTGTTCAAACTGGTATAATAATTGGCCGTTTTATTCAGGTATCATACAGGGAAGAAAAAGGTAAAAAGAAGAAGAACAGAATGTGTCTAATAAAGTTTCACGATGGCTGATATGAAATTTTAGAAAAAAAAAACAGCCGACAGATCAGGAATAAGATAATAATTGTATTTTTTCATTCATCTGTTGTGAAGTTACACTAATTGCACTTATTTACTGGTACATGAACTGACAATTACAAAATCTTTGAGATTTGAAAGGATCATTCAATATTGTGATCTATATGATCTTTCTATAGTGGATAATATTTATTCCACAATTTATTTTTTTCAAATTTTAAAAGGAAACGAAATTTATATTATGAAGGAAGTATAAATATACCTAATTTATATTTCAGGATAATAGGCATTTACTCAATGTTTAAGCTGATAATATTTTTCAATAATATTAGCTTAATGAGTTACCGTATATTATTCCAGGTAATCCAAAGTAAGAAACTCAAAAGATCTCAGGCCAAATCGAATGGTGTTAATGGATCATCCGCGATAAAGAATGGAAAAAGTAATGGTGTACATTCAACAACGAACGGGAATGGCGAAATCAATAATTTGGCTTTTGGTATGTAGTCTAACCTTTTGTGCTTCTTCAAAGTTAGCTTCCAAAAAATAATACAATGTTCAACAATTGTTTTCTCAATTGAGCTACAAATTTTGAGAAAATTATCATGTCAGTTACAGCATACTGTAATATTATTAGATAGATAGATAGATATATTTCTCGATCCATGAAACATCTATAGATGCATGAGATCACGTCAAAATATTAGAACACATACATAATAGAGTACTAGTCAAATTAATATGCCTTTATGGTTTCAATGGTTTTTATAGCATTACAGGTCTAAGCTGGATTCAGGCAGCTCAAAAAACTCGTCAACATGATAGAAGGGGTTAGCGCAGAGCCACGTATGTAGAGTTTTTTTGAACTCTATGGTTCTCATGTCTCTAAACTTGAGGGGTAATTTATTAAATAAACGACTACCCATTATCAGATGGCTGGACCTTAGCCTTTCCAGACGGACAAAAGGAATGTTGATGTCATGACTATGTCGAGTATTAATCCCATGAACGTTCGATCTACATTGGAGCGTTTTTCTACACTTATGAGTGTGAACAAGGCTACTGAATATATACAGATTCACTACCGTAAGAATGCCAAGCTCAACAAAAAGTGGCTTACAGTGGGCTATTCTATCGGCTCTACTCATTATTCTGATAGCTCTCTTCTGCATTATTAATACCTCTCCAATCCTGGTAGCATTACCCCAGAACACCAGACCATACCACAGAACCGACTGGAACAGAGCAAAATATGAAGATTTTACTTATTCAAAAGGCAAACATGACATCAAACGCAGTAAGAGGAAGTTCACTCGAGACAACCTATCTAAAACCGTATCAATATGAGGAGCCCAAGACAGATCGTTATCCACCGTCAGTCCAAGAAATCTGGCCTTATTAGAAATCGAGGGGTCACTCACATATGGTCTTAAACTGAAGACAACTGTCTGTGTCTTGGCTTGGTTCAATAGAAAACCATTAGCTGCAAACCAATCAGAAACCTGTGTCATTGCATTAGTAGCCCCTTCACCAACTGTCAGAATATCACTACCAGTATTTATCAGAGTAGTGTCGTCTGCATAGATATATGTATTGGCATCCACATTATAAGGTAAGTCATTCACAGCTATCAAAAAAAGCAGAGGCCAAGAATGGAGCCCTGAGGAACTCCACATTCAACACTCACTGTAGGTGACCATTTTCCATGAATCTCAACCGTCTGTTTCCTGTTACAAAGGTAGGAGCAAATAAAATTAAAGCTGTACCCTGGATGCCGAAGTAATTCAGTTTCTTAATCAGAATCTTGTGACTGACACAATCAAATGCCCGACTCAAGTCACAAAAGGTACCCCAGGCAAAACCCTTCTTCTCAAATTCATTGAGTATGTCCGTGACAAGAGCATCAATGGCATTGGTTGTTGATCTACCCCTACGAAAACCATATTGGGAGCCCGTGAAGATGCCCTCGTATTGTGAGATTCATTGCATTTTCAAATACCTTAAGAGGATGAGTTATATCAGTCATTGTTGAAAAATTGATTTAATGCTTTCAACATGAGGAATCAATTATTAACCCTTAAACTATTATTGAAATTTATATTCTAATATAATGATATGATCATATAATTTTTTTAAGTATGTATTTACAATTTTCCAATGACTTATAATTTTATGTTCAACATTTTTAAGCATTACTATTTCCAATACAGGCCAGAAAAAGAAATCAGCTTTCCTTGATCTACTACTTGATTATACAGAACACGATGGATCCTACTCAGAGCAGAGTTTGATTGATGAAGTCAACACATTCATGTTTGCTGTAAGTTGATAATTTCAAGAATACTAAATTTCTACATAATTTCAAAGGACGTTTTTGCTTCTCCTGAGCATTGTTTATAATATATTTGGCATTTGCTTGAAGGAAGAGTTTGAGTATATCTATGCTATAATAATATACTAGAGTAGAGTAGTAGGACTCTCTAAATTGTGCAACGCTCCAGGATTCGGGTCGAGTGAGGGTTTATCTTCGCTCTCAATAGCGTTACCATCTAATAACACTTCATAAGCATGAATTTGATTTTTCCATAACCACGTTACCGGACTACAGTTTTGATAGGAATTATAATTATTAAATCTAACTAGTTTGAAGCAATTGAAGCGATAATTTAAACTGTGATTTTTCCATAAGCACATTACTGAGCTACAGTTTTGATAGAAATTATAATTATTAAATGTAACTAGTTTGAAGCAATTGAGGTAATAAATCACTTTTTGCTATTAGAAAAAACGACTAGCGGTCAGATATTTTACAATAAATGAATTAATCACTCACTGTGACAACGAGATCTTTCGGCAGGTTCGCCATCTTCTTGGTTGTACTCATAGACAAGTAGAAGGATAGAATATGGTGTATATCTCAAACTGTTCTATTGTGTCCAATTCTGGTCCTTTGTTTTTTATGTGTATGATTTGTAGATCAGTATTTATGTTTGATAAATACCAACCAAAAACCAACCAATACCGACCACCTAATTCAAGAAAATCACAAACACACAAACATACATTAACCAATAGACACCAACAGCACACTAAAAAATCTGGTGTGGCGCACTCACACAACTTTCCTTGCCGTTATGAAAATTGATCACCTGACGCCAGTGTTCCCGCGCATCTCAAGTCTACTATTCAAAGATTTGAGCCAGCTGGTGACAGGGCAATAACGCTGGAGACACACGAGGTCTGCTATCTCTTCATAGTGTATAATTTAATAGAATCAACAGTTTCCAACAGTTTGCAATTGGATAATCACATTTTCTCGAATTTCGAGCTTATTTTTAATTTTAGGTGAAAATGTTACTGAACATTGATTGTAGAGATTCTCATGCTCAATCTATTCCACTTGAAATTTTCTGTTTAAACTGTATCTGAAGCCTGATAATTGAGAATCTAAAATCAAACTATGCATTGATGAGGCTGAGCTCCTGAAATTTTTACAGATATGGGACTTGTGGCAGTTGATAGAGCTTATCGATGACTATTTCAGGTATAACTTCAATCGAAGTCGTTGGAGCCGTTTTCGAGAAAATCACGAAAAACCCTGTTTTTGACAACATTCTCGCCATTTTAGCCGCCATCTTGAATCGCATTCGATCGAAATTGTTCGTGTCGGATCCTTATATTGTGAAGACCTTACGTTCCAAATTTCAAGTCATTCCGTTAATTGGGAGATGAGATATGTACACAGACGCACATACACACACACACACACACACACACACACACACACACACATACAGACCAATACCAAAAAAACACTTTTTTGGAGGGGACCTTGAAACGTATAGAAATTTAGAAATTGGGGTAACTTAATTTTTTTCGGAAAGCAATACTTTCCTTACCTATAGGTAATAGGGCAAGGAAAGTAAAATTGCCATTCTATCCTTCTACTTGTCTATGAGTACAACCAAGAAGATGACGAACCTGCCGAAAGATCTCGTCACAGTGAGTGATTAATTCATTTATTGTAAAATATCTGACTGCTAGTCGTTTTTTCTAATAGCAAAAAGTGATTTAATAATAAGCAGTTCGTGATGGAAAACAACATTGAAGAATTCTAAGGTGATAATTTAAACTTTGATTAAAGCCTGCATAATAGACTCACTAACTTTACTTCTAGCCCTAACAGCAGGTAAATTGTTACAATATTGAAGCCAAAGTAACTGTTTTTATTGATTTTGCAGACGCCGTTCATAAATAAAACAGTTGAAATTACGAATTTCTTAATTTTCTACTAAAGCATGTACTTTCTTACAGGGTCATGATACAACCACATCAGCAATAAATTTTGCTCTTCACGCCATAATGAAGCATCCTGAAGTTCAGGTGAGACTCTTAATATAACTTTTTCTCAAAAATGAGTTGCTGTCCATTCATGATTAACATTTTAATTTGATGCAAAAATGTTGTGTACTTTAACAATCTGATGAACAAATGGAATATAAATGGAATTGGTTTATAGAGACTTCATCCAGTTTCTTTGAAGTTCATCATCATATTAAATTTCCACTATTTACAAATCGAAATACTGTAGTTTGATTGAAAATGGTAATTTTCTAATTAGAAAAAGCTTTTCTAATTTGTAATAATTAGAATTTCCATTACATCTAATACGAAATGTATTATCATTTCAAAATTTAAAATGATATTGAAATTTGAAATTTCAATAAAAAAATTGAAATTTTATTCATTGTTGTTAAAAATTGACGAAAGGAGATTTTAAATGAATAATTTTCAAGATATAAAAACATTGATATGCTTTTACTAGAGAGAGTCCCTTACAGGATGTTCTTGTGTAAAATTGGATTTTCACAGAATTTTAAAAGTCAAAGTTCTATGATTGATCATTTTCAGGAAAAAGCAATGAAAGAAATCGAGGAGATATTTGGAGATTCCAATGCAATGCCAGAGTTCAATGACTTGCCAAAGATGAAATACATAGAGTGCATTATCAAAGAGACCTTGCGGCTATGGCCGAGTGTTCCATACGTGGCACGCACAGTTACAGAAGACACCACTTTGAAATGTAAGTAACAATACATTCATGATAGAGCAAATTTCCCAAGTTGTTGAGCTCAGGCTCAGGAGAAATATGGATCTGGTATCGCCTGGCAAGTTTCTAGTTTGCTAAAAGCAAAACTTGAATCCCAATAATTGTCTTCTTTTGGAGAGGAATGAGGATAGAAATTGAGAGGTCTCAGGACAAAAAGGGATTGAAATTATTTGTATTATTATGGACATGTTATTCATTATCAAAGTTTAGGAATAGAATAGTTTTGGGCCAAGCCTGTTGTTCTTTTTCAATCATATTAATGTGATTAATTGTAATAATTGTATCCACAATAAACTAGTAGTTCTGTGAACAGTAGACCTCGCGCAGTTATAAACCACTGTCTCCTCTAATATTGTCCATCAGAGTAAATCCTGTCTGTGTGTCGTGTTGGCGACATATCGGTGTGTAAACGGCTAATGGCTGTTGGGGTTGGTGTATCAAAAATTTGCTAACATCAAAAGCTAATCTCCTTCAACAGTTCAGCCCGAGTTCAAAGCAGAGAAAGGTCGAGAGACAATATTATGTTATCTTAGTTATTAATTGCATGCGTTATAGCATGCAATCAATAGTTCATTTAAGTGCAAACAAATTGCATTCAATTAATAGTACACACACCAGCTGGTTTTTACCAATTTACATTGAGATATTAATTGCATGCAAATAATAATCCACCACTCGACAGCTGATTTATGAAGAATAATTCTATAGTCTGATTTTTACGGTAATATTGGCGTTCGAAGGAGACTCCTTTCCCTTTTATATATTATCCTTAAAATGCAAAAACCTGTCAAATTTCATGAAAACCTATTGCTGCGTTTCGCTGTAAATGCGGAACATAAATTAATATAAAATATAAACATAAAGAGAAATATGCAAAAACCGTCGACTTGAATCTTAGACCTCACTTCACTCGGTCAATAGAATAAATATAAGTTATTTATTAAGTTACTTAAAAGATAAGTTATTGAGCTACTAAAACCTTAGTTTTAAATATATTTATTTTAGAAAATTTATTGGATGAGAAAATATGAAATATTTATAAAATAGAATTATAGTACCCTTTGAAATTAATAAAATAATAAAACAAGAATACAAAAAATTATTTTATTAATTTTAAAGGGTACTATAATTCTATTTAATAAATAAAAGAAAGTAGCCCTGAATTCATACATTTAAAAAAATATGAAATAATACGTTGCTTGATTTGCCTGCGTTCGACAATGTCTTGATTGAAACTATTAATCCAAAAAATTGTACTTTACTAGGTCCTATTTCAAATTTATAGCAACCATGAAAACTCAACATAATTATTAGTACATACTAGTAGTTCTGTGAACAGTAGACCTCACGCAGTATTCTCATCCACAAGTACCTGATTGAAACTATAGACCTTATGGAAATACAGGAATAGACTGGCTTCTCCACACAGCTGGTTTTTACCAAGTTACATTGAGATATTAACTGCATGCGCTATTGCATACAAATAATAATCCACTCGACAGCTGATTTATGATGAATAATTCTATAGTCTGATTTTTACTCTTATGTTGGCGTATGAAGGAGGCTCCTTTTTCCTTTTATGTTATCCTTGAAATGCAAAATTTACAAAAACCTTGTATATAAGTCGACGCGCAATTAAAAAATGAACATAACTGTCAAATTTCATGAAAATCTATTACCGCGTTTCGCCGTAAATGCGCAATATATCAACATATAAACATTCAAACATTTAAACATTAAGAGAAATGCCAAACCGTCGACTTGAATCTTAGACCTCACTTCGCTCGGTCAATTATAGAAACATATTGGAATACGATATTACATTTCAGTCCTAGTGGTATTCTATCGCAACAAAATGATTGGTAATGTTTGATATCCAAATACTTGAAATATGTATCTTAATAGAATACTAGAAAAAAATATTTGTGTTGTATTCAGTCTTGATGAGAATATCAGTTCAATGTTATTCTTTTCAGTTTTGGAACTCGGAGATCTTCTGATTATTGTCTGTTTTCAAAAAGTTTCTCATGAATGTGATTGTATTTGCAGGTGGATACAAACTACCAGCCGGATGCAGTGCAGTGCTGATGTTCTATAAACTGCACAGAGATCCGCAACTCTACTCGGAGCCTGACAGGTTCAATCCCGAACGATTCCTTGATGACAGTATAAACGGACGCAAACCCTACTCATATTGCCCCTTCAGTGCGGGGCCAAGAAACTGCATTGGTAAGTGCACTCCACTGTAGTTATCAATTTTGAAAATAATCTGTGGTACTGAAAAGTACCCTATTTTATGTCATACTAGCACTTAAGCCGTGCTACGCAAGGGTCTGTTTATAGCACAAATAGTATAGCAACTATTTGATTTGATAGTATAATAATAATGATAATAGTATAGAAACTATTTGATTTTAGTATAGAAACTATTGGATTTTTTGGTTCCATGCTGATATTGAAAGTATTAACAGCTGTAATAAGTTACAATAGAAAAACAATTTGATTGGGCTTTTATCTTACGTAAACTTCGTATCACAAATTGAATAAATTTGTTTTAATTATTGGGAATATAATCAATTGATTAACAAAAATGAGAATAAGTTTTTGATGATCCCCAGTGAATTAAGAATAGTTATGTAAAATTTCAAGTTAATCAGTTTAGTAGTTCAGACGTGATGCGTCAAAAATGTATTTTGTATCCTGTACATGTATAAGCCTATACCTTCCTTTACATATAGTATAGATGAATAAGGAGAAGAAGATATAGATAGAGGAAGAATAAGAAGATTGGAGATAAAGCAGTTGAATACACTATTTCATCTATGATCACTCTCAAATGGAGTATAAAAAACTGTAAGAAAGACGAATTGAAAACTTGACAAACTGAAAACTTGACGTAGTGAAATATTAAAGAACTGAAAATAAGCCTATAACCATCACCCGTTAATTAAGAATCAATATCCAAAATTTCAAGTTAATCAGTTCAGTAGTTCAGATGCGATGATACGTCATTCGTGTATTTCCTATCTCGTACATGTATAAGCCAATTATTTTCTTTATTGTATTATAAAAGATAGATTATATTGCAACCTTAGAGATTTGAAAACTTTCTAGCTATAAAATAATCAATAGGAATTGACCTGGTCGATCTGAGAAATATTAACAGAAATGTGAACAATAGAAATATGTTCATCTATTTATGAGAGTGTTCTTCAAAAGGATTAACGAAAGGAAAAAAACGAAAATAATTGACACTTTAATAAACTTGTCGTCCATCTTGGCGCTTCATGTAATGAATCGAGAATGGAAAAAATGTAAAACACTGAAAAAATAAGCATTTGCACAAATTTTGTTTCTCAGGTCAGAAATTTGCCATGATGGAAATGAAAATAGTGATTTCGACGGTGTTGAGGCACTACAGACTAATAACACCACCAGATGGACCCGACATCAATGTGGTTGCTGAGCTCATTCTCAGATCGGTGTCGGGGATTCATGTCAAAATCGAAAATAGATCATGAAAACCAACACTAGCTAATTCCGTAAGTAGTACATCACAACCAAGATATTTCACTATTCACTTTCTATGTGACTCCCTGTGCATCTTTTCGAATATAATTTTCAAAAATTTCCATGCAAAATACAGGTCAATATATATGAAATAACTGCAAGTCTTACAGGATTCTTATTAATTCGAGTTTTTTAATTTTTGTAAACTTGTACAAAAATTGAGTACAAAATATGAATTGATACTGTATTATTATTAGTTTGGGAGATAACAAAATAAATAATAAAGGTAAATCTTATAGTCGAAACATGTTCAAGTACAGGTATTAGATAATAATATTTTTGGCAGTGATTAATCTGTAGTTACTTCCCAGAGAATTAACTGTTTGAGTCGTTTGTATTCGAAAAATTGATCAAAATCAATTTTCAACTCTCGGAATGTCCATCTTGACATTGGTGGACGATTCCAATAAAGTTTCAAATATTCCAAAAAATACTCACAGCATGGCGCAGTTGTATCAAGATCATCAATTGTGAAAACGTACCTGCAATAATATTGAATGCATTTATTAACTTTAATTCAATTTGAACTATGATAAGAGTAAAATAATATTATAAGTATCACTAGGGATAATTTTTTTGCGCTACCTATCAATTTATTGGAATGTATGAAAGTATTTTTCAAACAGAATGGAGATACAGTTTTTGCTATTACGAGTTATGAAACGTTATCCAAAGAAAAACAAACAATTTAAAATAAAGAAGAATTTCAAAAATATTAATTTTACACTGAGGGAATATTTGTATATTAATTGTATATTTGTATATTTGTATTTCATCGATGAGTTGAAGTAGTTGGATACTATTTTATAAGACTTGCAAATATATGTCAGTTGAACCTTTCAATAAAGTTTAATTTAGTACACACAATTCTATCTATCTCAGTCTAAAATTCAATTCACATATTTCACAACAATTGTAATCTGAAATGCCAAGTTTATTACTGAACGCATAGTAGAGTCTTGTCAATCAGATTGACTCTCATGGCATTGAACTCTTCACTTACTATTCTGGAAACATTGATCAAAATAAAATTTAAAAATATTTTGTACTAACAAAAAATGAAAATAAATAAATGTTATACCTTTTTTCCAAAGCAATTAGAGCTGATTTCTTTGGAGGTATTTGCAGGATTCTTGTGAGAGCTTTCACAAAACCTTCCGTTACCTCATTATCATAGATAACTGAAAACATACAGTATCAATAAAAATTCTTATTTCCCACTCAAGTATTCCAAATTGATTATTTTTTCATCACATTATTATTGCAATTGAATTCAATTTCCAATATTTATTTATGAGTGTATGCATAATTTTTCACAATATAAAACAGCATTTAATTATCTAATCAAATTAAAATTTAATAATAATTTATTGAGAATCAAATATGGAATAAATGATTGAAGAAATTTACACTATATAGATCATCATTTCCTGGCAAAATATATTTATGGACCTAAATGGGAATATTTTCTAAAAATAATGAGAAAAAGAGTGAAAATTGAAAGTATTGGTGCTGGTTCGACTGAATATATAGTGCAACCGACAATTAGTTTACAATTACTATACATCAACAACTACAGTTATTGCAGCAAAGAAGGATATAAAATAATATAATGAATATTGAATATGGAATGATTGTGAGATAGATAATAATAAACCTGCAAGACAATCAGTATTATGTTGCCTTTCGAAAAATGTATTTACTGGTGCTTTGTGCAGAATTGCAAAGTGAAAGGTTTTTTACTGAAAAAATCGCCAATTTCATGATGCTTACATTCGTCAAATAATGCTTAGATTTGGTTCTTCAGAAAAAGATGCCATACAGCGCCTAGATAAAGTACAATATTAGTATCATTAATTACAGAATACATTGTTATGTATCAAATTAAATTGAATGAAATGGTTGATGAATGAAGGTAGACAATTTGGATCATATCACATTGGTTATCATTTTTACACTAATAGTGTAGGCCTACCTATATTATAGCAGTTCATAAAATTATCTAATGTTGTGGAAAATTATTATCTTGTACTATGTTTTGAAAAGTTACTTGTGTACTGAACTTTTCATCACTGATTTGTTGCTAATGTATTATAATTTAAATCCTCGAACATTCATTGATTATCATTTTAACAAAACTGAGCAATTTTTTCCAAAATTTCTCTGAATGTTATCATTTTTGTCTACTGTTTTGTTATTTTAACACTTTTCAAGACTATATCAATTTGTATTTCCTTCTGATTTCTTTGTATTCAATTGTCTGTTGTACCTATTTGACAAAATACCACTTGTCTCCATAAATAAATGAATAAATTTGATTTCAGAAGTGTGAATGGTATGAGCTGAAGACGTCACAACTATGCTTAATCAGTGGTTTGGGGAGTTCTCCACGGGTTAATTGAAGATGATAAATAATGATGATTATATGACATTATCATTCGTCCACCGCTGTTACTGGAACATGCACAGTGCACACAATAGTATTCCAAAAAATAATTGGCTGACATTATTAGAAATTTATGTCAACCAATTTAAGCTATCTCTATATGGAAAACGAGAGATAGTAGAACAATAAGATAAACTGGGAATAGTGAAGCCTATATAGCATATTATAGCCTATATTACAGTATACTTCGTAACAGATAAGTCTTAGTTTCATAAGATTAAGCTCCAAAAATGATAATTATTCATTTCAGCATTAACTAAAATAGAATAAGAATAAATAATGAAAAATGTTTATGATCTTTCGTTCAAACCTTTACATTCAAAATCTTCAGCAGTAGAATGTGTATTCATGTTTCTGATTAGTTTAGTAGATTAGTCATCCATTTATATAAACTTGAAAGCGAAATGGCACTGACTCACTCATCAAGAGAACTAAAAATCTACTGGCCCAAGAACGTTCAAATTTGGTAGATATGTTCAGTTGGCACTCCAGAGATACACTAATAATAGTTGGACTGCACAATAAGGCTTCAGTGTGGCTCTGGAAAGACAACTGAAACTACAACAATCTCTTCTAGTAGTTTATCTAAATCAAATCTAGACAATAATATTTGTCATTGCGTAATTTAGCAATGATAATTGCAGTCTTTGGCCTATGGCATTAGCATAGGAGATAAAACTATCAAACGGCAATAAAAAATATTTATATTTCATATAAATATTTTGAGATAAAATGGTGTGTATATATTAAATATAAATATATTTGAATGTTGAATATAAATAAAAAATATTAAATGGTGTGTGATGGATCTAACTTACCATCAGCCGCAATAACAATATCTACAGTTTTCAACTTTTCCATCAGTTCATCATTCCAGCTCATATCCATAAAATCAAGTGGCAACACTGCAGAGTTACTTTTTATGAGTTTCTTGTTGTTTGATACATTTCTTTTGATGAGATCCAGGATGGTTCCTTCGTCAATATCTAGTGAGAAAAGCAAGGATGTATATTGACCTAATAATAAAAACGCCAACATAATATTCATAGTTTCATAATCATTTAATCATACATTAATTTCAATAGACGGGGAAGAAAAAATTGTTACAAACCCAAAACTATTTTCCAACCGATTTAAATTAAAATGATGCCAATCTAAACAGGTTCGAAAATAATAAAGATCAAATTGCCAACCAACCAATTCCAATTAGATTATTAGAATACATGGTTATCATGAAAGAATGATGCTGTTTTGAGATTGTTTAAAGAAAATTAAATTACAGTTACTGTTGTTTATTATTAAACTTGAAGTCTCAAACGGGGTTTTCACATTATGAGTATCAATAAAAATATTTTAAGATTTTATTTGAAACTTTCTACATATTTGCACCCTCTCAAACACATAATTATGAAATGAATTTTCTCACTTTTTATAAATGTCTTGATAAAAGAGAAATTATAATAAAGAGTTTTTCAATCCGATCTTGTATCTATTGCATATCCAATTCAATTCATTGTTTAGTGAACTCCGTATCATACTCGGGTTCGATTCCAGGTATCCGACCAAACATTTTTATCCAGGTAAATCCCGTGTTATTGGATGAGCACGTTAAATTGGCGGTCTGTGCCGAAGTATAACAGTCGTTAGGCCCATTGACGGTTTAAATTGTTTTTAAGGCTTAGAGGGGCTTTCCCGTAGACTATAAAGATCTAAATAAGCCATACGCTAAGGAGAATTGTTATTATTAGTACCAAACAACTTCTAGCTTCATAATAATATCAGCTCATGTTTGATAAAATTGATACAATTAGCAAAATTAACGAGAGTGGTCAATATTCGATAGAAGGTTGTTCTCCTTTCTTTAATGAAACAAAATGAAAACGTAGTGTGAGGCTTAATTTCAATGTATCATTTTTGATGTCAAAATTTCGTATTGTCGTGGCGATCAATGCCTTCACAGTTTATATATCTTGGGCGATTGGAAAAAGTCACAGTAGCAACTTAATTTTTCAAGAGGAGTCTTGAAAAACGATGAAACTATTTCATTTCATTATCAAGTATTTCATGTATTAGTACAGAAGATAAGATACCGGTACCTGTTATCGCATTTGGTATTAGTCAAGACTAGATACTGTAGTTGTGTGATATGATAATATATACAACACATAAATTTAGCATGCATTAATCAAAAGATGAATACAAATCGATAGGCTTGATACTACCTCGACACTAAAACGTATTCTATGTATCATCGTTGTTTGATTTGTTCGCGTGTCAAGAAGGAACAATATCACACTTGATTGATATTTCAGTCTGAAATACAATTTTGTTTGCTCAGTCTAGCTTACTGAATCATATTTTTTGTATTCACACAAACAATGGAATGAACAATACAGCATTCGTTCATTACAACAAGTTGAACTCGATCACTTATAAGAAAAAAGAAACTATAATTGAATCTCTGTAACTTCTAATAATACCTCACTAAATATTTGAAAATTCTGTATCTGTAATTCCAATAACAATTTATGAATAACAATACCAATATCAATTTAATTCAATAGCCAATCCAAATCAAAATCGTTTATTTATCCTTAATAATAGTAATAACGAAAGATAGAAACTTAGAAATTAGAAATACATTATAATAATAATATACAGTATTGAACTAAATAATAATAAAAATAAGGAAGGTCCCCGCTAGGTTAAAAAACCTGTGCGCAGAGGCCGAGTGTTTGAAACATTTAGATATTTAAAATTTTCAGGAAAAAAAGATGAAATAAATTAATTCAGTGAAAGGAAACAATAAAAAAACTGAAAGAAAAATCACTAGATTTGAAAAGAAACTAACTAAACTTAAAAAGAAACTAAAAACCAAGAAGGAAAATGGGAGTAAGAAAGGATAGGGGAGAAGGCAGAGGGAGACGTAATAGAATTAAGTTTTGTTTCTCAAGATGAATATTGGAGAGAATAAGAGAAAATTTGCTTGGCTTTGACAGCCACTATTTAAATTATTATGTCATTCGAAGCCAACCACTCATTTATATCTCTTACCAGCTTTTTACTCAACTTATTGGTGATGAATTGACGAGGGATTTTATTTATGAGTTTTGATACAATGTATGAGAACTGTCTTCTGCAGATAGATAAATTAGTGTCAGCAACCTGAAAAGTGATGGATGAGGGATGAAGATTATATGTAGATTCACGCAAATTGAATAGATCTTTATGTTTGTTCATATAAGTTATGAGAATTTTAATATACAACTGCCTTACAGTTAGAACCTTGAATTCAAAAAAGAGATTTTCACTCGGTTAGCGTCTAGGCTTTCCTAGTATGGCTTTGATTAGGGTTTTTTGAATGACAAAAATTTTATCTATATGATTAGAATAAGATCCACAAAAAAAATCAATTAAACAGAGTTAAATCAAGTTGAATCAATTTAAACAAATACGAAATCAAGCCAAATTGAAGTTCAGTATTTCATTACAGTACCGTACTGAAATTCTCACTGAAACTATGTGAGGTATATAACTCATTTATAGGTGAATGAGTGACAAATATATTATTATAAGATATCAGAGTGAAATTACCAGTGAAAATGACTTCCTTGGCCAGCATACCAGCCACAATGCTTGTCAATCCGACTCCGGCTCCAAGTTCCAGTATAACTTTGTTCGCGAACTTTGTCTTGTTGCTGAGAATGTAGTCTGCAAGCAGCAATGCTCCTCTCCATATTTGCAGACCAACTAGTTTCAAGCTCGTGCTCGCTTTATGCTCTGAAATACAACATTAATTATTATGGTTCAAGTAAATTGATAGACCTGCTTAAAGCTTAAATACATAGAATCACTAGCCCCTTATTTACTAGTTTTGGGTAGGCCTATTTATCCTATTCTCAAGTGTCCAATCAGTCAATCAATGGAGACGAGAATGGGATATATACAAGAAACTGATATTGTCTGAAATAAAATAATATAAGGGTGCTAGTAATTTTTTGTATTTTGTATTTAAACAAAATTATTTTTCTACAACTGCGCGTAAAAAAAGAATTTACATAATCAATTCTCCTCGTAAAACAGCTTATTTCTGAGGAGAATCTACTTTTCGCTCGCTAACCATCCGCGCATGCGCAGTGGATTTACTTTACGTTCGCTTATCATTCGCGCATGCGCAGAAGAGTTTCTTTACGCTCCCTAATCAGCTGATTGTAAGCAGCTCGCCAAAAAGTCATATCTTAACCTAAAAAGTCGGTAATTGTAACTCCGCCGATATAAGTAATTTAACAGGTTTGGGCAGTTGTAGAAAAAATTTTGTATGTAATTCGCGCGTAATGCTTCTTTATCGCTCTTGCAAAATTATCACGCTCCGCTTCGCGTCGCGTGATAACTGTTTTGCGCGAGCGATAAAGTCGCGCATTACGCTCTTAATACATAAATAGCTATTACGGTATTTCAGGACCAACATTAGATACAAATCCATGGAATGGATTATCCTATAACTCAATCATATCGGGCATATGAGAATGATATTGCATGTATCAATGTATATTTTATTTCGATCCATTTTCACTTGATAGCTGAGTGAGTTTCTCCAAGAATCACAAAACTTGAATTGAAGATTCATAAAATTGTTTAGTGTTTTTGGTATGGGCTATAGTGAAATCCACTTAAAACTGGCAGCATTGGTTGAATTGTGATGATTAATGTTATTTATAGAGAATGCTGACAGTTTAAAGTGAATCTCACATTAGTACTCTTCTTAGTACAAGTGAGCAATACCTGCAAAATTATTATGAAATAAGTCATGCTGTAGGAATATCTGTGCCTTCTTCAATATTAACAGTGATTGTGACTATGCATTTCTTTTGACAGGCAAAATTTATCATGTAAAAATACTTCTTATTTGTTCAAACATGGATAGTCTGTGATAGGAGTAATCAAGAAATTAAGACGTCCGTGATAGGAGTAATCAAGAAAATCCAGACGTAACTTACACGGTCGGAAGAGTTATTGCTATTAAAATGGATAATATTGGCAAAGTAACCTGATAAATGCTGATATAAAAATACATTGAATAATTTTTAATCCGATTTACAGCCTATCCGATTTTTCAAATTTAATTTTCATGAAAAATATGAATACTTTATTGGAATTATCAAATTTATTTCTGGACATTATTATTATTATTTTAACGTAACGGCATATTTGAGACGGAAGTGCGAGAGATAACGAGATAATGATGTCTACTGAGTTATTGTACAAGCATTACCCACACACAATTAAAAATATAATACTTTCCAGAACACTATAATATCCTATAAATTTGAATTATGGACCAAAAACGAAAAAAATTAGATCACGTACATTCAATGCCACTTTTAGTGTGTAAACTGTGATTATTATACGTGTCGCAGTTACTGAACCATCAATCTATATTTCAACGTTGGATACAAACATCTTCCGACTGATGAGCAATGGCGACATGTGAATTAATGGCTTGGTAAAAGCATGATAAACATAAATGAACTTCCATTCTCAATCGTATCAAGAGCTCATGAAATTCCTTCGTATGGAATGGAATAATCAAAAAGGATGAAAACAATTTCAATTGAATATTTTTTGTAAAATTTGAAAAAATGAATTGTTAATGAAAATTATATGAATAATTCATTGTCCTATAATTGAGAACGTCTGGAGAGTAAATATCTTACAAGGGAAAATTATCGATGACACCAATTACACTACAGAAAACTATAACAAATAAAAAACAGGGATTTATTATTGAATGTGGCACGTACAATACTACATAGTTGAGAAAGGTCAAGGTTATAGCGACAAAGTATCTAAGTGAAATGAAATGAAATTGTTACAGAAAAAATTATAGAAGCTTACGTGGAGAGATTATTGTGTATGAAAAGTTATTGTAATTGGAAAGATTACTGTGTAGTGTGTAGAGATGATATTAGTCAATTTAATTTAAAGGGGTTATCAGAGTTTGTGGAGTTCAATTTGCAAAAGAGAGACATAGGATTTGCTTCATTGATACTTTAATCTCAAGCATGGTTATAGGGCGAAGAGTTCTGAGTAGATATCCCGAGAAAGTGGTAGTTTATTAATAAATATATTTTTATCAACAAGGAGAATGTAAGATGCTTGAAAAATAGTTGATAGCAGGGATAGTAGAATTGTATAGTACCTACGGATCTTACTCCAGAAACAAGAAGTCGTTATTTCCGGACATAACTTAATTTTGTAACATATCATTATTTAATGGATTTAAGTAGATTGGACTCCGTTTGGAGAAATGATTCTAAATTTGTATTCAAGTACTGTATACTATTTTCTACAGTGTCAACGTATATAAATTATTATTACACATAATGGATAAAATTAGCAAAGCCAAGCTAATAAAATTCAAGTCGGGGAAGAAAATGTTGACGATTTTTTCAACTAAGTTACCTATAGTGATAGTTTCCTGGATAAGATCCTTTTTCCTATCAACTACGTAGTCTCCATCTTTGTCCACTTCCAAGTTCGGTCTAATTTCTTCTCCGCCATTGAAGTTCGATGGCAAATGGAAATGAAACTTCGAATTAACATCTGCAAGATTATGACAATTTCAGATAGATCTATTCTATGATGAACAATGCTATGCAAATTGGATCGGACAAACATCTCTGAAAATTCGAGATCATTAGTATTAGAAGATATATCTGCTTAGCTTGTGTATCTTTTTATAGAATGACTTTCTGTATCTCTCAACCAGTATTCCTAGTCATAGAATGTTCAGAATTATTAAAACCAAAAATGTTCACTTAAAAAAAAGGATAGCACATAAGCTCTTAGTACATAGCGCATATACAATATATAATATAGTACAATATAGATATGTACTGCTATATTTTCATGCAGGAGCTCTCCCTCATTGACAGACGTAGCAATAATCTTCTTGGTGGAATTCCACTCCATCTGTAAAACTAACACTAATACATGCATCATCATCCGCCTCATTACCTACGCACATGTGGAAGAATACATTGATTTGATACTGCAAATCTAAGACCCGGTAGCACAAAATTCTGTTAAATTTTAAAAGGGATTTAATGCCACAGGAACCAATCTTTTGGATACTTTGAAAATAAGACTATTCACATGAACTTCAAAGGAAATATTCTTTGAAAAGAAGACTTACCTAGTTGGTTCTTGTGGCATTTCATCACTATTGAATTTTACATACTTCTGTGCAACCGGGAAAAACATATAAATGAAAAACATAGAATATATTATATAATAATGAACAAAGTACTGTTCATGACAAGAATGTTCAGCAAACAACATTCCAAGTTGATAAAACGATCACATTCATAGTAGTTAAGAAAAGTCGTCATAAGAGAACTTATGACAATACTAATTCAAGTTTTAATGATATAATATTTTTTCAAACAAGACAGTTATTGATTAACACAATATCGTATGCTAACACTGTAAGTCAATAGAATATCGTTGAAATCTGAACTGAACATTGAACCATTATAACTTACATCACTACTGTATATCATTAAACAAGTGATTTAAGGTAATTAAAGTTCCAAATAACAGAAGCTAGAAATGATCAAATATGCCTAAATTGAATAATTATTTAATTAAATATAAATAGCGTATATGAGAATGTAATGCTTACATCCACTCGAGTTCTCATCTAGTTTGGTATTTTTTGAGTAGAGCTCTGATGTGACGTGAGCTTCATTGATCGACATTTACAATTAGGAGATGACTTTGATGTAGGACTGGTACTGCTGAAAATAGAATAGTAGAAAATGAACGTAATTTCTTTTAAAGTGAGTAAAAATGGTGAAGTAGAATAGACTAAATGCCTTTATGCATTTATTGTTTGCCCAAGAGGGCACAATTTGGATGCAGACGGTATTTTTTGTACACCTATTTTGATAATATAATATTGTTTATTTACAAGAATAATACTGAATAATAGATAGTAACACTGCTGTAACATAAAATTTCAATAGAAAGAATATACCGTAATAGAATGGATGAAATAAAAATGGCAAATAGTTTTTTCTGAGTATTTCAGAAAAATGTATTGAAGGATCATTATGAGTTTGTTTTATATATCAATTTCTAAAAAAGCAAATACAATATATTGTAATACAATCTATGGGTGTACAGTTCATAGCAGCATTCTATGAGAGTAGGCCTACTGTATACGGGCATTGTATTGAACAGTCCAGATTCCAAACCTAACTAACCTTTAGGCCATAAGTCCATTTTCAAAGCACCATTACGAATAGAAGAATCCATTATATTTAAATTTACAACAAAAAACCAATTCACTAATAAAATTGACTTTCAACTAAATATATCCTGTTAGGCCTACAAATTGACACATTCAAATTCGTAAAATAAAAATTTGCAATATTGCTAAGCTATGTGATACGGTTTGATGACTGGAAGCTGTTAACATAGAAGCTTGCTAATTTTTTAGGGCATTAACTTATTTTATTTGTTAATGAAAATTTTGACCAAATGATAAGAATTAATAATTGATTACGAGGAAATATAAAAACGCTGATTTGTATCTATAAGATATATCTTCATTTTTTGTACGCTGGACGAGTGAAATTTGCAAAGAGAATAACTCTTTTACTTTCATAAAATTATTCTGCACAACTTGTATCAAGAGGTAGATACACATTTTAGAAGAATATAAAATTATTTCTATTGTGTATGTCCTGGTTGGCTGAATAAATGTTGTGCTATTGAAAGAAATACTTACTATACACTAACGGCACAGTTTCAAGGTTTTAGCTAGCTTAGACATTTACTAGAGATACTGACAGTATCTCTAAGAAATCAAAATTAAACCTTGAAACTGATGCCAAATCTTTCAAGACAAAAATATATTTATATCTTTTCAAATTCTCTATTTTTATATATTATGAAATCGTATGTATAGTACCTGATTAGTTTTGCGATCTGGATTATAGGTTATGTAAAGCCGATAAAATGCGTGCCTGTTTTCATTTTACAATAACTGCACATTTTGTAACTATGAATGCGCATAAATTGATGCATTGCTTTGAAACAAACAAATATACAATTAGAAACAAGGCTTCAAATAATCAAATATTTGAGATTCAGGATAATATTTGAGATGTTGTGTTGTTTATATTCTCATGAAAGATGAAAACAGAACAGACAAAAACAATATGATCAGTCAGCTGACTGATATAGATTCACAAAACAGCTGACACAAACTCTGCAATAAATTATTTTTCAAATAATGAATGTTCCATTCATTTTTAATTAATTAAAATAAAACAATTATTGTTGCATAATATTTAAGCCACATATACTATTTTTAAATAGTTTATTCATCTTGATTTGTTTGGAATTTATTTTTAGCCCATTTATGTGGTTGTGTGAATCTCACATCCAATCATATTTGACCACGGTTTGCACTGCCACGTTTCTCATTAGTTCTTGTTGTTGAATCAAGTCAAGCCAAGTGAAATCCTCTTTCTCAGTTTGACGTCGGTAGTTCGTGGATTCTCATCTTATGTTTATATGTTTCTAGATTATATTAACATGTATTCTTTATTACTTTGTAGTTTATTAGCCCTAAGCGGTCTTGTTTCTTGTGATGAAGAATCAGCCAAGAGTAATGTATTAGTTTTTACTACTGAAAATTTCCAAGCCGGTATTGAAACCAATGAAAACGTACTTGTAGAATTCTGTAAGTATTGTTTACTCTTTCTTCTCATGTTTATTCTAAAAGTATACCTTTAAATATACATTTTCAATAATATTGTTATTGATTCAAAATTTATATATTAAAGTTTTTGTTCATTAGATTACTAATAATAGGCTATATATTTATCTTGACAATCTGGTAAATTGCTCATACCTTTGCAGTAACGGTACTTTAACCCATTTTGTATTTTAATTAATTATATCTTTACTCTGAAGCAAAATGTTTTAGTCTTGCTATAAACTACATGCTATGAAAATGTCATCCTACTTGAATTTTATTTAGGCTACTGTATATAAAATAATTGGTACCTAGTCAAAAGATAACCATAATATATAGACCTACTTGTTGAGATGAAAAATCTTATCTCGAACACGTTGCTTCAATCAATTTCATTAATTTTATCTTAGCTTTAAAAATCTTAACTCATAGACAAAACAATGTCGTGAAGTGTTATACCTATACCTTTGCAAGTTGAGAATTATGTGTTTTAAGGTCAATTCTGCCGGTAAGACTGGCAATCATATTACTAGCTATTCCATAAACCGGTTGGCTGTACTCTGAGTGACGTGGGACTTCATGATGTGACTAATTTTTCAATATTGATTTGGTTGGACGTTTTGATTGAATGAAATGTGATTTATTTCATTGTAGTCCACCTTAAGTTAAGTTAAAGTGTTCATAACTAACCCTTTCAATTTATTGATCATTCGATTTCATCAAAATAGAATTCTATGTTAGATGGATTGGCAAAATAGCTATTTTAAAAATCTGTTGGAAATCCCTGATATTCAAGAAAATTATTAATACTATTTTTCCATTCTTAACTTAGCCTACTGCTGTAATTTTAACTCTTTTTAGTTGAAGACTAATTGAAGCATGCAAATGTAAAAGAGTAAGGTATTGCTCAGTTGTTCTTTTAAATCTAGTGTAATATAGCCGGTAACAAATACATGATTCCTATAAGAATTGAAAATTATGTTTTCACCCAACTTGTTAATATAACTAAACATTTTATCATAGGCTAATATTTGTGTGTAATTTGTTATAGATGCTCCATGGTGTGGTCACTGTAAGGGTTTGGAACCTATCTACGAAGAAACTGCCAATTTGTTAGCAGAGAAGAATTCCAACATCAAACTTGCAAAGGTTGATGCTATTGAAAACAAGCAGCTAGCAGAACAATATCAAATCAGAGGATATCCAACTCTGAAATTCTTTAGGAAAGGGAAAGCACCTATCGACTATTCAGGTAGGCCTAAAGGATGAATCTATCTTTTATGTGTTTTTGCAAGTGTTTTTCTTCTATGGATCTTGTGGTAATTTAAACAACTGAAAACGTGTCCCATCAATAATAGAAAATGTCAATTAGCAATAAAACGTTGTTATTTTTGTGTAAGTTTTTAAGCCACAAAATGTTATCAGTTCACTCTGAACTAAGAGGTGATTAAAAAGCTTATTTACTTTGAAAATATCAAGAGTCCATCTTCAGTTAACTAAATTGTTTTAATAATACACTGTTCGTGAATGAAGATATGATAAAAATCATTCTAAACTTTTCTAGGTGTTATAAATAGAATTAAATTTTCTCTCGAAATGAGTTTCTGTTAACTTACTTTTAATTACTCTACTCTGTAAACATAAGTGTGTTTATTATTGCTTCATCATGGCTCCAAGTTTCGAATATAAACTTTGTTGAAAAAACCAGCTATGCTGTAAATTTTTCTCATAAGTTGTTTTTTTTTAATTTCAGGTGATAGAAAACCTGAGTCATTCATCTCCTGGCTTGAAAAGAAGAGTGGAACCCCAGCCAAAATCCTCGCTTCTGTTGAAGAACTCAAAGAATTCCAAGAAGCTAACAGCATTTGTGTCGTTGGATACTTCAAGGTAGATATTTTACAAAACGTAGTAAGCAATATAAGTTAATTTATTTAAATCTATTGAATAAGTTGATTATTGGGTGTAAGACATCCAGTGACACAACGTTTTAATTTATTTTATTTTATTAAACATTTCAAATTGAGTGTTAAAATGTATTATTCGAAAGAGATTTAGCCTATATTAAAAATAGTAAACATTTAAAAGTTCCTCTTTCAAAAAAGAAATATGTTAAAAAGATTGAACGTTAAAAATAGTATAATAAAATTTTCTCATATGGGGGGCTACTTGAAATAAATTTCAATTGAAACAATGACAATTTCCTAATTTTCTTAGTACTAATGTATTAAGATGCATTTTACTTGAAGGTCTTCCTCTATTTTTGTTCTAGAAACTGCATCCTATTAATATCAGCGTGTCAAGGTTGTCTCCAGAGTTCTTTCTTTTCAAGTGCCAAAAGAACAATGAATATTTATTTGGCCGTGATTCGAGTAACTCAATTCTTTGTTGCCTTTAAAATTTAAATTTTAACTTTGTGTTTCAATGAAAAATATAAATGTCATCACAATCAGATAATGACAAAGGATGGTCCAATCTATAAACTTTGGCGAATCCAAATTGATTAATTACTATGCGCCCTTGTTTCTAATAACTTGCACATACATATACAGTTCTCTATCAATTGTCCCTTTCACCTTTCTTCTTGTTGAAGTAGGTCCCGGCTGCCTAAAAAGATACGTTGTCATGTCAGAGGCCCTGAAATCGATCAGTTGCGACCTGAAAACTCCAGACCTGATCCAGCCAGGTCACTCGATAATATTATTATCATTATTACCTTTCTTCTCTCTAATTTTTTCCCCGACACTATTTTAATAACAGAAATTATTTGATTTGATTTGAAGCTACTGCATCTGATGACTTCAAACATGAATATTGCATCACTTGAAACGTGGAAAAAATGTAACTTATAACAGTCATTATGCGTTGTAGGCTATATGATTGATCGGAGATTATAATATTATTAACTCTGCTATTATTTTGAATATTATATATAATAGGTCACACGTTTTTCTTTTTTTATAATAATTATTGAGAAAAAAATGTATGATTTGTTGTGCAGGACCCACAGTCTGAGAAGGCAAAATTATTCACTGATGTCGCTGACACCATCGATCACCATCCATTCGCCATCATCTCAATCGACCAAGCATTCAAGGACCAGGGAATCGAAGAAGACTCCAAAATCGTCTTATTCAAGCAGGTTATTATATAATTTTTAAACATTGAACTTCAATATGTAACTGATGGATCAGTAAATTATGCATTTCAATTTCAGTTCAATTTGAGGACAATAATATTCTAGTCTGTGTAAAATAAGTTGAGACTTGGGGCCCTCCATCCGAAGAAATTACAGGGTTGCCAAATCTTGTAAAATTGCAACTTTCTCAAATTTTCAATTCAATGTCTGAATTGGATCTAGAATATCATCCCCGATATCCTAGTAGTGCTAAAAAAGTTTCAGGGTTGAAGGATTAAAAGGACATTTAACATTTATGATAAAATTGTAAACATCGCGAAGAATTGTTTTCTTTTGAATATCACTTCTCTCAGAATCATGGGGCGTCATAATGCGTAATAATTTTATATCAAATGAACGGAGAGAATATCTCCTTTTATATTGGTGTGTGGATAATTTTTATCCGATCTATAGTTATTTTTAATTAATGATTATGTTCGTCAATGTCGAGACATTTCGTGCAGAAAACATTAGTCCAGTCACTATATACATTGGTACATGCAATTTATATTGTAGTTATGATTTTTTAATATATTATTTGGGTACATAAGAGAAGTCCAGAACCAATTTTTTCATGCAAAATTTCCTTGTGCTACATACAGGGTGGCCCAAAAACCTCGTATTTTCGGCTCATTTTCCAGTTTTCAGCTATTTCTGCCAAATCTCGTAATCGGACAGAAAAATTCGCTCTCGCTCTCTTCATTGGAGATGATTTTTCAAAAATGAGTGAAATTTGAAGAGAAAATCAATTTTTGATGAATTTTAGATTTTGATCAACAATATCTTCCGATTGTTACCATTTAGATGTATGATTCAAAATCCCTCTGGGCGTATTTTTTGGCTCTACAATCTGAGATCAGATAGAGCGCTCTATCTCATATAGATTTCCAGGTACACCTGACAACAATGCTCCTTGTATTGTGAAAAACACCTAATTTTCAGCTTCAACCATCATCACCAACTACAGAGTATTCACATTGATAATTCGCACAATGACATAAGTTCATAAGATTATGTTCTATCAAAATCACCCGTTAGATGCACTTCGTTTCAGTATTTCCTAGTGGAGAGGCGCGCTTAAGGACACCACAAGGATCAAAATTTCAAACACTTATAACTTCTGACACAATGCTTAGATTTAATCGTACTACATTTCATTCTTCTCGGCTCGTCAAGGCGGTCCAAAATCATGCATCATAAGTCAAATTCGGTCGAAAAGTGGAAAATTTATTATTGAGTGTACTAAAGCCCATATTCCAATACACAAAAAATGGCCAATTTCTATATTCAAAGTTGCATGTCTTTTGAAATACTTCTGATAAAATTCCCAAATCTAGTGAGGATGTGAAAATTGTCCCCCTCTACACACTCCAATAAATAATACTTCCAATTCCAATACCATTCGAAAGTTACAGAAGATTTCAAAAATGGCGATTTCAGTTTTTACATTAATTTTTCCGATTTTACTGTTGATCAAGAGTCTCTAAAACGAGTCTGATACATCATAGAAACTCTCTATTGATACCAAATTGTAGATAAATTCAACCTCTACGAGCTCAGTTGTCTAAAATCCATCTTGAATAACTTTTCCCTATCATAGTACTACCAAAACCGTTAAAATGATAAAAATATCTACAATTCCCGGATTTTTCCAACAATCAAATCTCACTCATAACTCAGTACTCATTGGAGATAGAGAGTTCCGAATGATCTCATTTTAAACAGAATTTTATATTCTAGAAAAAAGGCGGGAACAAATTTTTCTGTCCGATTACGAGATTTGGCAGAAATAGCTGAAAACTGGAAAATGAGCCGAAAATACGAGGTTTTTGGACCACCCTGTATCTAGCACAAGGAAATTTGAAGAAATTGTTTCTGGAATCTCTTATGTACCCAAATAATATATTAAAAAATCAGAACTACAATATAAATTGCAAGCACACCCCCTTTTTTATGTCTATATTGACTGGACTAATGAAATTCTCGACATGCTATAGTGAGGTCCACGTTATAATGGCAGTGGATGAAGATAGAAGAATAGCGATGCCGATTCTTTGCATTAATTAATTATATTTCTACACTGTCAAAAACATAATTGGCATCGTTGTGGACCTAGAAAAGGATAGTACCACCGGCTTTGTCGAATGGATAGCAAAATCAAAGTTGGTCAAATACTGTCATTATAACGTGGACCTCACTATAGAAACTTTTTTGTTTCAAAAGATGAGTAGGTGGTGAAAGCGAGAAAGTTTCTCAGAAATAATTGAAATTATTTTCAACTCATTTTACTCAGACTATAATTTAACTCGTTAAGTTGAATCCTCTTTTAATATCCAATGAAAAAGACTTAGAAATTGTCGAAAACCACAGATTTATTGATACTTTGAAAGCCCGGTTTCGGTTATTACACCATTGTCAATCTCTGATAAACTGTTTATCAGAGATTGATGTAATAACCGAGACCGGTCTTTCTGAGTATTAATAAATCTGTGGTTTTTGACAATTTCTTAGTCTTTTTCATTTAATATGAATAATTACCACAATATCAACTTCTCAACTACACAAAAAAGCCTCTTTCAATAGTTTAATTATGTTTGCTTCGATTTATACTGAATGTGTGTCATAAAGGATTCAATACTAATACCCGTCCAGACTGCAGATCAAGTAATATCCAATTTTAATTATTTGCAATGTTTGTTAAATGGCCAGAGACTGGTCTCGTTAAACAACTGAAGAAGGTTGAACTGCACTATTATTTATAAATTAATGTGAAAGAAAAATGTTTCATCTATCCAATCATCCATCTCTACCTTCATTTCTTGTGTACTTTTCCCTCAATTAGACACTTAGTTATATTCATTGGTAATGTAATTTGTTGGCTTTGAGCTTCATTATTCCAGACCTTATTCAAGAAATCGAGTAGGCTTGATAAAAAATGCAGTGCTCTTCAGTGCAGCTATGTGTGATCAAAACACATCAATAAATTCTCATTAGGGAGGTTTGAAGAAGATTCCTTCCACTTGACGTGTAATTCTTAATAAGCCTCCAAGTTTTCAAGAGAAGTGATTAATCTGGAAGGCCTGTAAGGTGAAAAATTGATAGTTTTTTATTTTACCTCATTCATTGCCAGAAAATAACGATTACAAAATGGTGGAAAACGTTACTTGCACAATTTCTTGGATTTGGATTAATTGAGAATTGAGTGAAACATTCAACAATTATCTACTCCTAAGAATCTACAGTCTATTTGGATTTGTAGGGGTTTTGAGAGAAGACAACTGTGTGTTCTTGTGCATTTCATCTTGAAATTGCAAGAACTTTTCGTCGACTTCAAATACTTTAAAGTAAAAATACTTGCAAATCGTTACATAATTGAAACCACTATATTCGGTAAAATGTGTAAATTGAATGCTGTTGAAGTATCATCTCCATGTGGAGACGAAGGCCCTGTGTAACGAAAGCTCAAGTTTATAGCTTCATAACTGTTATACCAAATAAATTACTACTATTTATACCAAATAAATTCTGAATATCAGAATCTCGAAATTCTATAACTAAATTAATTTTAAAAAATTTCATTATAAAAGAAATGAGAATCCATATACCACCTTGAACCAGCTATTATCAGTAATGATTTATCCAATCTTGATTGATTGTTTTTACTGCACTGCACAGTTTGTTATTTGGTTTGCTGTTTTGCTTTGCAGTTTGACGAGGGCAAGGCAATTTTTGATGGAGAACTGGATGAGGCCAATCTGAAGAAGTTCGTGATAGCCGAATCACTGCCATTGATCGTTGACTTCAACCAGGACACTGCTACCAAGATATTCGGCGGAGAATTCCAGAGCCATCTGTTGCTGTTCCTGTCCCAGTCCAGTGGCCACTACGACACCCTTCTCGAAGGAGCCAAGTCGATCGTCAAGGAATTCAGAGACAAGGTAATACAATAGTACCGTAACTAAGTAAAGGTTTATTTGAAGAATGTATTATTGTGCAGCTCAAACATGAATGAAAACACTTTGGTATTGTTAATTCCACTTCAAGTATTGAGCTCTGAACTACATTTCCGTTGCTATACTAGTCACATTTTCAAAATTGTAAAGGTTGGTAAAGCCATGAAACTGCAATACAGTTCTCGAAATGGAAATGTATTGACATTTCCTCATTCATTCAATCAAATAATGATGTTATATCATTCAGTTATAATTTAAAAATTGCTCTAAAGTAGTTTATATTGTTCTTGATTTTAGAATACTCAGATATTTTTCTGTTATGTATGAAGGTAATACCTCTTCCCAACAATACTTAGCAAATAAATTAGCTCTGAATGATAAATTAGCTCTATTTCAAATTTGATTTAGGATTTGAGTTGATAATTATCGTGGAAGTCAACGATTATATTTTTTTCATCAATAGTCTAATAGGCTACCGGTATCACATTCACCATTATAACTATAGTCTATTCTGGGAGTCGAGAGACAATGTGAATAAACATGCGCGTGAGAAATTGTATTTTGAAGTAGCAAAGCAGTAGCCACTTAACATTTTTTGGCATAGACTGCGCGAAACATAGTACCTGATTAAGTGAGAATGTATGTCCAGAGTATTGTGAGCTGCATTAGCTGCTACCAGCTTTGTTGCTTGTATTTACTAGTTGAGCAATTAAAAGCTGATAGGAGTCGTCACTCTTATATCTATATTTTTATTTATTCACCATAAATATTTACAATACAATGTATATACAAAATCAAGCCACGGGATACACCCAAAACGGCTTATATTAAAACATAATTGATGGAAAACAGTTCAAGCTTCGTAACAAAAATCAAATTACATTATCTCAATTTTTAGGATAGCCTACCTACATTTATTTTTAAATTCCGAGCTTTTTTTATGAACACACAAGTGCAAATCTTGTGTTATTGTTGGCTCTCCTTTCGATGAATAGACTATAAATAGGTGAATGAAAAATACCTTCAAAGCCAAAATCTATTTTTTTCTTGCATGGCTAGGGTTAGTTTGTCTAAATGATGGGCATGTCAGCTTCACTACATCGGAATTCATCAAACCTATATGATCAATAATTATTTATTTCGCCAATTCATATTCAACTAAAATAAAATTTATGATATTTCCAGATTCTTTTCGTCTCCATCAACGCTGATGAAGAAGAGCATGGAAGAATCCTAGATTTCTTCGGATTGAAGAAGGAAGAAATTCCCTCGATGAGAATTATCAAGCTGGCCGATGATATGGTCAAGTTCAAGCCCGAGAAACAAGACTTCAGCGCCGAAAACATCAAGAGCTTTGTCAGTGATTTCATTGAAGGAAAACTGAAGGTAATCTACAACTCCGATTAATTAGCCTATTTCCATCTCAGATTATATAAATCACGTATGCCTCTTCTATAAGAAGGCAATCAACAAATTATTGATATTGTGATGCATTGCTGCTTTGAATTTACTTCATATAATATTCATAGAAATTCGTTAAAAGAACAGTTTTGGACAGTGTCTTTTGTGTTTTACCTAATAATCTCTATGACTTGTGTATTATTACAACGATTGAATAACACTGGTTAATACGCTGTAGAAATAGTATGCAGAGCATCTGATAAACATTATAACAAAAAAGAAAATTATTTGAATTGTTTTGAAAAATTGGAGAAGGTACTATATGTTCTATGTTGTACTGAACATGACATTTGAATCGAGTTATCAAAGTTAGTGTTATGAATACGCCCAATAATTTAACTATGTTAACTTGTAGGTTGATACTTTGTTGGGCAGTACATAAACCAGCTTGATTGCTTGATTCAAACATCAAAGAACTGTATACCAATACTGAACTTCTTTCTCGTTGGCAACCCGGTAAATTTACTTCCACTTCATTTTGCTAAATCAATTAAGACAAGATGAAATACTGTTTTCATCTCACTCCTTACAATGTAATCTGCCTTTCTTGTATGTATATTCTTGATCGTTATTCAATATTACACTATTAAACATATTTTTATACTGTTGATGATATACTGGATAAAAAGTTTGATAGTGTCTATTCTTTTCATTCAGTATGGATAACTACCATTATATCACCTTCACAACTCATAAGTTCATGGTATGATTACCAATCACTAGTTTTGTATAAGAGACTGGTGATGATGCTTTAATTTTGTTTATTTGCACAGCAACACTTGCTGTCACAAGAATTGCCAGAAGACTGGGACAAGAAGGCAGTGAAAGTGCTTGTGGCGTCGAACTTCGCCGATATCGCCTATGACAAGTCCAAGGATGTGCTTGTTGAGTTCTACGCTCCATGGTGCGGACACTGCAAACAACTGGAGCCCATCTATGATCAGGTATCAAAATCGATCTAATTGCAATAAATTTTGTTCATCTTTGATTTTGGACTTGATAAACTGAAGGTAATCTACAACTCCGATTAATTAGCCTATTTCCATCTCAGATTATATAAATCACGTATGCCTCTTCAATAAGAAAGCAATCAACAAATTATTGATATTGTGATGCATTGCTGCTTTGAATTTACTTCATATAATATTCATAGAAATTCGTTAAAAGAACAGTTTTGGACAGTGTCTTTTGTGTTTTACCTAATAATCTCTATGACTTGTGTATTATTACAACGATTGAATAACACTGGTTAATACGCTGTAGAAATAGTATGCAGAGCATCTGATAAACATTATAACAAAAAAGAAAATTATTTGAATTGTTTTGAAAAATTGGAGAAGGTACTATATGTTCTATGTTGTACTGAACATGACATTTGTATCGAGTTATCAAAGTTAGTGTTATGAATACGCCCAATAATTTAACATGTTAACTTGTAGGTTGATACTTTGTTGGGAAGTACATAAACCAGCTTGATTGCTTGATTCAAACATCAAAGAACTGTATACCAATACTGGACTTCTTTCTCGTTGGCAACCCGGTAAATTTACTTCCACTTCATTTTGCTAAATCAATTAAGACAAGATGAAATACTGTTTTCATCTCACTCCTTACAATGTAATCTGCCTTTCTTGTATGTATATTCTTGATCGTTATTCAATATTACACTATTAAACATATTTTTATACTGTTGATGGTATACTGGATAAAAAGTTTGATAGTGTCTATTCTTTTCATTCAGTATGGATAACTACCATTATATCACCTTCACAACTCATAAGTTCATGGTATGATTACCAATCACTAGTTTTGTATAAGAGACTGGTGATGATGCTTTAATTTTGTTTATTTGCACAGCAACACTTGCTGTCACAAGACTTGCCAGAAGACTGGGACAAGAAGGCAGTGAAAGTGCTTGTGGCGTCGAACTTCGCCGATATCGCCTATGACAAGTCCAAGGATGTGCTTGTTGAGTTCTACGCTCCATGGTGCGGACACTGCAAACAACTGGAGCCCATCTATGATCAGGTATCAAAATCGATCTAATTGCAATAAATTTTGTTCATCTTTGATTTTGGACTTGATAAACTGAAGGTAAAATATTCATTTCACCTGAATCGTATGTGGAATACATAACAGTCAATAACATTAATATAAAATATTTATACGTTTAAAGATAATCTAATTGAAACTGACAATTTTGTGTAGATGATGATTCAAAATCTGATGATTTGGGTTTTTTTAAATACATTTAGAAGCAGTATATTTTTAATATGAATTCATGTTCATCTGATACTATTGTCTACTCCATGAATTACATTTCTACATTTACAGTCTGAATTCCTGATATGATCCGTGATTTATTTAACCGACGTTACTAAGTTTTTGTTTACCTGATGTGACCAAGTTGTGACTAATTGTTTTTCATTCTGTTATTGTTTGTTGTTATTTGTTATGTCGTGATGATAATAAAAATCATCATCTCAAATTCAAATTTATATCTCAAAAACATACACAATTATAATATTAAAATATCTAAAAATAATACAAGAAAAATACTATTGAATTACTATATAAAAATACTCCCAAAACTGCAGTATATTTATATCCATCTATGTTTAAGGAGTAGCCTACAAGGTAAAACCTGTGCATAGACATGTGCCTATCATCTTATTTTTCAACAGCTCAGCTATATAAATGAGTTGAGTTGATATACAATTATTTCAATGGTCACACTTTATTCAGTAACTTACATTAAACTATCTAAGTTGTAAGACGATCTTTGGCAATTAATTGAATTATTCACAGGAATTTAACTTGTGATAAAAAAATAGTGACCTGAACCCTTGTCTCTTAGTATCTGTTCTCTCTGTACATGTAGTTTTGATGGAATTGAAATCTTATAAACCAAATTCAGAGTCGTTAATGAAGTTGAAAACGACAAAGCTCACTTGTTAGTGGTTAAATAGTTTTAAATAAACCAAATTAAACCAATTTTATTAACCAAATTCAGAGTCGTTAATAAAGTTGAAAACGACAAAGCTCACTTGCTAGTGGTTAAATAGTTTTAGTAACTTCAATTGATAACTGTTTTAATAAGCTCGGCTATTTTAGGGTTGGTATTATTTTCATATAATTAAGTTAAAAATTAATAATGTATACTTTTAAATGCTGATATTTGTGTTGTATTTTTTGAGGGAATAAATTTGATTTGATTTTTGAGCTCTATTTAAGGACTCCCAAAATTTAATATTACAGAACTTGTAATACCAATTTCTAATGAAAATCAATGTTTTAGCTGGGCGAGTCTTTGAAGGAGAAGGACGACATTGTCGTAGCCAAGATGGATGCCACCATCAATGAGTTGGAAGACACCAAGATCCTCAGTTTCCCCACAATAAAGCTGTACAAGAAGGGCGACAACAAGGTGGTGCAATACAACGGCGAGAGAACACTGGAAGGACTGTCCAAGTTCATCGAATCGGGCGGTGAATACGGAAAAGCACCCGCTGAGGTAGGTTTCCAGTTTATCTGATAATTTCATGGGCAAGTGAACTCGGCAATTATCAACTGATAAGCACAGTACAAAACTAGCGCCCTTATTTAGGCTTAATTCACTCAACTGTCACTGAAATGCGATTACGGATATCTATGGTGACCATAGATAACTGTCACCATTCCCTATAAATAACTGCAATGCTTCCTATTCAAAAATTGCTGACAGTTTGAATTGCATCTCTCTGTAGTGTTGTCACTGTTGAATATCATTTGTATTGATAGCATTGTGCTCATTTCGAATTCAAAGTAATTCATGTCTAAAGGAGCGGAAGTGAATCTCAATTATTATTTTTTCCTTATGGCAGATAGTGACACATTAAATTACTTTATAGTTGCACCATTACTTTGATGTGAGTTTCTCATATCTAATTTCTAAATATAGGCTATCAATGTCTCGCTTATAGGCTTTCCTTGTCTATGAGTGGATGTATTGTACATCCACCACTTGGATGTATTGACGAAATGTATCTAGTACCATTGAAATGGATTGTCGATGTATTACTTCTAAATTATTATAAAAGGAGTTGAATGTTAACAAAAGTCTTGCTGGTTTTCAAGAAGAAGGAATTGAAATCCTTGTTTTAATTATGTTTGAACTGAAAATCATGTAAAAGTGAGGACCCATTTTTTTCGGACTTGGACATCTATACTATAATAAAGGAAAGAACTGGCTTATACACGTACGGGATAGGGAAATTATGTTTGACGCATCATCACGTCTGAACTACTAACTATTGGGCTGATTAACTTGAAATTTTGCATATAGATTCTTAATTAACCGAGGATGGTTATAGGCCTATTTTCAATTCATCAAGTTTTAAGTATGTCAAGTTTCAAAATAGACCCTTGCGGAGCACGGGTTTCCTGCTAGTTTTATTTAAATTCTGGAGAGAAGTAGTTTGAGGTTAACCTTATTTCTTCTCTTCTAGTGATTTCAATGATCAGTGATATTTGCAAGAATGAAGAATTCTACTCTAATCAAGTATCAAGAAGGCTTAAGTTATCTGTTGAATTTTTTATAAGAATAGCTTGGGTCATCGTACTGTACATCAGATTATCCTTCAATTAACTAGACTTGACAATACATCTGTATCATTCCTAATAAGGAAACGTTTTATAACAGATTCTAACCTATTATTTAATGACAATGTATTAGGTTATAATAATTTTAGGAAATTATTATAGAAGCCAAAGTATAATGTTGTTATTATTGTCTATTGGAGTAATTTGTAAAATAATGTCAGGTCAAATCACAACTTAGATTGTCTTATGCCTGGCAAATTAAATTAAGACTTTATGACACCAACAAATTCTATTATATTGTTATGTGAAATTGTATGATTTATTTCTACTTATTGTATAAAATTTATTGAAATTTCTTATTTTATTTTCAGGCTGAAGAAGAAGATGAAGATGACGATCTTCCGAGAAAGGATGAGTTGTAAGGAAGGGACATGCCAAGTTTTATTGGTCCCATCCAATCACAAAAAGAACATTCTCACAAAACTAGGAATTGGACTAATCTGTGTCTCTTCAATTACATACAAGTTTGTCTATTGATAGTTATTGAAAGTACAATATTGGTTAGCATAGAAGAGTTACTATTCTTCTGTCACACTAATTAAATCAAAATTATTTTAATATCCTTTTGAGTTTGTCAGAGTACCGGGAGTTTATAAACGTTCTTGTCGCTTCAACAAGAATTCAGTTGAACTAAATTAAATGTGTAGTAAATTAATTTACACTTTAATTCCATTTTCGGATTGGAAGGGATAATTTTCAATCCAGAAAACATTCCATCCATAGTTTGCTTGCTTTAAAAGTTAACTATTGAATTTATGGAGGATTTATTATCTGAAGGATTTTTTCATTATCGATGATGTTACTTTGTATCATGATAAATATGGAAAAATGACGTCACTGATTTTATGAAGAGGGCTTATGTGAAGCAAGACATGATCACCTACCTGCCATCAAACTCACATCATTCGAGATTCAGAAAGAGGTGGCCTTATACATTTCTGTACTTGTTTTTATCATGCACTTTCAGCTTCCACTGAGATTCTGAAATAGTTGAACGTTCTATCATCAAGCCTCCGTGACAAAGGTCCTATCCCAATATTCTCAATTTTCTAATAAATTAGCATATTTCATTATGTTTAATACAACTTTGCTAGTAACAGGTTATCCTCGCTTTTACTTCAGTGTGCTTATCTTACGCCCTCTTTCTAAAGTAACCTCCTTGCATTCAGTTGTGAACTTTCTGTGATAGTTATCTATTTTTTAATGGAGTAGTTGTGAATTTTGATAATTTAAAATTTGAAAAGATTCTTAGAATAAGCTGCTAGCGCATAATCTTGATCTTTTTTTCACTTTTGTATTCTATTTTTTTAGAAAGGCTTTTGTTCTTCAGAAAACATGAAATACTGTATCTAATTTTCCAACCACTTACGAAAACATTCTGTGTAAATAAAATTGTGAGGTGTATATTGCTTGTATTTTCCAGATGATTTGCAAAATTGTCAATTTAATAATAAACAATTCGATGATGATATAAGAGTATTTTTATAATATAGCTAGAATCTCTTGAATGTCGTCATTGAAGTCATTTTGTGTGTAACGTCAAGCTAGAACTCACCTTGCTAATTGAGATGTTGTGGTTAATGAAGTAATGTTGTCTGTTAATGAAGTAATGGCCAAAGAGATCATAAGAGTCAGACTCTTCTACAAAAACTGTCACATTCAATCTTTGCTCTATTTGATTTGTTACTAGTTTTAAATAAGAGAATCATGGTTATTTGACCTACTATAAAATCTGTGACAAACGAGTGTAAAGCAGTTTTTGAGATGATGCTGAGTAAAACATAATAAGTGAGAAACTTCAACAGCAGCCAAAATATTTTCTTGAAAACATTGTACTGAAACATCGAAAGTGAATTATTGAGAACTGAATCTGGTCCCCAGAATCTAAAGTTCCGAATCTAGTTTTTGTAATTATTTTGATAGAGAGAATAGTTTTAATTATAATACGAGTAATTCAATTACAATGAGTCCCATAGATTGCTGTCACAAAAATATTGTTGCATATTACTAAGTATGCAAGGAGAATCTGTTAAATGACATTCTCATTCAAGTGTTTATAAATTTTGTGAGCTTATTTAATTAGCTGTGGTAATTATTGTTAATATTTTATCGTAACTTGTGTTGATCTAAATTGAGTGTTGTTTTGACTTAATTTTTGGTAACTGACATCATTAGTATATTCCATTATAGAGGCTGAATAATTTTCAGCTTTTAATCCTAGCTGTTCTTAATTTTTTAATTGTCAAGTGTCATTGCCTTCAAGAATATATTTAATAAAGGTATGTTTTCTTACTATTTTTGTTTATTCATTTTCTATTTTCTAGACAGTTCTCATAGTCCAGATTTTTTTAGAATTGCTTGATCGTGTTTAATTTTTGATTACTCGACAATACAAGTTCATTCTAACCTCGTCCACGTTTGGAGTATTATGAACTTTACAATTCACCCGATTCGCCAAATTGATTTAATTTTTCCAACTGAAGCACGGGACAGTGACCGATCCCGCATCGATCCCGCACCGGCACGCAAGAAAGTGTCGGACGTGCTGCGATAATAATGTACTGAAACGTGTAGGGACATACATCTTGCTGTCACTGTACGGTGGTGTGCCTTTGCGGGTGAGTGTGTCCCGAGTTGAATCTAATATCCAACTTCCTTGCGATATTTTCGGAATTTGATCACAATATAATTTAAAACAATGGCGATGACTAGCTATAGTCCGAGAGATTTTACTTTTATCATGAAGAGGGGAAACCGATTTCTCCTACCAGATTTTGTAGCATGGGTAGAGTAGTGGAGAAGAGTAAGCATGCTGCGTACAATTATTGGATACTAGAACAAAAGTAGGGAGAATGCTGTTAGGTAGTGGGAGTGATTAGTGAAGGAAAGAGCATCGGGCCTCTCTGCCTGAGAGAGAGAGCCATGTACGAGGGTCATTCAATAGTAACGAGAAAAATTACTAATTTTCAAAAACGGCTAAATTGGTCAATACAAAAACTTTCAGGACATAAAGTTGGCAACCTTATTGCGATGACATCTGATCAGTTGTTACACCGTATTTCGAAAATTCGTAAACATTATCACAAATTGACTCAGTTAACAATGGCAAGTCCACTTCTTGAGAATTGCACCATGGAAGAACAACGTGCTGTGATCAGATTTTTGTTCGCAGAGGGTGAGAAAGGTAGTGAAATCAACAAAAGAATTTTAAAAGTGTACAGAAACCATTGCTTGGATCGTTCAAACGTTAACAAATGGGTAGAACAGTTTCAAAGTGGTCTTACAAAAGTTTGTGACAATCAACGCAGTGGACGACCAATCAAAGTTAGGACTTCCTCTCTTGAATCTCGGATTTATTCGTTAATTGGGGACAATTGGCTTATCACTGTTGGATTTATAAGTAAAAAAGTAAATACATGCAATTTTAATAATTCATAATAATTACATAAACATAAAATAATTCATACAAATTGAAATAAATGAGTTCAACGAAAATCTTTAAAAACTCAAAACTATTACATTTTAGTAAACATCAAGTTTTTCGAACTTAGTAAACACACTGTATAGTATCGCTCACTCACATATCCAATACTTGGTCAATAAATTTGATGTCATATTTTTAATGTTTTCATTTATTCAATTTCTATATGAGTATTAGTATCTTCAATTGACCACCTTCCCAATAAAAAAGTTAAGTTGGATTCAAGATGGCGGACAAAATATTTGAAGCGACTGAAAAGTCATCATCATCATCATCATTATTGGCACTACAGCCTTAGCCTTCACAACCACATCCTTCCACCCCTCTCGACATTCTGCTGTTCTTCTCCATCTTCTTACACCCAGTCTTCGCAAATCCTCTTCCTCATCGTCAACCCACCGCTTTCTTGGTCTTCCTTGTAATCTTCTTCCTCCGGGTTTGCCTTCCAGCACCATTCTTGGCACCCTCCCTTCTGGCATTCTGCACACATGACCAGCCCATCTCAGCCTCATACTTTTCACAACAGATAAAATACTGGTCTCCCCGAACAATCTTTCTAGTTCCTCGTTTGTTCTTATCCTCCATATTTCATTTTCCTTGATTGCTCCAAAAATTCTTCTTAAAATCCTTCTTTCCCATCTCTGAAGCAGACCTTCTTCTCTTGTAGTCAATGTCCAAGCTTCGGCCCCATATGTCACTATTGGTCTTAAAACAGTTGTGTAAATTTTTATTTTGCCTTTTTTTGACACATTTTTGGACTTCAGGATATTCTGCAGGGCGAAATACACCCTATTTCCAGACATTATCCTAGCATCCACTTCTTCCGCTACATTATTCTCTTCCGTTATTAGGGTGCCCAAATACTTGAATGATTTCACCTTCTCAAAGGTTCTACCTGATAACTGTATCTGTGTTCCATCATTCACTGGCCTCCTGGACATAACCATCACTTTAGTTTTCTGCATATTAATTTCCAGGCCTACTTCTCTTGCCTCATGTTCCAGCTTTTCATAGATCTTTGTCAGTTCCCTCCTGTTTCTTGCTAGTATGGTCACGTCATCTGCATAAGCCATTATTTGGCACATCCGGTTGAAGAGTGTGCCCCCGGGGTTGTTGGTGGTCACCTTTCTGATAATATTTTCCAGCACTGCATTGAATCACATGATTGACAGCACATCTCCTTGCCTCAGTCCCCTTCTTACCTCAAAATCATCTGTAACACTTTCATCAATCTTGACCACAGCTCTGCTTCCTTTCATCGTCATACTTATGAGACGGATCAGCTTTGTGGGGACATTTATTTTTTGGGGACCTTATTTTTTGTTGTGTTTGTAAAAAATATTTACATTTCGTGTGTGAACTTATTAACGAAAAAAACTTTCGTAAAATGTCAAATGACACTAGAAGTAAATGGAAATGTATAGTGTGTAAGTCGGTGGCAGTAGCGGGTAAACAGCAGAAGCAGATAAGCAGTGCAGACGGCGCCAGTGCGGGTGACAAAGCGGCATTGTCTACTGTGGTTGAGGCGGGGGTCGCGGTGTCAACACAGAGTGCCGCCGCTCCGTCTACCTTCACTTCTACTAGTAGTAGGCCTACAACTACTCTCTCACAGGCTGACCTTCAAGCGATCGGCCAAGTTGTTAAACAGCTGATTCAATCGGAGTTGCCGCCAGATTTCAAAACTGACTTCGCTGAGTTTAAAAAATCAATTCAATTCATTTCGGAGGAATTTGAAAGTTTCAAAAATGATTTAACATCCATCAAGCTGGAGAATGAAAAAATTAAAAAGGACAATGAAAAATTGAAAAGTGATAATGAAAAACTGAAAACAGATATTGCGGACCTACAATCTTACAGTCGTAGAGATAATATTGTGGTTACCGGAATAACAGAAACAAATAACGAATGTGTCAATGAGGTTTTTAATATGCTTTCAAAAACGATTGGAAGTGAGTTAACTGCTAGAGACATAAGTGTTGCTCATCGCCTTCCCAGTAAGAAGAAAGACAGCATCAAACCGATAGTAATTAAATTCGTACGTCGTCAAGATAAGATGTCATGGATGGGTCATTTTCGTCTAGCATCTTCGCAGGACAATAGTGGGGCTGGTATATCGGCGAAAAACATTTCAGCTGTTCTACCTGAAACAAGGGTGATGGCTTACGAACATTTGATACCTTCAACGCTTGAACTGCTAAATACGACCAGAACAATCGCTCGGGAGAAAGGATATCGCTTTGTGTGGGTACGTGATGGTAATATTCTTGTCAAAAAAGACGAAACCAGTAAGAATGTTTTACATATTAAAAGTGATGTGGACCTTTCTAAGATGTAAGTACTAAAGACTTGTTTAACAATGAACAGTAAAATAATTTTATTATGGACATTTTTGAAAATTTAGATGAATTCGATGAAGTTGAGACATTATGTTTGAATAACTCTAATGATTATTACAATATTATTTCTAATCAACCCAGTGTAAATTTTGATATAATTCATAGTAATATCAGATTCATTGGGAAGAATTTAGACGAGTTCTGTTTAGAATTTGCTAATGTATTGCCATTTATAGACATGATTGTATTATCTGAGACGGGTCACCAAGGTGTTAGGCCCATAGGGTGTGATATACCTGGTTTTAATCAGTACTATTCAATGAATCACACAAATAGAAATGTAGTAGTTTACTTGAAAAAAGATTATGATCATGTTCATGTGCGGGAATGCACAATAGTTGGGGCTAGTTGTCTCGTGATAGAGCTGAAAATTTTTGAGGAGGAGTGGGTTATTGTTTGTGCTTACAGATCACCTAATGATAATTGCCAGGACTTTGTTAACTCTTTAGCTGAGCTGCTTTCGAATTTAAATTTAGGAAAAAATATTATATTTGTAGGAGATATAAATATTGATATCTTGAATAATAGAAATAACATCCACACTGAATCTTATTTGAATTTATTGAACGAAAATGGGCTTATATCTTATGTGAATTGTTTTACAAGGGTTCCATTTCAGGGAACACCTTCGTGTTTAGATCATTATTTCGGTAATGTTCACACTAATAAGCACATTGAACCCATGGTATTGAAGACTTGTATTACTGATCACTATGTTACTTCTCTTAGGGTTCGTTGTGAAATAGACTTGACTAACAATGCTGCTCAGTTGCCACTTGTTGCCACCAGGCTCGATTATGATAGGCTTTTGTCTCTTATCCAGTCTGAGGGCTGGCAGTCTGTATTTTCTAGTAGGGATGTTAATGTTTCAACAGATAACTTTGTAGCAACTCTACAAAGCTATATTGAAAAATCCACTATAAATGTAGCCAAATCTAGTTCGAGGTTTAAAAAAATCAAGCCATGGATTACTCAAGGTTTAGTATTTTCTATTAGAAGAAAGCAAGCTCTATTTAACAAATGTAAAAAGGAACCATTCAATTTAAATCTGAGAAATTATTTTAGAAGTTATCGAAATAGATTGACAGTCCTTATTAGAGAAGCTAAACGATTGTATTATAGCAGAAAAATTGAGGAGGCTGGAAATGATGTAAAACGGACTTGGAATGTAGTTAGGGAGGTAGCTGGTTGTAAAATAAGGAAGGAGTGTTTGGAAGAAATTGAAATTGATGGTAATGTCTATAGTGCTAGGGATAATCCCAATATATGTGCTAATGCTTTTAACGATTTTTTCATCTCTATAGGAGAGAAAATGGTACAAAATATTCCTAGTGAGCCTGGTGACGATTTGCAACCAGACAATCCCCACAATCCGCAAGATTATTTTACTTTTCAATATGTATCAGAGACTGAGGTTGTGGAGGCGATCGAGAGTCTTAGAGGTGCATCTGGGCCTGGTCATGATGGCATTACTGTATCTGTTTTAAAATCTGTTAAAAGTATTGTTGCCTCTCCACTCAAACACATTATTAATGTAAGTTTTGAACAAGGTATTTTTCCAGATTCTTTTAAAACAACTGTAGTAAAACCAATATTCAAATCACAAGACAAAAGGAAAATTACCAACTATAGACCTATAAGTTTACTTTCGAATTTGGCTAAAATAATTGAAAAATGTGTAAAGAGACAGCTACATAAATTTTTGGAAGTGAATAATATTCTGTCAAAAAATCAATTTGGTTTTAGAGAGGGGATGGGAACACAGGAAGCAATTGCTGCTTTTGTTCAAGAAACAATCTTAAACTTGGATGTAGGTAGGAGACAAATAGCTATTTTCTTGATCTTGCAAAAGCCTTTGATACAGTTTGCCATGATCGTCTACTTGATTGTCTCCGTAGCCTTGGTCTTGAGGATGTGGCACTGGGATGGTTTTGCAGTTATTTAAAGAATAGGCAACAATGTGTTAGAGTCAATAACACTGTTAGTGAATATAAATCTGTTAAAATGGGAATCCCGCAGGGAACAGTGATTGGACCTTGCCTCTTCCTGATCTATATTAATGACTTTTGTAACCTTAATTTAATCAATGGGAAAATATTGTCATTTGCAGACGATGCAGTTTTAATTTTTCATGAAGAAAACTGGGCTAGCACATATGACTCAGCTGCTAGGGGACTGGGAGAAGTAAAAAAATGGCTTGATAGAAGAAAACTGACTCTGAATTTGTCCAAAACAAAATACATCTCTTTTTCCTTGAATATACAGAATCAGCCAGTTAATATGTCACTTGTTTTGCATTCTCCAAATTGTCTTAGTCATGTAGATTTAGGGTGTTCAGTTAATTGTAATGAAATAGAGAAGGTTAGCAGTATCAGATATCTTGGAGTAATGGTTGATCAGCATTTAAAGTGGGATGTACATTTGTCGCAGCTTACTACACGATCTAGAAAACTTATTTATTTATTTGTGAAATTACGTTCTGTTTTGCCTATGAAAGTCATGAAGATAGTGTATTATGCACTGGCACAGTCATTGCTCCAATATGGTATTGTGGGTTGGGGTGGTGCATATACAAATGTTCTAAAACCAGTAAAAACAATACAAAATTTAATATTAAAAATTATTCTGAAAAAGAATAGAATGTATTCAACAAGATTGGCTTTTTTGGAATTTTCAGTTCTACCGATTAGACAGATATACCTGAAACACATCATATTATATTATAAGAAGCTATCACTTTTTCATTTCATTAATAGAACGGATTGTGCTATTACAAGACGGGAGGAGTCAGGTCTGGTTACTGTTCCTAGATTATTGACTACTGCTGGTCAGCATAGCTTCATATATTTATCTCCATTATTTTTTAATATTCTTCCAAGTAATTTGAGAGGTTTACTCGCCCAAAAAAACTTTGGACTACATTTGAAAAAGTATCTGGTTAGCTCTCATGGCTGGGATAGTGCCGAGAATTTCTGGATTACATTAGTATAGTAATTATTGCAATTGAATAGATTTCATTTTGTACCACATCTTATATCATGTTATACACTGGGCTAGGCAATATCAGGTCATTATTATAATTTATTATAATTTACAAATTTTGTTGCATTCTAACACATATTGTATGTAAATATATTGATCTATTATAGCATCACTGATTTATCTTGTTTATTGAAAGGATTTGATTTTAGTTGTTAATGTATATACTGTAATGTTAATTAATAATAAGTAAGTAGTCAAAGTACGGCTGCTCCTTCCCCAAGCTCGAGCTTGCTCTTTTGGGGAAGTAGTTCCTTATGTTTATTTGTATTTCCTATTGATTCATTTTGTTGTTATATTTCTAAATTGTGAATTATTGTAATGCTTTTTCAAGGAATAAATAAATAAAATAAAATAAAAATAAAATAAAAATAAATTTAACTCCCTAAGTGCCTCATACACTTTCACCCTACTGATAGTGTCATATGCCTGTTGACTGAAAAGTAGTTAGCTAATAAATTCGATTACGATCACCAATGAAACATACTGTCAAATTATCCTTGGAAAATAAATACCGTATTAGTCTTTTTCTATCATTTTCACCAACTCTGTATACACATGTCAAACCAGTCCAAACAGTTGCAAAGTAAAAACTGTGAGAAACATTTCCTTTTATAACATTTCGTTGATTGTACTATACATACATTTTTATTCGCTCGAGCTCAGATTGCAGCAATGTTTTACTTCTATAATAATGGAGATTTATTCCAAACTACAATAATTTCCACATTTTAGATGACTAAATTATCTTGCAGCATTTATCATATTATGCTATTTAGTTAATAAAATGGAAGGTAACCCAGTTTCAAAAATGACAGTTTCATAGTTGAAAACATATGGCTCCAAACGAATGTTATGAACGTTTGCGTTCTACACGGGAGAGATCTTATTGGCCTTGTTTGAGGAGGGAAAGAGAAAAAGGTACAGAAACGTCATTATCGGATATTTTGACTATAGGGCATTACTGTCTCGAATGGCAAAAGTCTAGTGAAAAATTGCTGAACAAAAATATGTGACCGTGCAAAAAATACGTGTTGGCGTAATCATCAGCTCGTTATCATGAAGCGTCAGCGCGCGCGCGTTCACTGATTCAAAGCAGTTGGTCCTGCTAATCCGAGCTAAGCGACCCTTAACATCCTAGTGGGTGTGGGGCTCGAAATTGGTGACGCTGGGGGTTTGCAAAGTGGGGTTTCTGGTCTCGAGAGCACAGGTTCTGCGCAATAAAGTCGAGGGGGTTTTCAACCCCGACTCGTCACTGTTGGCTTCAGTAGCCGCCACGATTCGATGTCGCGAGGACACGCGTCAAATCGCTTCTCCAACCTCGTTACGTGTTTACGTGAATCGCTTACTTTACCTACCTACAACTCCAGCAGGGAATCCTCATAGAATTCAATTTTAGTTTCCCCATCCAGTGTGGGAAAGCAGTGGCACCGCTTGCAAAAGATTTTCCCTTGGCACAAAAGTACCTTCAAGATGAGAAAAATGAGACACATGTATTGACATAAACCTTACGATCCACGTGTCTTGTAATACTGTTTTTGCATTACACCAGACTCCATAAACTAATGATGAACAATGAAACAATACAGTTGTTTAATATATTCTCTACGTAAATTTCCTCTGATTTGTTTTCCTTAAGGAAAACAGATAAAATATTACTTTTTCAGCAACTATAAATTTATATGATGGAAGAGCTTCCATTGATTTCTCATTGAACAACAGTAGGTAGTAGTTGGTAGCTCAAGTGGCCTATTATTATCAATTATAAAACAATCTCTTATGATAATGGAGAATTCTTGTTATTCACTTCTATTCTAGCATAACATCACAAATAAATGTAAGCTGAGGTTCCAATCCTCTACTAGAACATGCACCGATACCTTTATTAGTTGTTATTCTCTAGGTCAATTGGTTGAATATAGAAATATTTGATATTAGTAGTACAAGGATTATTAAATTAAACAGTGCTTTATATGACTGATATAAATTGAACTCTTATTTTGTCGGCTGATTTTTGTATCTCTACGATTTTCTAACAAACCTATTAATACTCCAGAAGCATATATCATTTGGATATCAACTTTTGAAAAATACGTTGTAACAATCATTTGAATCAATGCCAGAAAATTGCCCATCCCATCTAGCTATAATTGACAACTAAATGTTTGAAATTTCATATGAGATCGAAATTCAGATTGAATGTAGTGGCTCAAAAGTGTTCGAAGATTGGACAATCCTTATGCACTTTTTACTGAGTATTCATTCAAGTGTATATTTTCTCACTTGATATTTTTTCTTAATCTTTCCCATTAAGACAACATCGTTTTGCGGCTAAGTTGTGAAGTTGTTCAAGTTAACTGTGTTTTTCAATAACATCACTTTACAATATATCAAAGTTATGTCCATTTAAAAATGTATCATGAACGAGTTTAGCAACTGCTCAGACAAAAAGATTCGAATAGACTCCACAGTCAAGTGGTCACTTGGGGGAGATAAAACAAGAGAAATTCTCTCCAAGAAATGGTATTCAAGATAAATGGAAACACTTTGTATCCCCATGGTAGTGCAATTTATTGGCTATCCTGACCATCACAAAATTGTTCATCATCCAGTTCTAGTTCTTCCTTTTGAGCTCTCCTGAAAACCCGTGTTTTGTTCAAAAATTCAAATAATTATTATTCTTATTATCAATTCACTAGCCGGAAGATTAAATGATTTGCCTGATTAGCGATCTATTTGATCATTATTTAGTATTCCATTGGTGTGTAGTCCAAAATATTATAATATTTTCATTACCTATATCTATGCTCACGTTTGGTACGATACCGAGACATTATACTGTATTATATTTATGAGTTTCACTACTTGCACTATATAATGTTGGTTGACAATATATATCATTTTCATCTAATCATTTCCATTTGAATCTCCAAATCGTTTTCTGGCTCTCATAAGCTTAGAACTTTGTAACTCAACTAAATCCATAAAAATACTTCATCGTATGTGAAAATACGTTTTTTATTGTAGATTATAAAGTGGTGTGATGATTCAAAATGAATTTAGGAGAAAATACACTACAGAAAATGTATTCAATTTGAGGACAATACTGTTAATTACGGTGATAGACTTTAGCCATTATGGGGAATGCAAAATCCAACACTAGTGATTGTTCTATTATTACAAGCTGCTTCACGTAATAATGGCTATTGTAGTCTCTGCAAAATCTAAAGTCATTACTGCTTTACTTCTGACAGGTGAGTTAATTTATTTCAATCAAACTTTACTATTCAAGAACGCTTTCCTCTCATCTCATCATACTAGATATTGATAAACAATTTATTAACATCATTTAATACTCATATTCTGTAAATCTCTAATACATTCAAAAATGGAATATAATCAATTTTGAAAATCACTCCACTTATATGGGCTACTTTTGTTCAAATTAATAAAAACAATACAAACTTGTAGTACCCTTTATTAAAAACTTTAAAATATCATAAAAGCTAAAATATTTTAAAGTTTTAATAAAGGGTATTACAAGTTTTTATATTGTTTTTATTAATCGATTTAAACTCTATTCTATAACATTTTTTTATCCATGGGGGTCGCAATTTCCTACTCACGCTGTGCTAGGCTTTCTTTGGAGACAAACTACTGGATAAAACCACATCTAATGTCCCAGAGTCGGAAACTGACTGGAACTAATTGAAATCTATAAAAATAGTTTTCACTATCATTCAATAGTAAAAATAATGCCATTTTAGAATAAATAATACCTTAACATTTATTTTTTCAAGATGACATCTTTCAGGTATGTTCCTTTTCCACGCAAACATTCATGTAGTCTCTTCATCACATTGTCTATGCATGGTTTGATGTAACATTACAACTGGAAATTCTGAAATCGCTTCTCGAATCTTGGCTTTCAATCCTGCAACAACGGAAGAATTGAAAGCCAAGATTCGAGAAGCGATTTCAAATTCCAGTTGTAATGTTACGTCAAACCATGGACAATGTGATGAAAAGACTACAGGATTGTTTGCGTAGAAAAGGAATACACCTGCAAAATGTCATCAGCAAAAAATAAATGTTACGGTATTATTTATTCTAAAATGGCATTATTTTTACTATTGAATGATATGAGAACTTTATTTAAAGATTTGTTTTTCTTGAAATTATTTAACTTTCAAAATTTCCCGTTTCTCTGAAACACTGTAGGCCTATACAACTTATTATATAAACATCACTTCAGAGCAGGCCATTGTTTCTCAAGCATTTACAAGCATTACTCCATTTTTAGGTTTATTCTATTCTTTTCCCTATTCATCCCTATCAAAGTCAGTCTTCTTTGTTTGGAAGATGTTTATTATGAGCTTAGCCATCCTTGAGCATTGTCCATCGTTGTTGGCGGGTCATCCAGTCGGTGCACGACCACCACCCTTTACATAGAGTGTGCTGGCACGACTGAGTGTCTCCGTGCTCGCTCGCATCACCTTGTTACATGGCATCTTCTAAAATCACTGTCCCTGTGACTGATCTCTCTATTGTCTGTACAACAGTGATCTCCACTGTTCTCTGTTGTCAGCTTTCCCAAGTCTGTCTGTGCTTCTCTTCACACTGCTTTCCAACAGCTGCAAAAAGAGAAGGAATATTCCTTAAATGATTGCTTAAACGATTTTGTGGATTACAGGTCTCGGAACAGCATTGACAATGTTGATAGGTGGGATGTCGGGTTGGTTCGAGACGGACAACGGCAAAATGCCTTGCGATCCCAATCTGCAGCCGCCATCTTTGAACGGCGCCCCGACGTCGCAGGGCTGTCATCATGACGCTGACGCCGCCAGTCAGCTGGGGCCGTCAGACGTTGCTCCGCGTCAGCGACATCATAAGCAGGTGCATCATCGTCATGTCTCGCACAATCATCACAACAGGCACAAAAATAACAAGGTAATAGATCAACTAAATTTTTCATTCAAATAGACATTTTGTTTTCTTTATTCATTCAAGTTCCTAAAGTTAGTGGAGTGGGGTAAAGTGTTGCACCCATCTGCTAGCACTGCATCATAGTGGGTTCGAATCCCGCTGGTAGACGTGGATGTTTGAAAACCTCATCGATCACCCACACACTCATTCCATTACCCACGCACAACCAAAAAGCTCATGTGGGCAACTTACGCAGTTAAAAAGAAAAGTAAAGTATCAGAGAATACATCACACCATTTCTCAAATCAATAACTCTAGGAGTCTAGGCGATTGAGAGCTCACACCTCTCAGTGAATAATTGAACTGATCGTTTTTTTTTTTACAAACCCAAACTTGATACTGTAATACATTCCAAATTGTCTTCTTCCTTAACGCTTCTAATTGAACAACTTCTAAGAAGATAAATCAACTTAAGAATGCAACTGATAGATATGATGCTAAGATCCCGACGATCTTCATCCTTAAGGCTTTGCAAAGGCTAAAAATAAACTTTCTACTGGTGATATTTTTCAAAGTTTTTCGATTTGTATATCATCAAGCTATCAAAATGGAAAAGTTTTCTTGAGAAAAACTTTTTTTCCCAATCATTGATTTTGAATGAAAGAGTTTTCTTGGTGAAAACTTTTTTTTTACGATCATTATTTTTTGAGATATGAGCGCCTAAAGTTTACATTTTTGGGACAGAACATTTCAAATTCGGTAAGAGATAAATCCATGAGATTTAGAGGATTGATTCTTCATGCTATTGGAAAAATCAATTTTTGAGAAAGTTATTGAATTTACTAAAATTACCAAAAATAACTTTTTGTTGAGTTATTTTTGGTAAATTGAATAACTTAAAAAATTTTTTTACTAGATCAACAATAGCATGATGAATCAATCTTCTAAATCTCATGTATTTATCTCTTACCGAATTTGAAATGTTCTGTCCCAAAAATGTAAACTTTAGGCGCTCATATCTCAAAAAGTAATGATCGTAAAAGAAAGTTTTCCCAAAGAAAACTTTTTCATTTTGATAGCTTGATGATATACAAATCGAGAAACTTTGAAAAATATCACCAGTAGAAAGTTTATTTCCAGCCTTTGCATAGCCTTAAGGTTTGAAGCCAATATTTTCAAGGTAAACCTAGAGAGTTTCAGTAAGCTTGAAGTTGATAATGTTTTCAATAGAATCTCCTATTACTCCAAGAGTTAAGGCCGCTCCAGACGCTTAAACTAATGGTCTTATTCAACCTATAGCCAAAATCTAAATTTTGTGATATGAAGATAGCCTAGATATTCTGATTGTAATTTGGTGAAAAAACCAGATCTTGAATTCAGAATGATGCATACAATTAAATTAATTCCGATTTCTAAAACTAGAATCACTCGAATCATAATCACAATATTCCTCATCTATCTCATTTCACGCAATTTAGGTTTCGGTTTATAGGTTGAAATAGGATGATTAGTTTGATAGTCTGGTCCGGCTTCAGAAGTAATAGGATATTCTATGGAGAACACTTTCATCAGATTCGCTTTGATATACTCGCGCTAAAATGTATAGAATGCATAAAAAACCCAGTATAGAATCCAAGTTTTTCAAATCATTCGAGAATAGAGTTGAAATTGGAATATTCATTGAGATTAACTCCAATCGTGTGGTGTTGAGTGTTTGGTTTACCAATAGTTACCTGAGTCGCGAATCACATTTCCCTCATAAACCCAGAGACTATAGAATGTGATAGAGATTATTACATTCTATACTGTCTGCATGAACCGGATAACAGTAGCATGAAATTGGAGACGAAATCAATGTATAGTAATTCAATAATCAGGTGCAGCAACTTTATGAGAGCAAAATTGCACAGTTATCATGCTATTACAAAACCATCTGATCTTGCCCATTAGAAAAGTGTTGGGCGGAGTGAAGTTCGCTCATGCATTTATAAAACTGCGCACTGAATGCAAAATGAGCCAATACTAGTGTTGTTCTATGGTATGCACCTATAGGTCGGAACCAAGTGGCAATTTTCTTTGTTTTTACGGGCGCCAATAACTCGCCGGATAGTTTAGGGCGATTCCCTATTAATAGTGGCTGCGAGCGCCATTAGGAGTCGTAAAGCGGAGATAACGGAGCTAACTGCTGCGTGCGCTGACTGCTGATAGCCCGATAATGCCACTCCAAATCTCTGTGCACCAATGATGAGACGGATGCTGCCAGAGCTAGACTGAGGTGGCAGTCGATGCCAATGTGCATGAAGACTTAATTCGGCAGCGTTTTACGATGTTACGCCACTTCCGATCGGCTTTGATGCCCCACATCACATCCGCCAATCTGTCAGTGCATTTTTAACTAGAAATGCACTCTCTTACTATCACGCAATGCATTTGTTTGAAGTGCAGTGGGAAACAATAAAAGTGTATGGAATATCAAGTGGATACAGAAAATTGTTGTTTCCACTGTAGCCTTGCGCACACTGGTGTGAATCGCATGGCAACGACGGGAGCGGCAGAATATTGAAGCCATGATCGGATGTTTGAGATAGTCTCCGTCGGCGTCACCGATGAGCACAACGCTTGAAAAATGAAAAAAAAAAAATAAGGTAATAAGCTTTCATATACTGAACTGAAACTAATACATTGCTGAGTTAAAATATACCATTGAATACTTTTAATCAAGGAATCTAGAATATATTATTCTAGGTACAATGCATTCTAGGTACATTGCTTTTAATTGAATAGTTAATTATTACTCTCTGGTATAAGTCATTATTCTCCAATTCTTGATGATTCTTTTAGTTTTCAATCGTCAAGTCTTATGTCCAGTTTCACCAAGCTCGGTCAAGACATTTGAACAACAATTTGGTCAACTCCAGGTATTATTTATATCGAGTGCACTGGAGATTATATGACTTTTATGATGATAGTTACCATGAATATGTAATAGTGTGATATTGAGAGGGTAGTATTGTAGTTGTTTTTGTGTATCTTATATTATTTTTCAGATTTTTGAACTGGAATGAACTTTGATTTTTACTGTATGTTGAACCCTGCGTTTTAGTCTGAGAATTGACTCTGTCTTGTTTGAATTTGCTAACTTGTTGCTTAGTTGTCGAAATTAAAGCAATTTTCGTGCATTTTTCAAATGCAGTTTCAATTTCTTGTCGAGAAAGCTACTGTATTTGGGAATTGTACGACCATTGACCTTTTTGCAGCTTTGGCTTTTCCACTGGAAGTTATGCTCAACGCTCGTGGAGGGGGAATAATTTTCAGTGAAAAGGCCTCAGTTCGAATTGAGACGCGAACGAAAAATCTTGTAACGGTGCGCGAGCCTCGGTCCTCTGAATGGGTCTGTTGCCCATCCAGAGGGAAAAATTGAAAAGTTTTTCATTATCAGTACTTTTGTTGTAGTTTGTATAGTAATATAAAATTGATAGAATCAGTAGATTTGAAAAATTAAATAGTTTATTGTGTGCGTGAATTTAAGTAAAGTTTCATAACGTCTGAGTTTATTGAGTTTTGGATTGAGTGTTCTCAAAAGTAAAGTTTAGATATTGTTAAAATGGTGAGTGCCAAACTCTTGTTGTTTTCGTATTATAGCTCAAAATTTAGTACATAGAATGACCGAGGCCCGAATTTAGTTGCAGCAAGTTAGCAGGTTCCCAAAATGTATAGATTAAAAATGGAGTGTCTTCTTGACCTGAATCGATTGCTGAATAACTTTGTTCTGTTTGAAAATTTGACATATTACCTGACTCTTATTAATTCGTTCTACCTATTTAGAGTTCAATAAACTTGAAGTTAAATTTTAAAAGTATTTTCATTGAAGTTCCTGGCTCGTAGTTACTATAGTTGCTAGAATAGGTGACAATGATGATAATCTGTGCATTTGAAGAACGAATCCACTAAAAGCTTCCAACCAATCAAGGATTCAAATACCGGTAGATGAATTGATAGCAGTAAACTTTAGCAAATATTATAGAAGAGAATAAATAACCCCCTCCGTTTACATTGGTGCGCAGCGGTGGTATAGTCTGCAAGAATGACTATCGAACCACATAACGTCAAAATATTTCATATTTTGGAAGATCAATCAAGTCAAGGGTCAAAGATATCTCCGGTTACAAATAATTCCATTGTGCACTTGTAAATCGTACACGGCTTGACCATGTTCAAATGTCTTGACAATGCTAAAGGGCATTAGGTTCCCATGCATTTTCTCTTCAAGTTCATCCAATACACAGATAAAAGATTCATGCAGCCATCATATTATTATTGTGCCGGATAAGATCCTTTGAAAGCACTCACACATGAATAGAGAAAACAGTTGCAAGTGAAGTAGTGTTCGCCCGATGAATGGGACAAGTCCTCTTCAAGTAGACTCTATCCCGGCTTTTGTGCCCAACATAAACATGGATGGAGGAGTGAGTGACTGGGCGCTGATTCACAAAGAGCGGCGAAGGATTGTGCTTGCCTGCTTAACCCCTGAACAAACGTGCCCTCTCCCTGCTCACAAGCACTGGACAAACGCTCAACGATTGTGCGACGAACACGCAAACCAACACCAATAAACTGGCAGCTGAGGAATGAGGAAGAAGATGAGTAGAAGAGAGATAAAGGCAGAGAGAAAGAATAAAGAGATTGAGCGGGAGAGACTGTCTGTGAGCCTAAAATCTGTAAGGAGCTACTAACAATTCTGTATTTATTTGTACAAATGACACTGATGTAAATAGCATTGGTAAATAATATAATGAGGTGACCCTTGTGTTATTTTTCTCCCGAATTTGGGTTATGACGCAGTCCAAAATAAGGTTAGACTTTTTCAAAGGAAGAGATACATCATAGAGGAAAGATAGGTACAAATTTCTCTATTGTTATTCTATGATCATGGGCACTCACTCTCTTAAAATTGAAATTATCATAGGTTGAAATACTCATGATTGAGGAGGAGGGAAAATGAAAAAAGGAGTGAGAGATTGTCCTTGAGAGAGTGATAGTTGGAGAGTTTGGTAGAGTAGAAGAGAGAGAGAGTGACGTGATTTGATTGAGTGGGAGAGTACAGATGAATAGTAAGAAAGAATGAAAGAAAAAGAGAGAGAGAAAATGGAAGAGAAAGAGAGAGGGAAAGAGAGCGAGATAAGATAGAGAGGGTGAGTGAGTGTGGAGTGGTTAAAAATGAGAGAGTGAGAAAGAAAGAGTTTGGGAGAAGAGTGATCTGAGTTTGGTGACAGGAGAGAGATGAAGACAGAGATTGATTGATTTTCAAAGAGATTGTTCTCAGAGAAAGAGATTAGATTTTATTTATTTATATGTGCAGACAACAATTATATAAACGGTATTATACACTTATAGATGAATACTTACTAATACTAAACGAGAAATTTAATAAATTTACATAGTGTGTAGGCCTACTAGAGAACAATAAGATATAGAAGAAATAAATTATTTTTTATGTAACAAATGTGATTATATCTACATAACAAAATATAAAATGGCGAAGGTTCAATCAGGTAACCATCCTGATACCCAAAATGTCCTAAACTCGACCAAAAAAGTGAGAGAGTGGAAGAGGAAGAATGAAGAAAGAGAAAGAGAGATAGTGAAGAAAGAGGAAGACAGAACAAGAGTGTGAGTTTGTGAGGGAGCGATTGATGAGAAAGTGAGAGAGAGATCGTGATTGAAAGAGTCAGTGGGAGTGGAAGGTTCTGAAAGAGTGAGACACTTTTGGAGGGAGAGGATGAGGTAATATCATTAAGTGGAATAGTATTGGGTGAAAGATAATCCATTTTTCTATCTTTCCGAATTTAATCCTTCTATCCCCTGCAAAAATGCCGTTGTCCTATTCTCCCTAAAATTGACCCATTAAACTACTCACACCCTTAAAGTCCCTCACTTTCAGTTCTGCTGGTGAAAAGTTTTTCCGTTACATTCTTTCACTAAATCAGTAGGCTATGTTTTTCCTCTTAAAACTTTTCAACCTTTTTTCTCACCGTTGGGACAATGTATGACGTGACCGAAGTCTCAAAATTGAGTTGTAATTGATTTATTTAGATTTCTGGATTCTATTGGAAATGGTGGTAAGTATTATCTGGAGAGAGAGAAAGAGAGAGAGGCGATAAGGTGAGCTGGGGCAGAGGGTTTTCAAAATCTAGTTGAAAATAATAAGTGGAATCTGAAGATCTCTGGGAAAAATGGGGTCAGTATGTAAATTTTGGCATACAAATAGGGCGCAGACAAAATTACATAGAAAATTCATGGCTCCATAGCAATCTTACTATAGATTCAACTATTTACTACATTCCACTCATTAATAATTATCAACCTGATAGAATAATGAGTAGTTTTGAAGGGCCATTTTAATGTTATCAAGAAGATATGAATTATATACATCTGCTATTGACAAATCTCAATTAAAAATATTGAAAGGTCCTTATAAAATGTAATCATAGACGATAGATTATTCAACTCCATCTGTATCAGGAAATCTAATGTGGAACTTTTGAGTCATCAGAATGTCACCGCTGTAAACATCTAACTCAAATCTAACGCGATTCAGGTTCCTCCTGGATATAATCCAGATAGATTAACTGAATAAAATCCGTATTTCGGAACTTCAAAAATGATTTACAACTCAAATTAGTAATTGACATTCAGAGGTAACGAATAAAACACGGCTCTCCATTTTCTGACATGATACTGGATAATTATTGTGAATAATCCTCTTCTCTTTTGGTTTTCGTATTACGTTTCGAACATAAATTACCGGGAGCTGAGAGTGTCAGAGATGATAATTTATAATAATTCATTCTGTGGACGCATGAGAGAGAGCATTGCTCACTGATGAGTCCATTATCAGGCATTGAGGAAACAGTCTGGTAATGATTTGTCGAGTGCATACGATTCTCCATGCATTTTTGCATTAAATCTCACACAGAGGCAGAGCAATACTCTCATGTTTTGGATAGATGATGCATTTTCATTAAAAGCAGGCGGCTACGCTTTACCGTACTGTGGGTCCTAGCTACTGCACCTAGTTCAAATTGAGCATGATATATCCTTTGATCATAACCTGTTATGTATATGTCCATACTAAATATAACTATACTACACTTTGAAATTGGTGTAAACCTGTAGCATACTGTACGTATAAATCATGGAATGTCTGATAAGTACTTCATATTCTGTTCAATAATATATCAAATAAATTTCAGTTGTTTGATGAAATGAAAAGGGATATCAGCAGATAGGTACAGTACAATATAAAATTAGAGATTTTCTCCACTAATCAATCGTCATTTTATCGTCCCATCACTATCAGTACTAATAGATGTCATTTTTCATTATTTCAAGTATTTCTAAATTATTACAAGCATTTGCCCAAAACTGCTTTTATCCTTGATTAAAAATAAACAGTCCAGAGGCTATGTAGAATTCATGATTTGATTCCAAAAAATCCAAATACTTGTGGACAAAAAGTCCAAAAAATGATTAAACTATTATGCAATTCTATGTTATATTTATATACTTTAATTTTGATCACTGATAAATTAACTAATCCAGTTATGAGGTATGATAATACTGAATAGCTTCACATCATGGGTTTATTCTGACTGTATAGTTTATTCTGAGTATAATAGTTATTGCAATGACAGTAATAACTATTATAACTATATAAAATTATTTATTAATCATCCTGAGTATGATATTATAGATTAAAGATTCATGTTCTGTTTTTTCCTTTTAGAAAATCCATTATCTAGATCTAGTTATCATTAAAATCATTATTATCATACTTTACAAGGATGAATATCGAAGCAATCTTCATCCCCTATAGCAATGGAGATCAACCAAGTATCATTTCCTTAATGGAAATGATAACTATATATGAAGATAACTAACTATATTCCAACACTCCTGGAGGTTGGAGCACCCTGAATGCTGTTCTTCATTATCAGCCAAGCTTTTCCAATCTTTTGAAGGTCTATAATTATTACTTCGAACGAAAGTAAAGTTCAAGGTTAAAGTTCGGCTCCAACCTGAGAGCTGTAAATGGTTACAAAAGCCCATTGTGAGAAGCACTTAATTGCCAAGAATGCCGGAAGAAAGCTGAAAATTGAATTAGAATGTCGGACATTCCAACTTAATGTGAAAAGACGCACCATGTTTTGGGCGTTAGGCACTAACCAGTTTCAACTCAAAAGAATCCTCGGTGCAACTTCACAATAACATATTCATAGATGTTTTCTATTTTTCAAATAATTGATTAAACAACACTAAACTTGAAAATGGGCTAATGGGCTGGAAAATTATTTTTCAAGAAAGGACATGAAATGTTTGAATGATGTGGTAAGTATCGTTAAAACCCGGAGTGACATCCTCACATGGATCAAGGGAGTTGTGTTGGAAAATTTTTTGTGGATTTCTATAGTTTCCTGGAAGGATCAGGTATTAGCTATTATTGTCAATTGAGTATTAGAGACTCCAAGAAAGTAATTGTAATGTTGAAAAGCTTCATATTCAGATAGCTTTTTCCATATTATTTCGATAATTTCCCTAAGACAATCAGGAGTTTTATACTGTAGCTTGGAATTGGAAAAAAATCTCCAAAGATAGGTTTTAATAAACTCGAACTCAGTTTGGACTTGAATGGGAAATCCATGCGCTGTTCATTAAACATTAATTTCTAGAATGTATAATTCTCTGAAATCTTAGAATCAGCAAAGTTACAGGAAGTATGTTTTCTCTTTACTGAAATTTATGTAGGAACAGTAAATACATTTCCTATTAAAGTTGAACATATTTATATATAATTTTATTTTATAATTCGAACGCAGTAGATATCATGATTAATCAAGTTTGAATTTGTTTGAACTAACTTTATTGTGACTTAACAAACTCTCAAACATTTCAATTTGGTTACGGTTGAACTGACCCCTTAGTCCAGTCAAGGAAAGGTTATGGAGGGAAATGTTTGGAAGAAAATTTTTGACCCCGCAGTTCTGTTTAGAGTAGTAAGGAGGTAAACATATTGAAAGTCCCAACCCCTACCCCCTGTGCTAAGGGGGTGGGGGTGGTTTAAAGGTACCATTTTTGGTTTCTCGCATGAAACTCAAAAACTATGTATCCTAAGAACTTGACTATCATATAACAAATTTAAGATTACATAATTTACTACAATATTCATTTTGCAACTTTTTTTATATCTCCTCTAGTTTTCGAGATATCCGCTCTTGAAGGTGTGACATTTTTGAAAAAACACGTTTGCCACCAATTTTTTTCTATTTTTGCTCCTATACACCTTTTGCAGCAGCTTTAGTGTTGAGTGTGAAATCCCCATTTTTGCAACAATAGACTAATTGAAAAAGGAATTTGGAGGGAACGTTTTAAACAAAATATTTGACTTTGCAGCTTTGTTGAGACTAGTTAGGAGGAGAACATATCAAATGCCACCATTCCCAACTCATGTGCTAAGGGGATGAGGGTGGTTCAAAAGTTGCATTTTTCAGCGTTTTGCTTCCACACTCATATCTTGAGAACAATGCGTTCAACCGACATAACTAACTATTCAGAAAGAAGCTTGTTAAATTCTCTATACTTTTTCTCCAGTGGAATTTTGTGATATTCCCAACAGTTCTCGAGATATTCGCTCATGAAGGTGTGTAATTGTTGAAATAACATGTTTTTATCAAATGTTCTGCTCTTCCAGGGCTTATAACTCTCCATTAATGCATTATAAAAACTTATGCTTATCATAGGTTTGTAGAGCATTGAATTCTCTTTGAAATGATGTATTATTTCACTATTTCAAGTTTTTCTTTCATTGTTATAGCAGCTTTAATCTAGGTGGTGAAATCTTCATTGCTGCAACAAGTGTTAACTCAGCGGTTCCACACCTTCAACCGAGGAGATAAAGATGCTCACTTTTGCTATGTTCACCTACTAACTAGTGAAAATTAAGCTGCAAAGTCAAAAACTGTGTCACAGACACCCCCTTCAAATGTTATTGTCAAACGATCAATTGTTGCAACAATGGAATTTTTACTCCCTACATGGAAGCTGCTATAACAATGAAAGGAAAACTTGGAATAGTGAAATAATACATAATTTCAAAGAAAATTCAATGCTCTACAAACCTACGATAAGCATCAGTTTTTATGATGCATTGTTGGAGAGTTATAAGCCCTGAAAGCGCAGGACATTTGATAAAAACATGTTATTTCAACAATTACACACCTTCATGAGCGAATATCTCGGGAACTGTTGGGAATATCACAAAATTCCACTTGACAAAAAGTGTAGAGAATTTAACAAGCTTCATTTTTGTTAGTTATGTCGGCTGAACGCATTGTTCTCAAGATATGAGTGTGGAAGCAAAACGCTGCAAAACTTTTAAACCACCCTCATCCCCTTAGCAGATGAGTTCGGAATGGTGACTTTTGATATGTTCTCCTCCTAACTAGTCTCAACAAAGCTGTAAAGTCAAAAATTTTGTTTAAAACGTTCCCTCCAAATTCCTTTTTCAATTAGTCTATTATTACAAAAATGGGGATCTCACACTCAACACTAAAGCTGCTGCAAAAGGTGTAAAGAAATTCGTAAGAGTGTGAAATTATACATCAAATTGAAGAGAATTCAATGCTCTATAAGCTCATAATCAACATGACGTTTTCACATCGATTTTTAAATTGATTTTTAAGTTATAAGAGCAAAAATAGAAAAAAATAGGTGGCAAACGTGTTTTTTTTTCAAAAATGTCACACTTTCAAGAGCAAATATTGTAGGAAATTATGTAATCTGAAGTTTCTTATATGATAGTCAAGTCCTTAGGATACATAGTTCTTGAGTTTTATGCGAGAAACCAAAAAATGGTACCTTTAAAACACCCCCACCCCCTTAGCACAGGGAGTAGGGGTTGGGACTTTTGATATGTTTACCTCCTTACTACCCTAAATAGAACTGCGGGGTCAAAAATTTTCTTCCAAACATTCCCCTCTATACCCTTTTTTGAGCATTCATTGCTTGATCCAAAACATTATTACTCTCATTAGAAACATGCTGTGAACCCTAGAAAGTAAGATGTTTTTCACTAAAATTTAGTATTCGTTATATAAATCATATTATTGTATAGATGGGTCCAATGAAACAGTAGCTACGACCATGGGCCCAACAGAACAATACATCAAGACATCAACTGACATCCAGCTCGACATCTCTCAGTTAACAGAATCGTTATGCTCATAGCTCGGTGAATTCTTTGTGAACTCTTCTTTAATGAATGCAAAGAAATTATTAATGAAACATTTTGTTCGTGGCATACTATTCTATTGACCCACAGAGAGTATATTCGTTCCATTTTGAAACTGGTCACATAGTTGCCACTGAAATATTTGCCCTAGTTATTGGGCGGTCTGATCATCAAATAATTATTGATTATTAATAGAGAATTCCATTTAATTTAGTCGGCGAGCATTCCATATACTGGATAGGGCTATGGTTTTGTAATTGGTATCGACATAATTTATTCTTGTTCTCGTTGGGCTCACAATACGTATGTGATTCCACACTGAAATCAATCCAATTTCAATATTTCACTGTGCGTTTCGTGCATTTTGAGAGAACTTCTCATTACCACAATTATTAAAATTTCATGTCTTTCACTGCTTTGATTGAAAATGATGGTGGAATATGAGAATATTGTTATTATTTTTTAAAAATGCTGTGTGCGAGAGCTTCATTAACAATATTGCTATTATTAATGATTGGAAATAATTGAACAGCCGTGTTTGAATGTTGAGACTCCATGTGAGATATCCAACGAACGAATACCAATACTGTGTATATAAATAATTTTCGGTTGGCTTAAAATTCCACATATCTTCAGCTTATGATTGTTGAAATTTTCAAATAATTAAAAATAATTCTACAGATATTCATTGATGATCATGATTATATTCAAGTAGTACACTTTTTACTCCAATTATTATCTTCCATCTTATCTACTGCAGTTTTCATTCAACAAATGAAAATTTTACTTCTCACAGTACCCCAAGGTTACCTTTAGAGATATTTATGTTCCATGTTATTAAAATAGATTAATTCTAGATTAGGCAATCACTAGCAGCTATGCCAATTGAAGCTTGAATCAAGAACAATCATCATCTTCAACAATAATAATATTGATAATCTCTATCCTGTCTCCTGCTTTGAAAGTATTTTTCATAAGCTATTGAAATTTCTCTATAAAAGTCTCATAGTCTCAGAACTTAGCTATTTAGTGTTGAAAAATATCTCTCTTGAAGACAGAGCCCTTTACCACCTGCGAATGTATACTCTACACTCTTGTCTACAGGATACTGCGCAGCAGGATTTAATAATCATTGTGGTACATAAAAGCAACACACTTCACCAAAAATAAAACACAACTTTCCTCACATACTCTTAATAAACTTCGAGGCAGCCGAGGTTTTCTTCACTAAAAATGTCTTGGAATACCAGGGTATGCTCTGTGTTATAGTTTTTGTGAAATATTTGAAGCTTTTTATGTTTTGCTGCTTTTATGAAGAGTGAGCGCTCGTACAAGTGAGTAATTTTTTTCCTTTCGAGGCGTTGTTTCAAGAGATACTTTGCCACCATCATGCTCCCTGAAGCATTCTCTATTCATGACTACGTGTCTATGTTCATCAGTTTCATTCTTCCAACGTGGAAATTAGACTTAAATTCAAATGTGTATGAAATATAACCTAATTTTTGGACTATAGTGTATAGATCAAAATCTGGGGAAGGAACAGTTTTGGGCTGTGCCTGTTGATCCTTCCCCAATCATTTTGATGAATTGTATTATGTGTATCGTTAAATAAATAGACATAATATAGCCAAAATATTACCGAACATCCATTATATTCATTCATATTTCTTTGTGGGTGTTGTAGCTTCTTTTTCATTTCTTTTCAAAGTGCATGCATACTCCTTCAACCGAAATCATGCAGGCTAACGCCCAATGAAGACAATATGAGGAACATAATCAATTCGGCATTTCAACCCTTCCTCCTCGTGATCACTCCTCACTGCGTATTCTCATAGGCAAACATGTATAAGTTTTCCAGCATACCGTTCAATCAGAATACATTTCTTTCTTGATGCTACTCATATAATACTATTCTCTGCTCAGTCTATAGCTCATGTCTACTTTATATCTACTCATACCGTATCCATTTCTATCTTCTTATAACCGTGATTTTTTTAATATAATATGAATAACTCATTTGTTTATCTAACATGCTGAGTTAAAATGGTTTACATTATCTTACATTCATTGTTAAAGGAATGGATAATATGGGTGTAAAAATACAGAAGCTTACAAAGAGCCTCACCAATCGAAATCGAAATCGTGAACAAGATAGGACATTGACATGGTAATATTGGATTGTATCCATTTCTCACTGGATTCACCCCTAAAAATTAACAATTCATACTCCATGCATAAAATTATTTTGATTTTATCCATTATATGAATGGATTATACATTACATGTGAGATAATAATTATTGAATGAATGTTTTACACATTACACATCCTCGAAACATCATTTTGTAATGTGTACCTCCCTCTCTTTTATTTTTGAATAAGAAAATTTGAATCCAATATACAAATTCTTCTAGAAAACTCTGTTTGAAGCTATAAAGTTGTTTATATTGCGATATTCAATTCATATAATGATGCTATTTGTGTACCAGCTACAATCAGATTTTTCTCTCAAGTTATATTTGAGAGGCACTCCCAGCAAAAATTGGTACTCAATAAGTAATGTAAAAGCCGGAATCTCTGTAAAAGTAAAGCTTTCGGAGTTTCACAGGTAAGCCTCAAGGAAAGGACATTCTGGATTTTCGAAGTGGGCGGTTGTGAGAGAAGGATAAGGTGGAAGTTGAGAGAGAAAGATTGCTGGAGAGTGAGGGATTGAAGAGGAACTTTGTGGTCAAAGCAAAGTCTACTTGCAGAAATTCTCAGTTTATCGTCAGTTGAGGCTACTCTAATAGTTGCACTTCTCAGTTCCCCTTTGTGGATTTCGACACTAATTGATGTTTCCCCTGAGGAATCCTGACCATCTAGTTTTTAAAAGCGCTTGCAATTCTCTTTATCGCCAGGAAGATAGCAAGCCGTTGGACAACTCGACCATGCCAGTAAAATAGCCAAACTACATGGTTTTCATACCTCTACTCCGCCAGCTCTATAATCGTTTTCACCGAATCATTAATCAAATCGAATATTATAAAATATTATTTCTTCTTGAAATCAAAGTTATCAATGTGATAACTTACTCATTCGTTTGGAATTTTCAATTTAGGGATATTCAAGACGAAAAAAGCTAGGGAGGTCGTGGGCTCATCCCACATAATGAATAAGCTATCTTTCAAAAAATATCTTCAATCTGATTTAAATTCGACACACAAGGAGAAGCAAAAAGGACAGAGCTAGAGATCCATTAGATTTCACAACTCTCTAGATTTCACACTGTTTGTGGATCTGTATACACGTATCCAATTATTTTAATGCACTTTCTATAAACTGATATTCTCAAACAGTATATCTTGGGCTAGAAAAACGACCATAAAGAGTTCACCGCTGCTCCTAGTACAATACACAATAGAATAAAGCTGTTTAGAGCGTTTTGTAGCTATTGTATGTATTTACAATACTGACTGAAGCATTTGTACATTGACTCGCACATTGCTCATTCACTCATAGGAGTGGAGTGTTAATTTATTCAGTGTGAAAGAGTGAGTTCAACCCATCAACAATGTAAACTATTTTAGCTACCGATTCCTTTATAACTGTTATTTTCGACTTTGACAGTTTGTTCGTTAATGTGGGTTAACATTCATACATCTTGGGTCTGAAATTTCGAGATTGAGAAGATACTTTAACATTATTTATAATTGTATCTCAGACTCAGAAATCACCTTTTGGAATGGAATCGATAGCTTATTGAACATTGGACCTTTTAACGATAAAGTAATCATTACCACTTATCGGTTCGGTACCGACCTGCAACTGTAGGTCCACTCATCTTCCATCATCATTATTTGTCATTACCCAAGTACAAGCCTAGAGCTCATCCTGAGCAAAAAAGTCTTGAAAAAGATAACCAGCTAAGAAAACCACCGTAGAGGAAAGTTGTAAATAGGTATTTTCATCTCCTCTACTTATTTGAGCAGCTATAAGATTCCTATTTCTTCCTCTATGACTTAGCCGAATAGATTTATAACTTGCTCAGTATAACGAGATGCAGTGTTGAAGGGAACATTGAAAACTGGAAAATGACGCAACATAACAAAACAAAACATTTTTGATGAAAAACAAAAACTACCTCTTAGTCATCACAATTCATTATAATATTATCCATTTTCTCTCTGCTTGAGCTGAAATGTAAGCCTGGATTTAGTATGGTTATTCTTCATGGATGGAATTATTACTTAAACCTTGTTATTTTGGCGGTGGTGTAATGAGATAGATGTCGAGCTCACTATTCATTTTGCGAGGAAAGTAATTTGTACGAGTCGAGGCAACAATTTAACTCACCAATGTCGTGCTCTGAAATAATACCCATATTTTACAATAAAATGTCTTATTAACATGAATCAGGGGAAAGTAGCAGCTAGGTTGTACGGTTCAGGTAGGTCACGTGATGTAATTTTTCTGATAATAATAATAACTATTTTGTTGGGATTGTGTCGTGCGAGACACCTCCGTGTCTCGTTTGAGGACATGTCTACGCCCTCGAATCATGTATCCAATTACCGGGGCTGACTTATTGACGGTAGCTCCTTGGTGCTTAATGCTTAACGACGGGAAGCCCGTCTGACAGAGCTAAGCTCTCAAAGATAACGCCCTTCGCACTTCACTGTCTGCACTCGACTGCGACTGTAACTGATCGCGAGTTCACTGAAATACGCCCAGACTGCAATTAGCGAGGCCTACATGTTGACTATTTATAGGTTCTAATCATTGTTACAGTGGCTCCTCCAATAGCCCAGGCTCAGAATACAATACATGTTTCAAAGTAATCCGAATGAAGATTCTTCAGTGAAAATATAAAATTGTGTTTGTGTACAATAATAGTAAGCCTAAACACTATAAAATTGTTAGGGATATTCAAGACGAAAAAAGCTAGGGAGGTCGTGGGCTCATCCCACATAATGAATAAGCTATCTTTCAAAAAATATCTTCAATCTGATTTAAATTCGACACACAAGGAGAAGCAAAAAGGACAGAGCTAGAGATCCATTAGATTTCACAACTCTCTAGATTTCACACTGTTTGTGGATCTGTATACACGTATCCAATTATTTTAATGCACTTTCTATAAACTGATATTCTCAAACAGTATATCTTGGGATAGAAAAACGACCATAAAGAGTTCACCGCTGCTCCTAGTACAATAAACAATAGAATAAAGCTGTTTAGAGCGTTTTGTAGCTATTGTATGTATTTACAATACTGACTGAAGCATTTGTACATTGACTCGCACATTGCTCATTCACTCATAGGAGTGGAGTGTTAATTTATTCAGTGTGAAAGAGTGAGTTCAACCCATCAACAATGTAAACTATTTTAGCTACCGATTCCTTTATAACTGTTATTTTCGACTTTGACAGTTTGTTCGTTAATGTGGGTTAACATTCATACATCTTGGGTCTGAAATTTCGAGATTGAGAAGATACTTTAACATTATTTATAATTGTATCTCAGACTCAGAAATCACCTTTTGGAATGGAATCGATAGCTTATTGAACATTGGACCTTTTAACGATAAAATAATCATTACCACTTATCGGTTCGGTACCGACCTGCAACTGTAGGTCCACTCATCTTCCATCATCATTATTTGTCATTACCCAAGTACAAGCCTAGAGCTCATCCTGAGCAAAAAAGTCTTGAAAAAGATAACCAGCTAAGAAAACCACCGTAGAGGAAAGTTGTAAATAGGTATTTTCATCTCCTCTACTTATTTGAGCAGCTATAAGATTCCTATTTCTTCCTCTATGACTTAGCCGAATAGATTTATAACTTGCTCAGTATAACGAGATGCAGTGTTGAAGGGAACATTGAAGATGGAAAACTGGAAAATGACGCAACATAACAAAAACAAAACATTTTTGATGAAAAACAAAAACTACCTCTTAGTCATCACAATTCATTATAATATTATCCATTTTCTCTCTGCTTGAGCTGAAATGTAAGCCTGGATTTAGTATGGTTATTCTTCATGGATGGAATTATTACTTAAACCTTGTTATTTTGGCGGTGGTGTAATGAGATAGATGTCGAGCTCACTATTCATTTTGCGAGGAAAGTAATTTGTACGAGTCGAGGCAACAATTTAACTCACCAATGTCGTGCTCTGAAATAATATCCATATTTTACAATAAAATGTCTTATTAACATGAATCAGGGGAAAGTAGCAGCTAGGTTGTACGGTTCAGGTAGGTCACGTGATGTAATTTTTCTGATAATAATAATAACTATTTTGTTGGGATTGTGTCGTGCGAGACACCTCCGTGTCTCGTTTGAGGACATGTCTACGCCCTCGAATCATGTATCCAATTACCGGGGCTGACTTATTGACGGTAGCTCCTTGGTGCTTAATGCTTAACGACGGGAAGCCCGTCTGACAGAGCTAAGCTCTCAAAGATAACGCCCTTCGCACTTCACTGTCTGCACTCGACTGCGACTGTAACTGATCGCGAGTTCACTGAAATACGCCCAGACTGCAATTAGCGAGGCCTACATGTTGACTATTTATAGGTTCTAATCATTGTTACAGTGGCTCCTCCAATAGCCCAGGCTCAGAATACAATACATGTTTCAAAGTAATCCGAATGAAGATTCTTCAGTGAAAATATAAAATTGTGTTTGTGTACAATAATAGTAAGCCTAAACACTATAAAATTGTTAGGGATGATAATTTCACAAATTTCACAAATTAATGTTCAATTTGTGAATACACCTATTAATATGATAACTGGATACCATAAAACAATGTTCAATTTGTGAATACACCTATTAATATGATAACTGGATACCATAAAACAAAGTCCATTGTTATTAAAGGTCTGCTAGAAATTCAAAAATATCCATTGAAAATTATATTGAGTCACGTTAGTTGAATTTGAAAAATAATTTGAACTGTGATATATTTTGAAGTTTTAGGTTTTAGGAGGGGATTGAAGCAATATACAAGGATATTACCTACTTATTCATACTTATATAGATACTCCACTATATTTACTATTATTCTATTCTATATTACCTTTCACCATTCTATATTTGCATAGTATATTTACACATACTGCCACAGAGAAAATAATACTTTTATCTAATATTTAAACTAATACTTCAATACTAATACTTGAAAATTATATTCAATTTCTGATAGTAGGCCTACAGTCCATATAGCACATAGTGCTATATTCTATACTAGATACTAGTCCCAGGAATCTACTCTACTTATTCGTACGATTTAAGAAGATCATTATTTGTCACATCAAATTCTTATTTGGATTGTAAACAACTTTGTTACTCTGCAGGCCAAATGCATCTGGTATTTTTAAATTTGATCTTCAACGCGCATCAATGCTTCACTATTATCCTATGTCAAAATTCCGTTTGAACTCACGAATCACCACAATTTCAGGCTCTGCTCATTTCTCTATGTTCAAAAAAATCTTACCTACTTATTGAAAGACTCAGTAAATGCCCATGTTGCCAATATGTAATTCTGACATTTTAATTTGTTAATAATTCTATCGGAAGTAGAAGTTGGTATCAAATACTAACAAATTTTTCATTCGTTATCACCTTTGCAGAGCTTTTGAAAATGAATTCAAACTTATGTTGTTCTGAGCGTCTTTGTCAAAAATATTCTATTCTCAATAGCTGCTGAACAAGTACCATAGTGTACCTTGTACAATGTACAATACCTGCATGTTATATAAACTCCAATAGAGACATAAAATCTACCCTGTTATTTTTTCAATCTTATCACTGAATAGAAGTGAAAGTTTTATTACATGCTCTGAATTTATTTAGAGCAATCCTTCCAATGTGATCTATGAAACACCCACAGCCTAAGGGACCATCATCCATCGATGCTGTTATGAACAAAGTAAATATGATGTCAAGGAAGATGATTATTATAATAATGTGAGACATCCGTTTTCAATATGTGTTGGGCCCAATATAAATGTATATTGATGGCTCGAAAACTATTATCTGTTGCTGTCATCAATAATGAAGCTGTCGAAAATTAGGGATCGCTCCACATAATTATAGGGATGATCTATTGTTTGAAGTTCTAGCACGTCAGGATAATGTAATAGTCGTGTTTGATCTACTCTCCGGTAAAAGTGTTACCCAACATGTTCTTCAATGTTCTCATAGATAAACTGTTTAAATTCCTTATGGGAATTCTTAGTGGTGTTATCATAGTTACCTGGAATAGAATAAATTAATATATCAATCCTTATTGATTTGGAATAGTTTAATGATCTCCGACACATACCTTCGTGAATTTTCAAACATTGAAACACACCTAACAGAAGAAATCGATAATAACAATTTGTACTCGATCATATTGATTATATAATACTCAATCATATCATCAATACTCAATTATTTAATACTCAATCATATTGAGTCCATTCTAACATACTTTCAGCTGATCAAAATGATGCAGAAGTCATCACCCCTTGTTTTCAAGAAAACAACAATACAATCATAATTGCATGTTTTCTTGAGACTCTCTAGCAGCTTTATCTCATTATTTATCTTATTTCAGCTACCAGTTATTTCATGTTATTTTCTTTTAATTTATTTATTTTTATTTTCTTTCTTAAGCTACCAGTTATTTTCTTTTCATTTATATGATTGCAGAGAGAGCACTCGAACCTGGAAGCTTCAACTACTTTGTACTTGAAACAGGAAATGCACCCCAAGTAGTTGTAGAGTTACTTTCGTATCTGCAATGGAAAACACAATCTCATTTCTGTTAGATGAGCTTTTCCAGTTCTGAAATTATTCAACGTATAATGTATCAGCAAAAATAAGCGAGAGAAGGAAAAAGTTATATTTTCAGGATGTTTCCATGTGGCACTCCACCCAAGAATGCATTCCGAGGTCCGAGCATGACTTGAGGTCCTCCAAGGAATGTATTTTAGATACCTTGGGTTCCTCTCACCTCATTCTTATATAGTTCAGAGAATTTGAAAAATAGCAAAATTTTTCACCTGGCATTCACTACTTGAAATGTTGCAAATTTGAAGTCGCTGAGAGTGATTGAGATTATAGATATGATATGATAATTATGATAGATAGATATAAATCATCAAAGTTTTTATCTCATCTTGAAAAAGCAATGATTAGAGCCTTAGAGGTGGTGACAAGTTGACTTTTACTAAGAATGTTTGAAAACACTTTTATTTTATGTGATTTATAATTTTGTTCATCATTGTTATTATTACTTCATGATCACTCGCTTAATATCCTGATAGCATATCTATTATTTCTGATATAATTCTGATATTGAACAATGATAGCTTGATTTTCCCAAATCACCAACATATTTATTGGTTTCTTTCACCAGGCATTAAAGGAGGCGTAATCGGTACGTCAGAGGGTTAGTAGAATATCAATAAGATATGTGGAGAATAACACCTATCGAACCAGACTAGTTGATGTGTGGTCTTTCTTAAAATAAATTTCATGTTGATTCAAGCTTGTGGAGTTTTTCTTGCGAGATTACGCATTTTTTCAGACGTAAGAGAATCATCAAATAAGAATGGAGTCAATTTCATCCATGTCTGATTTGCGAACGAGTGAGTGGTTTGCAGGGCTCTAGGAGTGCTTGGCAAACAGACGCCTTTGTTTGGTTAGCAGGGGACCGATGCGCTATCATTTGCCGACTGATATTATTTTTGTATGTTGACTCTCCACAACCAACTCCTCTACAACCCGCAGATTTCCAACGTTTCAAAGCACAAGAAATTGCGGGTCGTCCATGTGAATACAACTATATTGTCTCTTCTTTTCCGCGTCATTTTTTGTTGATTTTTCATTTTTGACTCTGCCTTTGTCTGCAACTATTAATTTGAGTTACACTTAGGATTCTTCTACTAAATTTGATTCGATTACATTTTTGTTCCGACAATGCATGATGAAAGTATCCTTCATAACATTCATTGTTTAGTGTACTTGTATTACCCACGAGGAAGATTTATTCTCTATGTACTTCTGCTTTATTAGAGCATTAATATCGTTTAGCAACATCCAGATAAAAAGTTATCGTATAATGGAAATTTCAACTCCAATGAAAGCTGTGTATGTTATTGAAAATTATGAAAAATATTGCTTTAGTCTACAAAACCTTTATTATTCTTATACTCTTATTATTCTTAATAACATACTATTTTTAGGCGCTGTGATTTTAGGGTGTGAGTTTGAGTTTCTTTTCTAGTATTAGAATATTGATTTAGTAATTTCCAATTATCGTGATAATCTAGAGTAGTATTTCAACTAAAGACGGTTTTAAAATCTGAATTTCTGGTTTATATATTACTGGGCTGAGAATCACAAAGAGATTGGAAAGAGTGAAGCCATAATCTTTTTTGGACAATTTCAATTTGAATTATCACTGAAAGAAACTGGTTCTGGATAAAAATCTTTTGAATAGAAATTGAAAATAACAATGTAATCAGAAGCCACCCTACTGGACTTAATAGTAATGAGACACATTTCCGCGTCTACCGATATAAGATAGAGGGGTAAAGGGACGTGAAAATGCCCAATACATTATTCAATGTCTAAACTTTTTTCAAGAGAGAATCAATCGTGAACTTCACGAAGTCTTGCAACTTGGTTTACTTTTTACTTATGAAGGTTTAAAATTGAATGAACTTTGTGAGTCGCTGGAAGTATTGCTCATCCAGCAAGGATTAACCACTTAGAGTGCTAATGAATAATGAAGAAGTTATGAATGTCTGAGCTCAAGAGATAAAGGTGCTTGTTTTTTGAACTTTTCTTCATAGAAGGGATAGTGTTAGACGATTTAAAATTCTCACTCGAAGAATACAAGATTCCCATGATAACAACCCGAATACTGGAAATATTTTAGGAGAAAACAATTCTACCCAAGGATATTCACTCTCATTACAACATTGGTCTTCTCCCTGAACTTGTTTTCTATGTATTAAAAACCCTTCTTTGATATAGATGGATAGTTGTCAATGGATTGATAGACTCTTTCATTCTTCTCTTACACAAAAATTCAAATTTTTACAGCTCTCATCAGTGACTCAATATTGTTAATATATTGTTCTATTCCTGTGATGTAGATATTTATATATCACGCACTGACATTCCGAGATCTGATTAATTTAGTTGATTGAAGGTATGATTTGATTAATTATTGAGATGTCTCACACACAAGTTAATTTACGGAGAGTAATTCATGTGCACGATGAGAATATTACGAGACAGTTCGTTCCTGAACGCTGGGTAATTAATACAGGTATGACGTATATCTTAGTTTACTGTGATGAACGGCATCTGCTTGCTAGATTATCTGCCTCGAAAATGTTGTCAACTCGTGTAGAGCTTGAACTGCCAGAGCATTAACAACAATTTCCAATATGTCGAAGCTACTTCAAAGTAAAAGCGACAAGTTAGTTGTTGAGATACTTGTCAAGAGAAAAGATTATCTTCAGCTAGATGTGAAAATCGAAGAGTGCAATCAATCTTAGTAGAGGAAATCACATCTTTCTGAGAACACTGCCGAACTTTCTGGCTTCATTCGAAACTTTACTTAGTTGCCTCTTTCAAAGTACCCTATAACGTTTCAATCATAGACTTTGTACTTCCTGCAAAGTTTCATTGATCCATGGATAAAGGAGGTAGCATGCTGATAATGTGCTGCCTGACAGAAAGTTCGCGAATGTGATCGGCGACAGCAAGTTAACTGACTATCTATAGCTTTTGAACAAGATTGATTATATTTTTGTTCATTAACGCAAAAATAACATTTTAAAAAATTCAAACTCAGGTGAACTGCTAAATGAGAGAGAGGGCTGAACTGAACATTTTGAGCTTATTGATAAATGATGCTGAATATCAGGTTTATATATCTTTATGATAAATTTCCCATGATAATAATTTTGATTTATAACTGACATTCATTCTTTGGAATGTAACTATTAAATAAACCAATCTACAGTAAATAAAATCTAAACTTTCCACTCTAGTAAAACACGTACTTTGCCTATGTTATTAATCTTTGATCTCATCATGTCCATAGAAATATGCGATCTAGTTTATCAGTTCAATTTTCAACCCAACTCCAATATTCAATCATCGAATTCGGGATCATAATATTTTACAGTGCTCATCATTTGCAATCGGAAGTTCACTAATTCACTTTTAATTATTCCACGAATCTACATAATCAAGCAGTACGTTCAAAATTACAATGGAAAATTTATCACACAGATATATAAACCTGATATTTTGCAACATTTTCAATCATTCCAATAGTCTATAAATTTGCTTTATCTAAAAAAAAAATTATCTACAAAGCTATTTTCCCACCATCATTCCATCCTGAAATACAACACATTCGATCTTTCAAGTACTACAAGCTCACAAAGGCAATCTCACAAGTTTCCACCGAATATTTGCAAAAGTATCAGTTCAATCCCGGCAAACTACGAAATGAAATGCCAAGCAAATCTTCTTGGATGCTCCCTTATTGTGGCGCTTGGGGCATGGGATATCTCTACGGACTGGCTTGGCCCATTTCGCACGCTATGCCACTAAGGTATGTCAGTAAAGACACTGGAAATCGTATTATTCCGGGCTGGGGAATAGGTGTTGAGTGCATCCTCCTCCCACCCTTACACCCTTCCATGTGTTCTCTCACGTAGCATGAACATAATACCCCAATATACTGAACGAATTCCTTTCTCATCTGCATACTTCATGGGAAACTCTGATGGGATTATCCTCATGATATGCATGCATCAGACCAAAAGGTTTTCTCTATCTTCCTTACTACTATTTCCAATTTTGGTAGATTGGCAGTGAATAAGCATTTTCTTAAAAATGAGGATTTGAAACGATAATGCTATGAAATTGTGATACATTGACGATCTCAAATCTGTTGAACGAGCGTAATGAATTCCTACTTTTGATTTGAGGCTTGAGACGTTCGTGGTTTGTATCTTCAACGATAGCTTTCAAATGCTCTCATCAATCAACATTAAATTTTCAATACATGTTCTTTGAACCATTATACAGAAAGAGCAACGAGTTCATTTTATAGGCCAACGAAATTGACTTACTCCTGTGTTCTTTTTGAGGTTGTAAAGTATATAATATACAAATATATCTTCAAGTATATAGATTTTTGGATGAAAAAGACAAATCTGCATTTATCAATCAGCTGTCAGATGAATTATTAATTACATGCTCTACTATACAATGTTGAAGAGTCGTATTGTGAGATTGTAGAACTTTGATGGTTCAATTCACAAATGAATGGATTGTATGTTTTATTATGACTCCCAGCTCACTGAGAGTGATATTGCTAGTTAACAAAAGATAAAACTGGGCTGTACAGAGGATAATATTTGGAGAGTACATTTTTGTGATTCATATCTATGCCGGGTATGCGGGTAATACCATTCTACCTCACCAAATCCATATCGCGTTGTTCGTTCTTTCTTATCACCGTCTGGTTTTAATTAATTAGGAAAGTTGAACTGCTTTGTCGCTTTATAACTCATTCCATGAGCTACTCTAATTAACTCACTCCTTGACGTGAATACTCTACAGATGATCTATCTGATATCTCCTTTCATTTCCTGAGCTGCATTGTATACCACTGAATAATTTCTAATTGAAAAGTGACTTCCGAATATTCGTTAAAGTACGAGTTCAAAAGAACAATCTTACTTACAGTAAGAATATTGTAAGTAGGCCTGATAATACTGTATGAGAGGATATCTCGAGTTTATGCCTTATTGAATATTGTATTCTCTTCCCAATTTATATTAACAGAAATCTTAAGCGTATTGGAAAATAATGGAAACAGGAAAGAGAAATTAAAACAGGTTAACATTGATGAAGGCATCATGTGAATTGTTGATTGAGTTGATATGCTAAAGATACTAAAATATGAATTTTCTTACATTCATTAGAACTTGAAACTCATTAATAGAAGGAAAACTTTATTTTAATGAAGTTCTTCATTTGGAAATAGAATCTTCGAGAAGTTTTTCTTCTTCGAATGATTTTCCAATTATGGGCAGCACATTCGAATCAACATTGAACATTGAGCAGTAGAATGAAAAATAGTATTGGTGAAGCCCTAAGATTGGGCTTTAGCGGTTGGCCACTGATGGTTGAAGTTTGAGCTTTACTGTCTGTTCGGTTTCAACAACTTCATTGGCCGAGATCATACAAAACCTAATATTTCAAATATGGTCATGAGAACCGTTTAAAGATCGGAGGGTGACCATACTCGAAATACCTGGGCGTTTCTAGCCTCAGCCAATGACAGTAGAGGAGTAGAGCTCAACCTTCATTGACCACAGCTGATGGCCAATCACAGGGCTTCTCCTCTAGTAGGCTAAGTTAATTCAGAGTCATTCAATATGGATATCTACCACAACATCATCTTTACAACAACACAGAAAACTTCATAATAATCTACAGATATAGTTTGAAACCCCTATCATTTTGAGCAGATTTCACATAATCAGCATATTTTGTTCCAAAGTAATAGAATAATAAATTACATATTTCGTTTTTAAATAAACAATATATGTTTTAGTTGATATTATTCTCCTACACTTCATAGGAGGAATTCTTAAAATTAGATTTCCATTCAGATTGCGAACAGTGAAATTTCAAAAGAATGAGAGAGCATTTTTTTCTACAGTATTTTATACTCTTATAATTTTGTATCTTATCATTTATTTACATAATTTCGTATCTTATAATTTCTTTGCATAATTTAATATCTTATAATTTCGTTATATTATCACTTCTTGTATTATTTTGCAATAATTTCAATCAATTTTTCGACTTCTCAACTTATTTAGCGACACAACTAGAAAACAAAGCAGATAGTGTTAAAACACATCTCATTGAGTGAGAAAACAATAGTTTTCATAAGATCACTATGAAGTGAATAATGCGACACCACTAAGTGAAGGTGAAGAGAAAATAATACGATATTTCTGTTTAAACATGAGTTCCAATAACATTATCAATCTTTTATATTCATGAAAACTAATAATTCTATTTATGCCACCAATCTTTTTTGGAAATGGAAGTCTTTAAAAATATAACATAATTTTGAATTCTTCATACAAGATAGTTCAAATTGAATATTCACATCAATAGCAATGGACTATTAGTGGAGTTGTACACTTAACAGACAATAATGTGTTGGACCACGCACAGGCACAGGTTCAGCATGCTATAATAGTGTCCAGAGGGAGTGGTAAAGGATAATCGAACCTTGTCTGTAGAAAAACCGTTTGAATGAATTCGTTTTTTGTCTGTTGAACCCTTTGCCTGGAGCATCGACTTCAGTTCAACAGGTATAAGAATGGGATGAGATGAGAATGGGACTTGAATTGAACACCTTGAAATAGGAAACTACTGTATTTACATAATATTTTTTTAATGCTACTTTTTATCGTTCTTTTAACCGCTTCTGTCCTCTCATCTAGTCTCTGTCTAGGAGACAGCATATTAGAATTTTGAACATTTTCCTCATGCTCCGTAACTCATTTGATCATGTATCATAAGACTCATAACAGGATCAAGCCCAAAACTGTAGCCTACCTACAGTTCAAATGTATATTATATGTCACATTATTGAATTGATCGATTTAAAAGTTAAGAATGGCATTTCAAAAGATTAATGGAGATTCACCCAAGAAGATTGCTCTACGGATATATTTGAAGATTGCTTTAGTTTTAGATATCTGTGATTATTGTTTAATAGGTTTTTGAATTTCATTGATCAATATTCAATTATTTGCCATAAATCAATTAGTTATAAATATCTATTGAAATTCAAAGTGTTGTGACAGTGGATCATCCGATCACGAATATTGATTCTCTTTTCTATCAGTTTTATTGGAATTGTACAATATTCCTTACACGGAATGCACCTCATGAACAATCTTATATTCACAAACCAATGTATTTGACATGGAAAATGAACATAAATTGCAGCATTATTCGAATAAATGCAGCTGTAGAGAAGCCTTGTAATTCAATAAGTTGTAGCTCTCTAGTTGAAAAGATGAAAAAGAAGATCTGTACGAACTGATGAGAATTACAGGTGTGAATGTAAGGAATGAGGTTCGCTGTAAAATATTATAAGTTACTCTGGCTCTTTACTCTTGTGAGTAATGTGAGCTCAATGAATTACATATACATTATATTTATACATTAAATGCATTACTTATACATAAATTACAATAAATTAAGTGTTCATCTGTTATTGATGAAGTTGATACTTAGCCAGAAAAGCAATGTTTCACAGATTATAATTGCAAATGCAGTAGTTGTGAGCCCTTGATACTCTCGGTCTGTCGGTAGTATAATCTTGGAATTAGAATCGATATATTTCTCTTCAGTCAAATTACTTCAACAAAATATTTTGTTCACTCATTCACTCATTTGCTAAGACCTTGCAATATCACTAATACGAGGAGCTGACTATCAATGGTGATCCTCCAATAATTAAAGTTTGAAGAGCTTGAGATTCAATATAAAATAGAAGTCAATGATCGCATCTGCTATGGCAATCAAACTTGAAAGCACCGCGACTGGATGATACATTTATTGTGCCTATCTCTGCTTTTAATGGCATTCCGGTGACTGCAGAGTGAATTGTGATAAAAAACGACAATAATTTGAAGGCAGATCAGACTAATAGGCTACCTCAAAGGAAAACTGAGATGGAGCGTTTCATGCTTGATAATGGTGTCAAAATGTAAGGAGAATCTCTCAAAGTAAATGACAGACGCCTGTCATCGCCTACGTCTGAATCATATTGCAAAAAAGCGTTCTGCATAATAATGTAAGGTAAGAGCGGATGCTGAAACATGAAACAAGAGGAAAAATAAGAATAAAAAAGGAAGAAGGATGAGATAAAAAAGGATTGATGGAGCGATAGATGTTCCTTTCATCATCGTCTTATCAAGATCGGCAGTGCTCTTCAAGATAGAACGTGAATAATAGCAATTTAAAAGATTTCAGTCATTTATTTTCATTTAGAACTGAGCTACAGGCTGGTGTGCTTGGGATTTTACATTATCATTTTTCAAACCAAGTAAAGAAAGAATAGTTATTCAATTCATCGGTATGAATTTATTTATTTATTTATTTATTAATACATACATATATGAGTGCTACATATGAGTACCCAAATGCACTCACGAATAAAATTAAATCAGAAATTATCCATTGTACTCGGCTAAATTGAATACATGATACAATATATACAATGCAATTTCCAATTTGTACTAGGCTCATTGAACTTACTTATTGATAAACTCAATATTGTGAATAGATGGAAATGCTGTTATTACCCTTAAGAAGAATTGGATCGTCTTTATTCAAGAAGATCTTCTTAATAGAAATTAGAACTCAGAACAGTAAAATTAAAACATATTTTTCTCCATGAGTAGAATAATTGATTTGAATATTTGTAACTAAGATGAGCGTACTCATTTACCACCTTTCCAGAAATTCTTCAATAACCGGTAATTCGCAATAATCTGTCAGGATTTATAGTAAATCGATCAATATAATTTACGAACTCTAATTATCCTACCCCCTTTCAATTAATAAAATAATTCTCCTCTTCCAATACCTACAACTTCATTGTTGAAGACGTCTGGGCCTGATATCTTTATCCAAGTTTACTATTGGTTGATGGCTTTTAAAATGTTATCCCTTAATTCCAATTCACATCCTTTTTCCCTCCGCAACATTTACATCCCTCACCACATTTTTATGTCGTTTTCTAACTAGCTGACACTCAAGATTCAAATTTGATTGTCGGCTTTGTCCCCATTCTACCAGCAGAAGCTGAGTGCTGACAAAAAAATTTCCGACAACAAGCTTCCCCAGATCCAGGTAGCCTGAACAAGATGATCTGTCCAATAAATCATGAAAGCAACGATCTCTGAAGCTGTATCAAGAGGAAATCGTTTAATGGCAAGATCGTCGTCGTCGTCTCCTTGTTTGAATCTCTCTCTTCAGCTGTGATCGCAGTTTCCTTGTCGGTTGGTCTCTGTTGATCGTTGCCTGTGGTTGGTGTTGAGCTCTCATCGAGCGGCTGCCCAAATCCTAATCTAGCCGGCTTCATCTCAATCTACAAGAGCGTGCGGTGCCGAAGCCGCGTGGTCTTTGGCGAACTCGATCATCTACCGGCTGTTTAGTCTGTTGCCGAGCTTCGGGCGAGATGCATCTCCGACTCCCAAACGCGTTCTTCGCTCGTCCATTCGGTACACCTTCGTGATCTTCGTGACTGAAAGTGATACAATACTCCATCCCCACGAAAGTGTTAAGTGGTTCGATTAAAATTAATCACTTTTGTTGCACTGTTTTCGTGTTTATTGAAAGGCTTTTGTGGCTAGTAACATCAAGATCACACTGTTATCTTATTCAGATAACCATGTACCTAGCTACACTATGGTTATCACGTTGTTAATATTATGATGTTAATGCCACATCGTAGGTGATTTTCACGCTCTTACTACTATTTTTAAGCTCCAACTTAAGGCTTACAAATATTATACTCGTAAATTCATAGCTAACATAATGGTTAATGATCATTATTTTACTTGCTCTAATAATAATGTAATTGGTACTCTAACATCAGGCTTACAAAAAAATATTCGTGGATTCATGGCTAACATATGGTTAATAATCATTACTTTACTTATTCTAATAATACTGATAGTGGTAATGCCCATCTTACCCATTTCTTTCAAATTTTGTCAATGATTCTGGGTCTTTCTTGTTTCACAATATACGTTAAATTAGTCCCTGAGAGAGGAAATATTGAACTTTCACATCAATTGAAATTTCTCTTTGTCTCATCCCCTACCTGTTTAATGATTTCTCCTCTTATAAAAACGAGAATAAAGTTGCAGGGTCTCAATCACAATTTTAGTTGCACAACAGCTTCTCAGAATATTTTTTTTTGATTGAAAGTAGGCTAACTGAAGATGTTCAAGTAAGATGTGCTTTCAGATCTTATTCAACGATTCATTCTCCAATCTCAGTTTTTTTATGTAGAAGAAGCGGCGAGTAAGGTTGAGCCGCTAATAGTTGCTTTGAGGGTTAGCTGGAGATTTATCGTGCTAGTGGAGTAGGATTTAAGAGTAGTTCGTTGTGGAATGTTTTTCTTTCTTTTAAGCATTTTAATTTAAAGCTTGTAAGTCAGTAGTAAAGTACCTACTTTAGAGAAGTAAACAGGCACATTTCCATCCTTCCGGCCCAAACTGAGTATGGGATGTAAAAACATGTTACTTAAATTTCTTCCATCATTCTTCACAAATTTTCCAATGATAAAATTATAGTGAATGATAGATCTAAAACATTTCAACCCCTGTAGACAATGTAAAGCTCCTCACGGTTCACAATTTTTAAGAAAATCCATCATGCACTTTATCCCATGAGCTTGGGAAAATGTCCATTTTATTTAGAATCTATTGATCTATTGATCTATTTATAATGAGATACAACATGATATTCATTTATTTCAGTATACTTCTCATTATATTCACTTTGTTGGTACAGGACTAAGCATGACATCATTGCATAGAATTAACCTGATCTATGAATAGGAATAGAATAGCATGCATTCAGCATTGTATTGTTAGATGATCTAGGTACTCTAATCTTCTAATTATTTTTTTTATTTATAATTTTCCCAAGATACAGTTATAATGGTACATTTAGTAAGTCACACACTTGTTTACTGTTCGCAACTGGAGGTTTTCTAGAGGTTTTAAAATATTTTCTTTCAGTATTGTGAGTCATAATTTTCCCCTGAATGATCCAAGATTCAAAGAAGGGGTAAATGAGCTCAACCATTGCCTACTCCACAAGTGCACTGAAACACCATGTAACATCTATCAATTTACACATTATTAACTCTCATTCTACACTTTTATTTAAAAATGTTGATAATTCTTTGTAATATTCAATCATATCCATCGTAATAGAAAAAGTTGATTCATGAATGAAACAAAACTGTAATTCTATAATAAATTTGCAGACTGAGAGAGAAGTATCTCACTTCTGCTCTTTTCAAGTACCAATTTCTTATTCTCAGTCCAACGATTTTCTATTAGAAGAAACCCTCAATAACAAAATGATGAGTTTAGTACAAGAAGAAAAATGTAGTGGGATCAATCTCTTTACTCATTTACCGGCTCTTTAAAAATGTTTCTTATAGTTTTTATCAGAAAATAAAAGTCTTTAGCCCGAAGCTTATCAGAATTTTTTTAGAAAAATTACTTTATTATTTCTCAGAAACTAGTAAATCTCTTTCTAGGTTGGTGATTGTCTTCCTTGTACTAGGGTACAACTAAGTATTGCAGAGACAATTTATATTAAAAAAATCCAAGAACGTTTTCTATGAATAGAACGTTTCAAGATGGATGTGAAGAATTGTACTATTGTACAATAGAATGCTACGATATATTTCTTAGGATGTTCATAGATGGTGGCTGTGTGATTCCTATCAGTTGTAATTTATTTAACAGATATTTCTCGTATACACCAGCCAAACCACTAATTCAAGAATTAGTCAATAAGGTAGCGCAATATAAAATATTCTCATCTATTGACCTGAAATCTGCCTATCACCAGATACCAATCTTGCCTGAGGAAAGGCATTTCACCGCATTTGAAGTTGGACACAAACTGTATCAATTCAAAAGAATTCCGTTCGGAGTCACGAATGGAGTAGCTGCTTTCCAGAAAGTGATTGATCAAATCATAGAACAAGAAAATTTGACATCATGTTATGCCTATTTAGATGATATTATTGTATGCGGAAGGACCCAAGAAGAACATGATGAAAATTTAGAAAATTTCTGGAGAGCAACAGAAAAATATGGCCTCACGATTAATGAAGAAAAGTGTAAAATATCTATGGAGAATTTAACCTTTCTGGGATTCGAAATTGGTCAGGGTATGATTAAGCCCGATCCAGATCGATTGAAACCACTCCTTGACTTACCAGCTCCAAAAAATCAGAAAGAATTGAAGCGTGTCCTTGGAATGCTTGCACACTACTCCAAATGGATAAAAGAATTTTCAAAAAAGATCCATCCACTTGTGCATAATACTCACTTCCCGTTGAATGAAGAATGCAGAAATATATTTGAATCATTAAAGAAAGAAATAGGATCTGCAGTTCTAGTGCACATTGATGAAAATTCAATTATTTGCCATAAGTCAATTAGTTATAAATATCTATTGAAATTCAAAGTGTTGTGACAGTGGATCATCCGATCACGAATATTGATTCTCTTTTCTATCAGTTTTATTGGAATTGTACAATATTCCTTACACGGAATGCACCTCATGAACAATCCTCAATTCACAGACCAATGTATTTGACATGGAAAATGAACATAAATTGCAGCATTATTCGAATAAATGCAGCTGTAGAGAAGCCTTGTAATTCAATAAGTTGTAGCTCTCTAGTTGAAAAGATGAAAAAGAAGATCTGTACAAACTGATGAGAATTACAGGTGTGATGTAAGGAATGAGGTTCGCTGTAAAATATTACAAGTTACTCTGGCTCTTTACTCTTGTGAGTAATGTGAGCTCAATGAATTACATATACATTATATACATTAAATGCATTACTTATACATAAATTACAATAAATTAAGTGTTCATCTGTTATTGATGAAGTTGATACTTAGCCAGAAAAGCAATGTTTCACAGATTATAATTGCAAATGCAGTAGTTGTGAGCCCTTGATACTCTCGGTCTGTCGGTAGTATAATCTTGGAATTAGAATCGATATATTTCTCTTCAGTCAAATTACTTCAACAAAATATTTTGTTCACTCATTCACTCAGATGCTAAGACCTTGTAATATCACTAATACGAGGAGCTGACTATCAATGGTGATCCTCCAATAATTAAAGTTTGAAGAGCTTGAGATTCAATATAAAATAGAAGTCAATGATCGCATCTGCTATGGCAATCAAACTTGAAAGCACCGCGACTGGATGATACATTTATTGTGCCTATCTCTGCTTTTAATGGCATTCCGGTGACTGCAGAGTGAATTGTGATAAAAAACGACAATAATTTGAAGGCAGATCAGACTAATAGGCTACCTCAAAGGAAAACTGAGATGGAGCGTTTCATGCTTGATAATGGTGTCAAAATGTAAGGAGAATCTCTCAAAGTAAATGACAGACGCCTGTCATCGCCTACGTCTGAATCATATTGCAAAAAAGCGTTCTGCATAATAATGTAAGGTAAGAGCGGATGCTGAAACATGAAACAAGAGGAAAATAAGAATAAAAAGGAAAAAGGATGAGATAAAAAAGGATTGATGGAGCGATAGATGTTCCTTTCATCATCGTCTTATCAAGATCGGCAGTGCTCTTCAAGATAGAACGTGAATAATAGCAATTTAAAAGATTTCAGTCATTTATTTTCATTTAGAACTGAGCTACAGGCTGGTGTGCTTGGGATTTTACATTATCATTTTTCAAACCAAGTAAAGAAAGAATAGTTATTCAATTCATCGGTATGAATTTATTTATTTATTTATTTATTAATACATACATATATGAGTGCTACATATGAGTACCCAAATGCACTCACGAATAAAATTAAATCAGAAATTATCCATTGTACTCGGCTAAATTGAATACATGATACAATATATACAATGCAATTTCCAATTTGTACTAGGCTCATTGAACTTACTTATTAATAAACTCAATATTGTGAATAGATGGAAATGCTGTTATTACCCTTAAGAAGAATTGGATCGTCTTTATTCAAGAAGATCTTCTTAATAGAAATTAGAACTCAGAACAGTAAAATTAAAACATATTTTTCTCCATGAGTAGAATAATTGATTTGAATATTTGTAACTAAGATGAGCGTACTCATTTACCACCTTTCCAGAAATTCTTCAATAACGAGTAATTCGCAATAATCTGTCAGGATTTATAGGAAATCGATCAATATATTTACGAACTCTAATTATCCTACCCCCTTCCAATTAATAGAATAATTCTCCTCTTCCAATAGCTACAACTTTATTGTTGTAGACGTCTGGGCCTGATATCTGTATCCAAGTTTACTATTGGTTGATGGCTTTTAAAATGTTATCCCTTAATTCCAATTCACATCCTTTTTCCCTCCGCAACATTTACATCCCTCACCACATTCTTATGTCGTTTTCTAACTAGCTGACACTCAAGATTCAAATTTGATTGTCGGCTTTGTCCCCATTCTACCTATTAACAATTCAACTCATTTCCTCAGCAGAAGCTGAGTGCTGACAAAAAAATTTCCGACAACAAGCTTCCCCAGATCCAGGTAGCCTGAACAAGATGATCTGTCCAATAAATCATGAAAGCAACGATCTCTGAAGCTGTATCAAGAGGAAATCGTTTAATGGCAAGATCGTCGTCGTCGTCTCCTTGTTTGAATCTCTCTTTTCAGCTGTGATCGCAGTTTCCTTGTCGGTTGGTCTCTGTTGATCGTTGCCTGTGGTTGGTGTTGAGCTCTCATCGAGCGGCTGCCCAAATCCTAATCTAGCCGGCTTCATCTCAATCTACAAGAGCGTGCGGTGCCGAAGCCGCGTGGTCTTTGGCGAACTCGATCATCTACCGGCTGTTTAGTCTGTTGGCGAGCTTCGGGCGAGATGCATCTCCGACTCCCAAACGCGTTCTTCGCTCGTCCATTCGGTACACCTTCGTGATCTTCGTGACTGAGAGTGATACAATACTCCATCCCCACGAAAGTGTTAAGTGGTTCGATTAAAATTAATCACTTTTGTTGCACTGTTTTCGTGTTTATTGAAAGGCTTTTGTGGCTAGTAACATCAAGATCACACTGTTATCTTATTCAGATAACCATGTACCTAGCTACACTATGGTTATCACGTTGTTAATATTATGATGTTAATGCCACATCGTAGGTGATTTTTACGCTCTTACTACTATTTTTAAGCTCCAACTTAAGGCTTACAAATATTATACTCGTGAATTCATAGCTAACATAATGGTTAATGATCATTATTTTACTTGCTCTAATAATAATGTAATTGGTACTCAAACATCAGGCTTACAAAATAATATTCGTGGATTCATGGCTAACATATGGTTAATAATCATCACTTTACTTGTTCTAATAATACTGATAGTGATAATGCCCATCTTACCCATTTCTTTCAAATTTCGTCAATGATTCTGGGTCTTTCTTGTTTTACAATATACGTTAACTTAGTCCCTGAGAGAGGAAATATTGAACTTTCACATCAAAACAATTATGATCAACTAATTTTTTTCATTCTCTCATCCCCTACTTGTTCAATGATCTCACCTCTTATAAAAACGAAAATAAAGTTGCAGAGTCTCAATCACGATTTCAGCTGCACAACAGCTTCTCAGAATCTTTTTTTGATTGAAAGTAGGCTAACTGAAGATGTTCAAGTAAGATGTGCTTTCAGATCTTATTCAACGATTCATTCTTCAATCTCAGTTTTTTATGTAGAAGAAGCGGCGAGTAAGGTTGAGCCGCTAATAGCTGCTTTGAGGGTTAGCTGGAGATTTATCGTGCTAGTGGAGTAGGATTTAAGAGTAGTTCGTTGGGGAATGTTTTTCTTTCTTTTAAGCATTTTAATTCAAAGCTTGTAAGTCAGTAGTAAAGTACCTACTTTAGAGAAGTAAACAGGCACATTTCCATCCTTCCGGCCCAAACTGAGTATGGGATGTAAAAACATTTTACTTAAAATTTCTTCCATCATTCTTCACAAATTTGTGATAAAATTATAGTGAATGATAGATCTAAAACATTTCAACCCCTGTAGACAATGTAAAACTCCTCACGGTTCACAATTTTTAAGAAAATCCGTCATGCACTTTATCCCATGAGCTTGGGAAAAAGTCCATTTTATTTAGAATTTATTGATCTATATATAATGAGATACAATTTGAAACAGCACTTTCTCAAGTAACATGATATTCATTTATTCCAGTATACTTCTCATTACTATATTCACTTTCTTGGTACAGGACTAAGCATGACATCATTGCATAGAATTAACCTGAACTATGAATAGGAATAGAATAGCGTGCATTCAGCATTGTATTGTTAGATGATCTAGGTACTCTAATATTCTAATTATTTTTCTATTTATAATTTTTACAAGATACAGTTATACTGGTACATTTAGTAAGTCACACATTTGTTTACTGTTCACAACTGGAGGTTTTCTAGAGGTTTTAAAATATTTTCTCTCAGTATTGTGAATCATAATTTTCCCCTGAATGATCCAAGATTCAAGGAAGGGGTAAATGAGCTCAACCATTGCCTACTCCACAAGTGCACTGAAACACCAAGTAACATCTATCAATTTACACATTATTAACTCTCATTCTACACTATTATGTAAAAATGTTGATAATTCTCTCTAATATTCAATCATATCCATCGTAATAGAAAAAGTTGATTCATGAATAAAACAAAATTGTAATTCTATAATAAATTTGCAGACTGATAGAGAAGCAATCTTACTTCTGCTCTTTTCAAGTACCAATTTCTTATTCTCAGTCCAACGATTTTCTATTAGAAGAAACCCTCAATAACAAAATGATGAGTTTAGTACAAGAAGAAAAATCTAGTGGGAGCAATCTCTTTACTCATTTACCGGTTCTATAATAATGTTTCTAATAGTTTTTATCAGAAAATAAAAGTCTTTAGCCCGAAGCTTATCAGAATTTTTTTAGAAAAATTACTTTATTATTTCTCAGAAACTAGTAAATCTCTTTCTAGGTTGGTGATTGTCTTCCTTGTAGTAGGGTACAACTAAGTATTGCAGAGACAATTTATATTGAAAAAATCCAATAACGTTTTCTATGACTAGAACGTTTCAAGATGGATGTGAAGAATTGTACTATTGTACAATAGAATGCTACGATATATTTCTTAGGATGTTCATAGATGGTGGCTGTGTGATTCCTATCAGTTGTAATTTATTTAACAGATATTTCTCGTATACACCAGCCAAACCACTAATTCACAGAGCTGTAGTATGGCTACTATAGTTGATAGTATCTACATAATATTACACTGCTGTACGCAGCTACCTGATGCAGCATCATAGGTTGTTGGCTTGGTTAACCGCGTGGGAAGGAAATAGATAGTTCATCTAATATAGAATTGCAATTTTGCTTCTCACACTTACTTACATACGAGCACGTTTCCATTTCGCACATTGAACATGAAACTACCTTTGGTTTGTTGAACTTTGTTCTGCCACAAACTATTATCTTATTCACTATAATATCAATTTTAATATGATATTGGATGGATATTATTTTTACATCTCGGGTACCGGTATGTTGAAAATAATATTATTCATGTAATTTCCGTGTAAGGTATATCCTTATCGATAGATATTTTTAAAACATGTATATTAATGTGATCGATGATATTGCTCACTATAATAATCATTATAGTGATTATTATATTGATTATAATTAATAACCTTTCAGCTTGATCAATAAAAATGGCACATCTTCCAAACTTATAGTATATTTCAAGAAAATTCAATATAAAATACTTATTGATTGAACATTCAAAGTTTTGGTTATATGCTCCAATATACAGGGATCAAATAATATTACAAAGTAAGTCAAGTGAAAATTAGTTGATTGGCAAGTGCAAAGTTAGTTAATATGGAAATAAAACATTGGTTCTGGTTGCAAAGTACTAACAATCCAGAATAATTTTTCAACGTTTTTTTCCAACTCTAGGTAACCATTTCCAATGAAGTGAGCGAGCTGTTAATCTAAAAATAGTATTTTCAAAAATCATAAAAAACTTTTGAAATGAGGAGCTCCGGATATGAGTTATCCAGTTCTAAAGAGTTTCGTTGAATGAAGTTGACGTGTATCAGTATGGTGTCTTGACTTCTCAGTGATCTACTTTTCGAAGAATGACATTGAAAAATAATCACCTGGTTCATGAACGATGAAGTTATCAGTTCTCGTTGTTTTTCTGCTATGGAATTGGACATCACGGATCCCACTTCTTCAGACAATTGGGGGAATCCGAGGCGTTCACTCCCAGCAAGTAGCAGATAAGGTATGATTTCATCAAATTTTCTCATTTGTATTTGAGAAGTTTTAAAAAGTTTATCATGTAATTGTAATGAATAATATGTACTGCACTTCTATGAATACTTTCAAATACTATGCATACTCAAATTCCTTTATTCATTTGAAAAGTTTTCATACACCATTTTGTTGTGAAAAAAGGGATTAATGGAAGAGTTTAACGTTAGTTTTAGGTTTAACGGAACTGTTGTGGAAAAACTCACTATAAAATTAAGAAATTGTATAAAATTCTCGTTTCATGAATTATTTGTCTTCACAGTACTTAGTACTTATCAATAACTAAACAGTTTGAGTTCAAGTTCCATTTCATATTTGATATTTAATTTGGGAGAGGAATAGCACAAGGTTACCTTATTTTTCCTCTCCCTATCATTTTGATAATGTATACTTATTGTATAGATGAATGATGAATATTTGAGTTAGTTAGCGATTTGTTTACGATTTACCTCTTTTGTTTTCATACAGTGATTGTTGTTTATCATGTTATAGCTTTTTCACCTTTTGGAGTAGTTTTCGGAAAATGTTAGTCAACAATTTCTTTACACTGCACACAATTCATTTGCTCAGGCGAAATCAAAGCCATTCGAATGAAAGTCAACACAAATTTCCATATTTGGGATTTTGCTTGAACCGTATGAGAGTTGGTCCACCGATATTATTGTGCATGCAACAAAGTCGATGCCGGCGTGTGTCAACTCGTCCTTTCCTTTGTTTTTATTTCGTCGAGGGAGTAATTTAGTCTGTGAACGAGGGTCTGTCAGTTTTTTAGGAATTCAGATCAGAAAGCGTTCAGAAAAAAACGTGTTTTGCCTCCGACCTAGCTTTTCATTTCGGTCTACTACGAACTCGTCATTAGATGAGTCAGGTGAATCGCTCCTGCGGGAAATTACAGGGTCCTGGATCCTGGACGACCTGCATCTAGCCCATTTCTTAACAGTTGTGGTGGATGTCACTTTGTCTACTGTGCGGCCGTGGCTTGTTGAAAAGGATTCTTTATTGTTGTTCGGTCCTTCGTAATTTTCAACCGATATCTCGACATCACAAAAAATGTTTGTGTCTCTGTGGTACTGATGCCCAGTTTTGTCCAGATGATTCCATTTTGATGATATCTTTCCCATTGTTACTTCGGCAATTTTCTAGCTGCGTTCCCGATCACTTGTTCGACATTATTATGGACTATGATAATTATCAATGAACATATTGAACAATAAAATTAATGAGACTTGAGAACCAAACTTGACAGGCTTAGAAATCTTCGTTAAATTCAATGTAGAATTTAATTTTGATTTAGCCTATTTTGCTATATTTGATGCAACAGATAAATGAGAACTCTTGGTCAAATATGAATAAGAATTGATAATGTAAACATTTCAGCCAATAAAGAATATGCTGTAGATACAATGTGTTTTAAGAGTTCAAATTATCAATAACTATCCAAGCATCCAAATATGCATACTTTATTCAAATTAAATATATTTGTAAAGAGATTATTGAAAATTCATCTTTCAGCACATCAATATTTACATTTTCCAAGTTAAAAAGTTTTCTGATTTCAATAATTTGTTTCCTACATATAAAAGCATTCTTATCCATCGGAAGTGCTGAATTGTTATCTTGAAAGAATTTTCTGATCCCTAGTTCTTCAGTTAAAACGAGAAACAAAGCCACTTTGTTGAACATTATTATTTAACCACCACATATTATACGATTTTTTTCATATTGTTATACCTTCATTATACACAACCAATATAAATCACCATGAAAAATGCATGACCCCTCATAATTCCAATAAATCAGAGTGAAACTGCATCACCCAAGTCCAAACTGGCAATACCTCAACTGTCATTTTCTGAGAATACATTGACTTGTATGTCTGACACTCTGTTAGTTTGCAGCATAATCATTTGTTTCTCATGATTGATAATTCAGAGATAAGCTATTCATCCAAAGGTAGAAATGTCGGAGTTATAATGTGTTTTGTGGTCAAATCGAACCGAAGCCTTCCAGCTAAACCACACAAGAGTATCCCATAAATATTCAATGATAGTTTTTCAACTCACTTTTCTCATAAAGGCAGAGTAATGTACATCCAACTATATAAAGTAAAGGGCAAAGATATGACTCTTCCAATCGTCACATTCAATATTTCTTCCAGAGAGAGGTTCAATTACTGTGTGTTATATTAACAGTAAAAGAACGGTGTAATAAAGTATGGAGCTCTGTATAATGAATAGTTTGAGGATTACAAAACGAAATAGCTCAACGCTACCATTTATCTTCTCTTCTATTGGTTATTCAATATTCAATATTTGACATATTCATATTTGGAAATATTCATTACTGTATGACAAATCTTCCTGTAAATGTAAATTGAAATAAATTATGTAGTGTTGTTTTTGTGTGAGTTTCAATGCGGGATAGCTGAACGCTGCCATCTATCGTCCCAAGCTACCTTTATCTATCTAAGGAATATAATTTTTTTCATTTCTTATACGAGCGTAAGGACTCATATAGGATTAAAAAACTCCACATAATACTGTGAGGTTCCCTATGAGAGGGCTGTATTCGATTGGAAAACCAGGAAAAGAACTGTTCTATGAAAATTCAATAGCTTCAAATCTATTATCACAATAATTGTATTCTACAGCAAGAAAAATTGAGCTTTTGATATCAGAATAAATGAATAAACCAAATTGAATGGACTGAATTAATAAATGAGAATCAGATTTACCAGTTGGATCATATACGAGAGTACGACTCTCCCCAATGAGCTAATATATTTTTGTTATTCTAGACTTGTATTCGGGATTTCTACTGAAGATATAGAGGTGATATTATGGTGTTCTACTTTATTTAAGATCAGAATCAAGTTTGGAGTTAATTTTCTCGACCAGTCAGTAACTTTGCTCATTCAAGAGGATTCAATTTGGTTCTGAATTGATTGTTCCAATACCCAGAGTGGATTTACTCCAATTTCAAATCTTTGGGTGGAGTAATGCAATCAGGACTTCCTTTGACCCTCTAGCACCATTTCCTTGAAAAACTGAACTCGAGTTTTCTCTGAAAGTTTCTGCATGGAAGATTTCTTCGCACCAGTGAGTTAGTAGCGTGCTAAATTTTCCGAATCAATGAAAAGTTTAAGACACACGTTCCTGAGGGGATTGCAAGAGTTTTCAAAGCTAATGTATTTCAATTTTCTTCTGAAGAGTACGGCTGTTTCCATAAATTGAAATGATCAACGAATAGCGGAAGTCTCTGAATGCCTTTGTCATCAAGCCGGGAATATTCGTCAGCTTGAACAAACACCTCCTCCTCTTCCCTTTCCTCTTCCAGCTATTCTCCTCTTCTTTCTTGTTCACTTTCTTTCCTCTCTACCCTTCTCCCATCCAACGGAAATTCTATCGTTGCTCACTTGCATCGTCTAGCGTACATTTTTCTCTGCAATGGTCTCTGTCGTTTCCAAGGCAACATTTCATTAGTTTTTCTCTTCCAATTTCATCAGGCCTCTTCTCGAGCCGAGTACTGTCGTCCCGCAATGTGCAAAAGAAATCTGTGAAATGAAACTCGGCCCAGTTGTCCCATGCTCATGCATCTGTTGGCTGGTGAAAAAAGAGAGTAAATTAGCGACTCCCGAAGGAAGAAAGTTGCTACAAACAGTCTATCCATCTTTCAGTTCACGCTTGTATTGAAGTGAGAAGGAATATCAGTACCGTTCTGTAGGCTCAAAGAAGAAGAAATTATCTCATGACTAGGGTTGATCCTGAGAGAAATTATTTTTGAAAATGAATCCTACTACATTCACACTCGGGGATCTTGTTTTCCATGTCCAGGTCGCGTGAAGATGTTTTTGAAATGTACAAACATCCAGAGACCTGGCTTTTCTCAAAGCGAGTCACTGTAAACAGATTTCTCAATTAGAGATTTCAAGCTGGCTGAATCAAGGATAAATAATTTGAACTCTTTTTATTTCTCAAAACTCTGAAATCCTGCAGTATAAGTAAATGGAACCAATGTTGTTATATGTGGGAATAGAATGAATGAAACTGGACAATTATTATAAAATAAATACAGGATTTTTTCCTGCTATCTGTTCAAGGTTTTCATTGCTCTAGAGAGGGTATTCTTAGACCGTGTATCTATATTTTATGAATAGGAGATCATTCGTGATAAAAAAAACAATGCTGCACGCACGATAAGGAATGCTTGAACGTAAATTTGAGGAAGGGGTCGGTTATCATTATATATCTGAGCACCGATTCTAAAATAGCCTTATGATAATTATCATCAAGAGTCTGATTCTACAAAAGAAGGGAAATTTGAGGGCTTGTTAAAAGTGAGATAAGAATTAAAAGCGATTCTCTTACAGCTGAATTAATCTTCCGTTTACAGGATGTAAACAGGATAATTATTGAGCCGAAAGTCAATTCAGTATCGAATGATTCTGACACATCACAGTAGAGATAATATTTTTGTGTCATCGATATCGTTGCTTTGGAGTAGTATTCACGAAATGTGAGGCTAAAAGACAAACTGGAGCTGAATGCCTCGCAGTTGCAGGATCAACCTCGTTGTACAGATGGCATCAATTGAATGGTGAGAGTTGTATCAGAAGGATGACAAGAATAATCGACCATTGAAGGAGAATATCGGAGATTGAAACTTCAGCGAGGAGACAGGAATGCCGTTGCAAGAAATCAGTGAAGTGAATGGTGATTGGGGAAACATCTCGGAGCGGATAACGGCCGAAATCTCGAATAACAGACGGCATCTGCCCGTGAGAAAGGCAGTTCGACAATTCGTTTCTTCCAGTGTAATCGTGTTTGTTGTGCTCTATTCAGTTTTACGAGTTTATTCCCATCTTCAGTGTGGAATGAATAAACGATCTTTGCCATACTTTCTATGAAGGCTGCGAGTCAAAGCTCAAAATTTATATGAATGAGCTCTCAATAATTTTGTCTGAAGGTTGGAGGTAACATAAATAACCAACTCTATGCGATGAAATAAAAATAAGAACATGATTTTTAAGTGTGTTTAGTTGTGCCGGCCGGCCCGTCCGGCAAGCTGTGGAACACGTGTTGTACAATGAAAGCTTTTAAGCCACTTGTAGATTCGTTCCTGTGTACAATTTCTCTCTCCTCCCTCATTCATTCTATCTATCTCTCATTCATTATCTCTCTTCTCTCATATCCTCCATCTCTATTTCACTTGCTCCCTCTCTGTACACTGAAGTCGAACGCATTCATAGGCCTAAGGTTGGTTGAAGGGGAAGAGCATGATCGGTATCCTAATTTATCGTCGCTGACAGAAACAAACAGTGGGCCAGGTCGAAAATAAACCTGTAGACATAGCGGTTCAATAGCGGCTACCGGCGACTAGCCATAAATTACTCTCGCCTCAAGATCGAATTAAGATACCGTCGATATTAAAATTTAATTCCGCTTGTCACACCATGGCGAAGCACACTGCTTCTAGCACACTTACCATCTACACAGAATTTTGAATTATTATATGTGTTTCGGCAGCAACTGAATTTATTATCAAAATTTCACTATGTTTCTGAGGAGAACTGAAGCAGTTGGAGAGTTGGAATTCTCCGGGAATATTGCCTAAAATATTCAGTTATCATTTTAAAAATTTATTAACACTCCTAAATATATAGCTTATGTTGTAAATTTGACTCCTTGTAATATTGATTCTACAGTATTACAGTAAAATGTTTTTCAAAAACTTGAGCTACACAGTAAGTTGAAAATATGTGATCTTCATGAAATAACCACATACGAACATTGTTTCTAACTTCAATTGCCATTGCTATTGTGAAACAATATATCTAATTTCAATTCATGGTATCAAAAATCAGTTATTGATCCTCATCAAATTCCACAGCACCTCCATTGAGTGAAATGAGAAGCATAAAAAAAGAATCTCCAAATAAAAAACTCCTAAGACCTAGGACTAGGAGGAACTGTAGAATGACATGGCTTATAGATAAAGGATTATAGGAATAAGCTTTAAAAAACCAGTTATAACTGTAATAACCATAACAATATTCGATAATTTCAAACTGCAATGGGATAGACAAGTTACAATATTTGATACTTTACCATACACTGCTATAATAATGTATTGTGCTTTTCAGATATGAGATCAAACATATTCTACAAAAAGTTCAATGTTTATTGAAATATGATAGTTATGGATACTAAACCAATATTTACAACTTTTAGACGCTCCCGATCAAGGAAAATAGAATTCTTCGTACATTCTAATATATGACTATTCTAATATGTCTCGACTATTTCCGAATGATCTTTGTAGAGTCCGTAGGCTACGTGGACTCTGCTATTGGGATATGCAATACTATAATAATTTTTTATCACTCAAGATGAAAGGAAGCCGAATATTTCTACTGAAACACTCCTTCCAAGGGAATTCTTGTGGTGAAAACATATTATTCATTATCATCAACCACAGCTAACTTTTATAGTGTTTGGGCGTAGCCTATACAATTAAGAATGTTAGGACTGGACACTGTACTAATAGTCTAGTTTCACAATTCAGCAATGAAGCGGTTTAAATACTCAATAATACTGTTTCAATGCAATTGTTCACTCATCCCCAAGTAATTTTAGAGAGCAAAATAAAAAAATCAATCTGTATTCGACCTTGAGAATTATGCTCACACGCCATACTTACAAGTACGAGTGTCTAGACACTTTAGACAGCAAATTTGCAGAACATAAACAACTAAAATGAACGTTTTGCACTACACCGTAGTATACGTTCCTGTTTTGTGCACCACAGGATAATTCTCCAAGTGAGAATATCAGGTATATAGAAGTACTTTATTACACTTTGTTGCCCAGTAAAACAGTTCACGATGTTTTATGATTTTATTAGAGAATTTCTCCAATAAAACAAGTTCAGGATCTCTTGAACTGACAAACGTTCAGCTGTCTCATTACGTTGCTTCTTTACTACAGTTTCAGAGGCAGCTTCGTTTTGAAGGGAGTGTTCGTTTCTCAAGGAATTAACAAGCAAACAAAAATTAAACGGGGGTAATCGCTTACAAACTTTCTGCGATATTCTCTCGTGATAATTGTTTGTGGTGAAGGGTATCTTCAAGTTTAATTAAAATTTCCAGAAACTTTAATTGCGGGAAAATTTTATTAGAGACCGGTAGCATTGGAAGCATATTAATAAGTCTGGTTCGGAGGAAAGGATTAGGTTGGAAAAATACCACTATTAAATTATTCATCTAGTGCTTTTGATTCTCATCTTATTTTAAGCTCGCTACCCAGCATTTCATTCTGTAGATCAACTTACTACGACTGAGAAATGAGAATAATTTCACGGATATGAAATAGTGAATCACTCAGGGAATGCATCAGAATATAAAAATTACTAAGATAGCAAGAGGGGTGATTTGAGCTCCAATGTTGAATTTTTAACTTTTCTCAAATAAAATACTGATTTGAGGTGATAATAGTACATTAGTTACCAATAGATGATGTATTCTAATTAGCTTGTTAGATTCATTAGAAATGAATGTCATTTATGTAAAAAATATATTTTCACTAAAATTATTTTATATCCAGATATTACCCAACTGTAAATACCTTTAATAGGAGAGTAACAGAGATCCAGTTGATGAAGAAGAAAACTCTAGACATGATATAAATATATTATATTTTGATACCAGATTATGAACGAATATCCGGAAGTTAATAGCTTGTTCAACATGATACTCATTCATTCTAAAAAAACTTAAAAGATTCAAAGGCCCAAATTCACAGTTATTAGGCGTTGAAAATAATATTCTCGATCTATCTATTAATCTTACGGTAATGTATCACATGAACGACAAAATACTGGACACTTGTCAAATCCATTTGTCGTTTAAGTTGAAGTAGCTGTCTAGCAAATGATCCAATCCGTCAAGTCAAATGGCTTCTATCTTTCCTCAACGTCTTTTTTGCGATATTAAGATCTTCTATGGATACTATATTGCTGTTCTCAGAAATGTTTCTCTAGAATGTTCAAAGCTTGAAGTTATGGGCAATAAATTTAATGAATTTAGTATTCAACAATGATCATTTACATCATCTTGATAGTTTATGGCTAGAGGAAACTCTTGTAAACGTTAGAAAGCACAACAATTTTAACATTGGATCTGTTTTATATGTCTGAATAATATGTGAAGTTTACATGAAACGGGTTGGAGACTTCTCATGTGTGTAACTTGCTCATGAATGTGGAACGGAAATGGGCCTAGAGTTCACTCAAATAGATCAAAGTTACATTTTTCGAATGAATGAGACCACTCATTCATTCGCTTTTCTCGCTCATTAAAAGAACTGCGCGTGCTTGTTTGGTATTTGATAATAATTCTTCGAAACTCACAGAAATCATTATATTTTGCAGACTACATTTGTGACGGACGTCTGTCTGTCAGTTTTATAACTTCGATTTAAACGGTGAAATGAAGGTCTCAGTATGAAAATAAACATTCGCCATAAAACTAGGCAATAAAGCTCGCATGCACTGCGAAATGGTTCCTCTTATTCTGTCTGAATCGAGCTGAGCTTTTTAAGCGGCTTCTTTTTATTACGTATCTCTTGGGGACAGTGTACGAGTTGGAAGGGATGAACATGCCTTTTGTAGAATCTCATAAAAAGAGATTCAAGTTATGGACCTGAAATTGTATGAGACTGTTCAACATGTAGGCCTTATGTTAGACCGTTGTGGGATGATTGTCTAATATTATCTTTATTCTTTCAATTTACTTCCAGTAGTAGAAGGCACTCAACTCACAGAATTACTTACATTGAATGCTTTACTCAAAGGATTCAATGTAAGTAGCATTGCATCTACATCACATTTTTCAGTTATGGTCGGTCGTATGGTGATCATAATTATTTGAGTTACAAAAACCAGATTCCAATAATTATATGCCTTCAACATCTTCCTGAATGAAAGATACATATTTTAATCATATCATACGATATACATATCATATCATATCATACGACATATTGACCAATAATATGACTATTATGATAATATTTATAAAATAATAATATTAATTATTAATATAGAAATATTGTAGTTTTTATAAGGACAACATTACCAATACCACAATCACATTCATCACAGTTAATGACCATATTATGCTCGAATCATAGAAAAAAATTGAAAAATGAAAGAAATACTTTCATTATTTCATTGCTTAAATCAATATATGTTTGAACGGAAATAATAAATAAATTAATAGGTAGCCTACTCTGTAGGAGAGAAATCACCATCAGCGGTCAAATTTGATGTCACCATCAATCAGAGTCAAATTTCCCGGTTCTAGATTCCATTTTTTGATTTTTAATCCTGTTTCTTTCGACTTGGCTTCACACACTTTCGGTTCGGTTCGGTTCGGTTCGTTTCGTTTTCGGCAAATTCTGATAAGTGTGAAACGATGATTCGGTTTGAATTCGGTACCGAATAGCAACCGCATAGCACCGAACGCCCCCTCGACACGAATAGGTTTCATTATATTCGAATTCGTTGCTAGGGAAACAGGAAAAAACAAAGTCTTTTACACACGCTTGCCTTTTTTGTTTTTATTTTAACCTGATATCGTGACTATCTGTTTCAAAATTTTCCAAGTCAAAATCATATGGTCAATTCATTTCTGTTAGTTCACAGAAACATTTTTTTCTCAATGAATAGTTTGCTGAAAAATATGAAAGATATAAATTAAAACTTAGGGAGAATTTTTTTTTTATTTTTCCACGAATATTACATGATTTTATCAATGGAGAGAAGAGATGAAGTTTATATACCATGTGTCAAAACAAGGAACAAATTTTCGATTTGAAAAAATAATCTCTCTGAACATCCAAAATTAACATAATCAAAAAGTAATAATTCACAATTTTTAATTAACTTTAAATTTGAGAAGAAAATACCCAATTAGAACCGTACGAATTAAAACCTGACATGTATGAAATCCTCATTCGTTTTCGGTAACGAACCGAACCGAACCGAAAACGAACCGAATCGAATGAAACCAAAAGCGTGTGAAGCTAGCCTTAGTCGAATCTTATGGATTCTGTCACTAAGATAACTGAACTCATGCAAAAGTTAAGTGCAGTATCAATTTAACGTTTTTCTCAGATGATAAGGCTGAATCGTTCCTCAATAGCCTTGAGCTTCAAAATTGTAGGCTTATGGCTATGAAGAGTAATTGCTTATTAGAAGGTAGAATAAATGCGAACAAAGACCTGCAGGCGGTCATTAAAAAGGAGCTAAGCATCAAGAAGATTTCCTCGGCTCCAAATGGTTTTTCCACCACTGTTGAGGCTTCGGATATTATATTACTGAAAGCTCAATGTGTGAGCCTTAACTGTGTTTAAGTTATTGGAGGTGGAGGCGAATGGTCCCAAATAACTTCTTGTAGGTCTGGGAATCTTGCTTGGAGCGCTCTTCGGTGAGTAAGGGCTGGTTTACCTTGCATACTTTGCTTTTTTCGAAAAGAATCGCCCGTCTAAATTTTACGGCTTCAACTTTGACAGATAACTTATTAGGCAAGAGAGAGAAGGGAGAGAGAGAGAGGAAGATCATGAAGGATTGTGTAAGGAATGAAAAAAATCTGAACAAGGGAAAAACGAAAGGAATGAGGGCAGAAGAAGTCTGATACATGGAAAGAATATTGGAGTCGAATCAACTCCTTCCGACCTAATTTTGTTTGATCACATAGGATTGGAATTCAGATTCGAAAGTAATCGAATAGTCATGCAGTTTTTATCAGTCAACTATGAAAAATGGAATTCCACTGTTATGAAGATAAAATTTATTAAAGCTATACTCGTACTGTATTTAAGTCGCATTTGAATTATAAAACCAAAATTTTAGAATGAACTCAGCCATCGTTACTTTTTTCAGTTTGCATCATTGTCGAATAGTCTAACTTGCGCACAGTTAAGTGAACTTTACTCGCAATTTCAATCAATCACCTGCATTTATATACAGAGTGTCCCACAAAGGTTGTAACAGCCGTTGACCATAGATTCTACTCGAAATTTCTGACAGAAAAAGTTCAGTAAACGTTTTCACTAACGAACTTAGAGTATGCCTTTCAGAATATGCCTACTTCCGGTCATTGAATACTCAATAACTTGAAAACTACTGGAATTTCAATTTCAAGGGTATTGTTGGATAGAGAAAAACATTTCAAACAAGATTAATGTAATTTCATTTGCTGTTAGATATTTTGTAGTTTTTTATTAGGGCTTAAACTTGAAAAAATGCTATTCTTCAAATTCAAAGTCAAATTTCAAACCGTTTTTCCTCGATTTTTCTCCGGGTAATTATAGTGGTTTCAATATTTCAAAAACTTCTCCATTTCATGAGCTTCCGAATGAGTATAAATTCTAGAAAGTAAGTTCCATGATAAAGTGTTCAAAACTTCTAATATCTGTGATGAACACCTTCAAAATTCACAAACAGCATGCATCAAGTGATTATCCTAAGGGTGAAATCACCTGATCATTGCATTATTTTCTGTGGCATATAGCCTAAATCGTATATAAAATATTCATCATACACTTTCACAAGATCCAACAAAATTCATTGATAGAATAATAATTCAAAGTAGATGAATGACAGAATTAAAAAAACTGATGACAATCATACAGATGGTTATGGAGTTACATATCATGCTCACTGCTTACAGGAATTCAAAATAGCCTCCATTTCTGTTTATGCAACTTCTGCTGCCGTTCATCAAGCTTCGAGTTTCCCGTCTCACTTCGTTGGGACGTGTCTTCATTACTTTAAACGTCAATCAAATTCTAAGAATTAGTTCCTCCCTGGTCTCTACATGCTCTCTGTAAACTTCAATTTTTACAACCCCACAAAAGTAGAAGTCCATTGGAGTAAGATCAGGTGAGTGTGGTGGCCAACTTACGGTCCACCCAACATAATTGTCCACCGCCCAATTGTACAATCCACTGCCCAACATAATTGTTATCAAGCCACCCACGGACGTTTCTAGCATAATGAGGGAGGCAGCCATCCAACTGGAGCCACATATTCTGCCTCAAATTGAGAGGCACTTCTTCAATCAATTCGTGAAGCTCATTGACCAGAAAGTCCATAAAAACGTCACCATTTATTCTTGCAGGGTCCATGTATGTGTATTGTGGAAATTTACAGCACCAGCTCTTGTGACGTACTTTTATCTGTGATCTGTCCATAAAATGTTTGGAACACAATTTTGTGCCAAGATCCAACGGCAAAACTGCATCCTTGAAAAAGTATCAGGTTCATTCAACTCTTGAACTGGGGTATCATGAAATGGTGGATAGTTATAGTTCTTCAATATTCTTTGAACTATCATTCTTGAAACATCCAACATCCCAGCTGTCCGCTGGATGCTGAATCGAGGATTCTGCTCGAAATACTTAAGAATAAGATTATCAAAAGCTTCAGAAATTAAACGGGCCTCTCGTACCTTGAAACTGATCCTAGACCCTCACCATCTTGACATCTGTCAATCTTAAGACGTGTTATGAGAAGGATGTTTTCGGTCAGGAAAACGTCTCCTGTATACTCTCTCTGCCTCTCTTGAATTGCATCCACACTCTCCATACACCAATAACATGTTCAAGTACTCAATCAAGGTGAATTTCATGATAATGAACGCGAACACTTCTCTAATAGCCAAAGTTGATGCATATCATGCCAATTAACTGGAAAGCACACTGAAAACTATACTGAAAATATGCTGAAACGTACACTTTCTTGTTATTTTATTTAGGATTTATGGTACAGGAAATAATGCAAGTTGTTGAGAAAGTCATATCATTGTAGAATGTTAAAATGTTGATTAAAACTTGTGAATATTGTCAGAGAGAAATCAGGTGATTTCACCCTTAGGATCACCACTTGATACATGCTGTTTGTGAATTTCCTCATTTTGAAGGTGTTCATTCCAGATATTAGCAGTTTTGAATACTTTATCATGGAACTTATCTTTCCGAATTTATACTTATTCGAAAACTTATGGAATGGAGAAGTTTTTGAAATATTTAAACTACTGTTTCTCTCGAAAAATCGAGAAAAAACGGTTTTAAATTTGACTTTGAATTTGAAGAATAGCATTTTTTTCAAGTTTAAGCCCTAATAAAAAACTACAAAATATTTAACAGCAAATAAAATTACATCAATCTTGTTTGAAATGTTTTTCTCTATCCAACAATACCCTTAAAATTGGAATTTGACCAGTAGTTTTCAAGTTATTGAGTATTGAATGACCGGAAGTAGGCATATTCTGAAAATATCGAAAAATCTATATCTCGAAAACTAAGGTCGATAGGAACGTTTACTGAACTTTTTTTGTCAGAAATGTCGAGTAGAATCTATGGTCAACGAACGACTGTTACAACCTTGGTGGGACACCCTGTATATATGCTCAATTTGAGTTAATTTTATCATCAACAGTAAATTATACGCGATAGTTAGTTATTCGTGAAAATGAGCATTCATGTGATTGGAAGAAGTTTTAATACTCTATAATTGAATTGTTTTCTTAAGTTATCTTTACGGACTATCTTTAGGTGATTATATATTATTGAGTCTAAAAATAGAAGAGGATATAGAATTTTCATCTTTTTGTCAGTTTGAAAATTTAATTTTAAAGATGAAAATAAACGAAATGAAAAAGGGAAAAAAGGGAGGAAATGAAAAGAAACTTAACATCCAATATTTCTGCAAAATGAATCAGAACATCATATTCCTCACAGGAAAGTGATCCTTACTCCTTATGTAATGTTAAAGAAGCTATAATACATTCCTTTGTATACACTCTTTTCCTACAAATTATTGCTACACTTGAATACTCAGATTGAAATCTGAAGCTCCATGCTCATGATTTGCAGTCAACTTTTCATATTGCGTTACATTGTTCACTCTTCAAGTTTATCTAAGTAGCATTTTAAGGCTAGAAAAGTTGCATAATAATGTAAAGAAACGCATTTCACTCACATTTTATCTACTCATAAGTTTCGGACTTACAAGACCATCATGAATATAGAGAAGGAATCCCTTCCATGTTTATTACTGCTGTGTTGGAGCTCAGGTGAAGAAATATAATTTCGATTAAAACTCAACCCTCTTATTTCGCCTATTTATCAGTTGAAGCTAAGATCCAATTCAAGCGTCTCTTTTTTCTATTCCTATTCAGAGCAAGCCACTGCCGGGAACGTTAATGTGCAATAAGCTTGGCGTTAGTGAGTTTCCGCAGATAAATGGTCTCATTCAATATGCGTGAGAGAAAATAGCACTGGAAGGAGCAAACTGCCAACATCTTTGACTCTCATCTCAGCTAGCTGACTGTGATCTGTGTTTTGAGTCGATCCATGTCATTCACAGCTATCCTGATAATAGGCCAAAGCTTCTCAATAATATATGATTACCCGGTAATTATTGTACTCTATGTTTGCCTAGGCCTTGGGTTATGATAGAAGTTCAGGTAGACGAGATAATTAATGATCTATCTGTATTTCCAAGTCGGACCTTCCATAATGATACAACTATAGACTACCTTGAATGAACTATGATCCAGGAAAATCATAATACTAATATGAACGAAAAAAGAACGATGGCAGTTGTGATGAGATATAATAAGCCTTCTGTTCCTAACATAATTTATTAGGTACTAAAGACCCATAATTTGTAAGCTCCTTAAAAATATTTGCTAACTTGCATAACATACATCAATTATTTTAGAGTAATGATGAGGTGAGAGATTAAAGTTAGAGATCACATTGAGAGTTATCATATAGGATATTCATCATGAATGGAATGAGTTATTCACAGCAAGGTTGTCAGAGTAGAGGATCAGTTTCCTTGGTGAGATGCTCTATTTCTTGAATTAATTCATGGATCCAGTAACGTATTTCCGGTGACACTAGGCTACTCTGAAAGTCATTTTGTGTGGTCGTCGATATGGCCGACCAATATATTTTTCTCCTTTCGTAAAACAACTTGTCCAGGCTGTTGAAAATCATGTTAAATCATGTCCGAGGCCCTGAAACTTATTCGGCGTACTCTTGAAACAAAATCTGAGCCAGCCAGGTCGCTCTATATTTTTTATATGAGGAAGCTACTGTCTTTCCATCACCATAAAAAAATAGTGTGATGTGTATGGATGAATGTATGACGAGTGGAAATAGTGATAATTAGTGCATGAATTAATTTATATTTAATGATTATCATTAATGTACCGATTTATACACAATAAACAATTACTATACAATTTTATATACGATAAAAATATTATCAAGTCATAATGCATCAAAGAAATACCAATGAGAATAATTTTGTGAGGGGAAAATCCATTAAGGATTCAAAAGAAGAGATGATTGAAACGAGCCACAAAGCGACGTTTTGGAATACAAAAATCCATGAAGTAGCAATAGTCACTTCTCAATTATTTAGATTCAGTGGTTGTGAATTGATATATTCCTTGTCAACATCAGAGAATCGGATATCTTATTTCAATGCATTATTCGCCGTAACTATAGCTGAACCAATTTGGAATTTAGCGCTTTGATAGAATGAGCGCAGACACATAGTGGAAGTAAATTGGAATCAATCAGAGGTTGGATTGCAAGAGCCGGCAATCAGAACGCAACCCGGTTAGTGCTATGCAATTACATTAGCACAGGGACGCGGATGTGGATCACTGCTGTGTTTTCATTCCGCAGAAAACGTCGCAGGTCGAGTGATCAGAGGGAGGTTATGGCTGGTGCGCGTACTGCGATTATTATACGCCAAAAGGAAACGTCGAGTGTATAAATCGTCAGCTAGCGGGACTAAAGCGATTCGCTTTTGAACGCGGACGCAATTAACATTGGCGAGCGTTTTTCCGGACCGAGGCCGGCCGTCCTATCTCGGCAAACAAATTCACCGGCAGCATGAATAATAAAAACCGCCTGAAAGAAGGGTTGCAGTGTGGGTTGGGAAGGGGTGCAGCAAGGCAGGCCATTACATATATTGCCATGTGTTTCCACATTAGAGCAGTGCACGCCACAAGTCCATAGCACTCGGCCTCGGCCGCACAGCCAAGTCTGACTGCTCTTTATCTTCGATATTACCGGCGCTCTCTAACCTCCGACCTCAAAAAAAACCACGCGGCTCTTAATTGCGATATGCATTCAATTTATTTTTAAAACCGGGATGAAATTTTTCGACATTAACAGGCCTACTACGTATCCACCACTCTGCGGATAGGCATCTCTCCCATTCCATTCTCTTTCATCTCTATCTCCCATATCTCTCTCCTCAACCCTTCTCCCGTAAATTCATGCTGGCATCATTGTACGCGACTTTTGAACCAAATTACAGTCACTTCTAACTATGATAGCATCATTTAGCCTTGTCCTGTCGAGGATGTTGACCATACTTAAAGTTCTTCACATTCATGCTGATTTGAATTGTGCTTTCAACTAATTTCTGAGGGTGGAGACAATATCAGCGAAATGTGTTTCATATTTTCAAGATAAGGATGTGATAGTGAATTATGGAATAATTATGTTCATGACTAATTAGTGGTTTAAAAGTATTCATTCATCACTTCAAAGTTTTATAATTGTATAATTTACATTAAACCGACTACGATACTTTGATGTATTGTAGCTCATTGTAAATCATCAGTGTGCATAACATATTCTCTCAAATTGATAAGATCCTGATAGACAATTTAGTGGAATATATTTGAAATGAATATAACTTCCACAACATAAGAGTACAAGTATGAGTCTGTTAATATTATACTCGATGCTCAGGTATATTTTTGTTTCTATCTTAAAAATAATCAGAGGTATACATAATCTCCAACCTGTTTAACCTTTTGGAATACTCGCTCTCTGTATGATGAACACATTATCTGTAAGGAAAACACCACTTGAAAATTGTCTAAAATATTCACATCTGTACAACAATGCATCAGTTTTTCATTTGAATAGAATGTTCAAATTTCGGATGCCAAAATATTGAATTGCCATAAAACTAGCTCCTTTTAAGTGATACCAATGTTTCTACTTCTAAAAATTCTGATTCTTAGGGATTTTTTACCTCTCATATACCATCTTCTTTCTTCTCAACATTATTAATTCCTAAAATGATTGAATACAAGAGGAAATATCCTATATATTGAGGAAACCAATATATCGGAAGATACACAATTATTGCCTCTTTACGTGTAAAATAATGTGCAAGTTTAATGTTCAATAAGGCGAAGAACTCTTCTGAGGAGTGAAATTCTTGAACAGCTATCCATGAGGTACATGCTCTGATGATCTTGAAATGGAATTTAATTGGAGGAAGTGCGTTTGATGATACTTGGAGCGTGAGCTCTTTTGTCAAATAGTTGTTAACTCTCAAAATTATCCAGTGATAATTAGAGACCAAGCTTTTCCCAGTTTCCTGCCTTAGTAGCATTTTGCCGCGCTACTCAACAAGTAGAATCGCGATATCATATCACAGTTCACGAGATTTCAGATGATTTTCATAGTCCTACTGAATAAACATGTTAAAAAATATATCAATCCACTTCTTTTTTCTTGGAACAATTTTTCCCTGTCCATATGCACTCATAGTTCATGAATCGTAGAAAAATGTTATTGAGAACGCATTCTACATAGTATTCAATATATTATATTTCAATCTTTATCTCAAACTACCACCTACAGATAATTATTTTCATTGCACTATTTATCGACTATTTATTTCTTCAACTACTGAAGATACGAGTATGTTCAGTCTACTTATTTTTCACGATATAAATATTTTCTATCCATCTCCGATCACCAATATTCTATATTCCGCAATCTAGTAGCTGACCAAACGTTACTCATGTCGATTGCATTGCAATTTCTCAGATATACTGTTTCAGTGTGGTATTGAACACTGCGGTGTTTATTGACTACAAACTCAAGTGGAAATTTTCACCCGAATACTTCCAGATTGATTGCGGGTTCCGAAGGCGTGATATAAGCCTGGATTTGAGACTGCAGCCCTGGATATACTTCAACGTCCCTCCTACGTGTGAATACCCTACCAGACCACTTTCATCCACCCTTGCGGCACTCTCCAAATCATGCAATTCTCGATCTATATTTTGCTCTCTATTCCAGGAATATTACAAGATATATTACACCTATATTAAAAATACAAAGCATCCATATAACTTGGCATTTATCAGGAGACAGGAGATATGTCGATATGCTGGCTAGTTTTGAAACTTACTACTTTCAGGTTATTTAAAAGGTATCATACATTATAATATAGTATTTTCCGAAATTTTACATTCATATATAAATATTGGCTTATAGTTACTATATTTTATATTAGTTATGACTTGGATGGGGTACAACTGATAAGCTTCAAATAGCACTGATGATGGATAATTGAGATGTTGATAATATAGTTTTAGATTGTTGTAGCATACATGTGTTTTTCCCCTTTTATTCTGGATTAATTATATGCTTTACCAAATCGGATGAGAACCACTAGTAATCAAGGGAATAACAATAATAAAGAAGAGTGAGTGAGGATGAACGATGAACTACTGAGAATGATTGATGTTTCTCCCTATCCTTTGATGCTCTGATTCTAATTCATGGCCCACCCTTTCTTCCTTTTTGATTCACAACCTAGAACACAATTATCTATTCCAAGCAAGTTTTTTACCTAGACTGGCTAGACACCTAGACTATAAAAACAGCCCTAGGCTGACTACTTACTATTCCTACGACCACCCTACGAACGTAATAAATATTATTGTGCCGTCCATTGAGACGTATCAATGACTAGAGAGATTATTTAACTCAATTACTGTATTGATAATAATTTTATATCTTTACTAGCCGTCAGGCTCGCTTCGCTCGCCATATCCGTCTAGCCAGGGGGCTCCGCCCCCTGGACCCCCGACTGGATCGTCCAAGGATGAGATCAGCAGGCTCGCTTCGCCCGCCTGCATTTTTCATTTGAGCATTTTTATCATATGTTAGGACAATCCAGTCGGGGGTCCAGACTAAACATCTGGCTAAACGGATATGGCAAGTGAAGCGAGCCTGACGGCTAGTAATATTCACAGGATTGAAGTAGCAGTGCCCAATCAATTTTTCCGCGATAAATGCATTTAAATCTTCAACTTGGTGCCAACCTAACAAAGTCAACTCAACTTAATGCCAACCTGACAAAATTATTAATTTAGTTGCCAGTTAACAACTGTTTCGAAGAGGTACTCTATCTAGATTATAGTTCTATAGTAACATATGATATGGAAATTTCAATTATATTGGGAGAAGAAGAATATACATGCTAAAAGACGAACTTTAAACCCTTAAAAACAACCCTTAGAGTTAAAATATCGCCAAAAGATTTCTTAGTGTGCCTCTAAAGGGCCAACTGAACATACCTACCAAATTTGAACGTTTTTGGTCCGGTAGATTTTTAGTTATGCGAGTGAGTGATTGAGTGAGTGAGTCAGTCAGTCAGTCAGTGAGTGAGTGCCATTTCGCTTTTATATATATAGATTAAATTAGGGTATTTTTATTTCATTCTATGATATCTTCATCATTAAGAGTGTAGAGTAACCTTTAAGATTTTCTATCAAGCTTACTTTATGCAAGAATCATTCTCCTGGAATTTCTTTTACATATATTTTTATGTACCGTATTCAGTAAACCAAAGTGTTTCATTGACTACTCTTAGATGGTAGGAGATGGGACTTCATTCAAATTCTGCCTCACGATCACGACAATGTAAATCTGTGGCTATGTTACTATATTACTATAACTATGGGTTGTATAGTTACTGTAGTTATGGTAAGAGATTGTGATGTACCATAACATTTTGGAAACTGATTGAAATTATTATTGATCTTTGAAGACCTTACAACATCAAAATCACAAGCTGTAGTCTATTTGACTCAATCAACTTCAGTTTAATTCCGTCATTGGAATAACTCAGATTATTCTATAAATGAATTTTGGATAATGATATATCGATCAAAATCTATTTCTTTACCTTAGAGTTTCTTTCTACCATATTTTATTGAATATTGAATGGATAATATGAATTCATTTTTGATCATATGAAACTGATGATATGAATGGTGATATTAGTAGCGAAGTGATGAAATAGTAGATTCAGAATAGAAAATAATCTATTTAATTGTAGATAGTAAAAAGTCAATTAAGCCGTGGAATTAACCATTGGAGTGATGTTTTTTTGAGACCAGCTCTACTAACAGACAGACAGACAGACAGTTGAATGCTGCAAAATCACTTTTCCGAGGTTTAGAAGCCACCTACAACATAGAACTGTAAATCCTCCTCTCACCAACATCCCATTCATTATCCACAGTACCTGGACTTTTTTGTTCATTATTCTCAGTGAAAATTCACTGTGTTAGTTATCCATCGTAATCCATATTATTCTTTATGTTTCCTAACATTTATAAATTTTCTACTTTTAAAAATATTTTTTCAAGTGTACATAGTAGGGGTCCACGGGTGTACATTTTCTCGGAATGTTCCATGTACTTTAGAATAAGCTATAAATTGAATGACTGGGGTAAATGAAAATGTAAGACAATCAACAGTAGTGGTGTGAAAGGGAATGTCTGGTTGACTGACCATCAGACTGATTTCCAGTTGAGAAGCGAGATCGAGGTTGACGAAGGAATCAGCCTTCAAAGGTTGATGACACTGGCTGTACATCTATTCGGAGATCTACGTCAGGATTGCGAAGTCGGTTTTTGGCAACAGGGTGAAGAGTGATCTTCGAAGAAGGAATGCCAGAAAATAAAAAACAAGTATGGAATACAGCAGACTAGAATAGGAGCCGATGACTTCTATTTTTCGGGAAGCCTCACCGCCACCGCACGGTTATCCAGAGAACAATGTAGTTATTCTTTTATTTTTTCTTATTTGACTCAAGTCATCGTCATAGGCTCCAGTCCCGCATAGTCAAGGATTCTTATTAACGTCCTGAACAATGATCGCTTTTGAAATCGACGAGTGACCATCATTAACAACTTTGGATGTCAATTTATTTTTTAAACGAGTTTCACTCCAACTTCGGACACGTTCAAATGAGTCTCAACTCTTTTTTCATGTTTTCTTCTTCAGCACTTTTATTGCTCAATTTTCGTTCCTTTCAACTTCTCCCAATCTTACTGCAGTATTTCATCAACCTTTGCCAACTGCAAACTTCAAACGCCCGAAGTTCCTTCAATCATACATTGAATCCACCTCTACATTTGTTTTTTTTTTACCAGTATTCATCCTTTAATCATATCCTCTCATATTTTTCTATCGGAATCGAATAAGACAGCTGAAGTTATAATAATACTATTAAAGTAGAAAATTGATGTTGAGCTTATTCATGGGAGTTCTTCAAATTTTTGACAGCTAAATTCTACTCATAAATGTAGTCATTCCGTCTACTGATACTAATCCATCTATTGAGCTCAATACCTGATTTTCATGAAATAACAGATTCCACATCAATTGTTACAGTGACAAAACTACATCTGTACATAAAATATTATATATTTCCTATATCATTGAATTTTGAGCAAATGATAATCAATTATTCATCATAAGCATAATAATTTCCATTGAAGCCCTGGCCACTCTAGTCTTTTCATAATTGTTCAAACCTCACACCAGGCTCCAAAGTTCATGTTTTCAATAATTTGATGCATGCCTCCAAACTTCAACTACTTTCAACACACTCTGCATAATGAATAGTTTGTAATAATGAATATTCATAGTTAGCAAGTGCCTTAGATTAGTCATTGTTTGTGCATTTAAGGTACACACTTTGACACGGCTCATTGTCAATGAAAGTGCATACTTGAGGTCAATAAACTGAGACGTTTAGGACTAATGCAACAGGAAAGAAGACCACGAAGGCTCATGCTGTTTGGTTGAATTATAATGTCTCCAAGTCACGAAATCTACCACATAGGATAAGTTCTATAACGATGCTATTCTTGATTTTTTGCACGTCTGTGGTACTTCATGCAGCTAGAGATTTGGATCAAATAATACAGCTACATTTTCAATCTTCAGCTATCAACAGAGGAATCACATCATTCACATCAATATAATCTAGAATCTCATCAACTTCTTGACAATATATTTTACATAGAGCCCTCAATTTTGCACTCAATAGTTGAACGAGCGTTAGTGAACTCTCACTTTTGATTTACTGAAGGCCAAAGTCGTTGTCCGTCTGCGTGTATGTTCTACAATAACTTTAGCAAGAATTGATCAATGCGCTTCATATTTTGAACACGTATTCTTTAAACCTCTTCACAGTTCAAGTTCGTTGGACAACAAAATTGACTCACTCCTTCGTCCTTTTTCAGGATATAAGAATAACATTGAAAGTGCAAAGGAAATTTTTTCATGATTCAGTCAGCTGAATAATTCATTGCATGCAATTACTACAGTTTTTCCATTCATTCATAACATCAGCTGAGGCTATTTAGAAGCTATCACACGCGCTGACACATAATTCCAGCTGGTTAATATCAGATGTTGAAGCGACAGAGTAATAATTTGAAGAGTAATATTTTCAATTCAAATAGGATTATTATTAATGAAGCCTACTATAAAATGATTTTTGTAAGAGAATTATTTAGCAGTTTTCATAATTATAATCAACTCTGTATAATTAAAAGTTGCAGGTTTCAAAGAAAACAATACAACAGTTTTCGAGCGAGTTCTTCAAGCCAAGTGGTCACTAGTTTATTTTAGTATATCTCTCAGGAATAATTGGAACAGAAGTTAAGAATTTTTGAATATCACCTATTCTTGGGATGCGGTAAAAGTAGAAGAAAACTGCAATCGATTCATTTGGATTGATTGAAGCATAAGTTACATGATTCAGAAAGAGCACAAGCAATAATATGACCTACTCTATTACATATTATTATTATTACAAGGAGTAGCCTACACAGATTTGTAGCAGAAGTTGAAACAATGTTAAGTTTCCAGACTACTTGTTTATTTGAGAGAACTTATTCTTTTTGCTGAGGACGATGCCCACATAAGTTCCAGGCTTGTGCATGTGTGATTAGACGGATGATGATATCGATATAAAACTCTTCACATAATCACACAATATCGGAGCACCGAGCTTAGCTCGTTATTTATTTATAAACTATTGATAAACAGAACACAATTCTTTAAAATGATTGGGGAAGGACTAACAGGCACAGCCCAAAACTGTTTCTTCCCCGAATTTTGATTCATACACTATAAATAGTCCAGAAAGTAGGTTATGTTCCATACTCTTGAATTCAGGTTCAATTTTCAGTCCAAACATTTAAAAACAATAAAGAGTTCTGATTTAGATTATTTACAAACCAAATTGAATAACAAAATAACACTCACTAATCACTTAGAACTGTAAAATAATTATTAACTTTGAATATTATGATATTACCATCTCATGTCAACAAATCAGATTATTTTGATCGATATTAAAATGTCTAGATTTCTCGCGAGATACGGTAAGCTAATTGATTACACAGCTGATCTCCCACCCAGGCATACGCATCTTCTGTTATCGACAGACGACGAAATTATCATTTGTTTTTCCAAGGATGAATTATCTTTTCCATGTCCTTCAGCGAGTTTTTCCAGGGATGAGACCTAGTGCAATCAAATTTTTATATCATAAACCTAATATTTTCCAAATTTCGTGAAAATCGTTAGAGTCCTTTTCGAGATCCGTTGAACATAAATAACCAGATATAAAAATAGCCAGATATACAGAAATTGCTCGCTCAATATAATTGTATATTTTTTTCCCTTAATGTTCAAGACTCTATTCAATGATGGCTGAAATTCAGAATGCCCAGAGTCATTCATTCATTCAGTTCCTTCCACTAGTATGTTGAGGAAGCTATTCAGGGAAAATATTCCAGAATATTATTAAAGTAAAATATTTATTGTACCGAAACGTATGCATGGCATACTATTCCTGTCTTAATGAAGCGAATGTAATTATTTTAGGTGGAATAGCTGAGATATTTTAGCTGTGGATAAACGACGACAGGAATGATGAAATACTGGTCTGTAACGCTACTGCAACATTAACTAATACTGTGCTTGTCTCTATATCTTGTTTCCTTCTTCCTTATATTAATCTCCCTACCTTCCTCGCCAGCTTCTCCCCACCCATAATTTATTAATCTGATGCAGTGTGAAAGTTTCAGGGTAGAAGTGAACATTATCCCCGCTACAAAGACAAAAATCATGTCTTTGGATTTAAGAAATCTTGAAAAGTGAAGAGGAATTGGGGTACCCTGAATCTTTTGGAAAAAAATAATTTGCTTACCCATGGTTGTAGACATTAAAGGTAAGTTTACATTGTAGGGCGAGAAAATCTTCAAGATGATTTTATTTGAAATGAACCCAATGGTTGTTTCATTGTTCATTAGCGATGATCCATCATTCTTAATTAAAGGATTGTGAAGAACAGTGTATTATTTTTCTAATTGCATACAGGGAGACTGGTAGTCAGTGTGATGCTTCACTAGTCCACTTATCTATTGAATGATCATTGAAATTTAGCTCGCTGTATGTTAACGACAAATTTCCTATCAATAAATTGAGATTGAAAGAGATTCCTGAAAAGTTCTCTTATCAACAAAACCGAACTTCTAGTACGAATGTTCGAAGTACTTTCTTTGTAGTTACGATGCAGTTTCTTTCAAGGAATTCTATCAGTGTATAAATATGTTGGAGTGGAAGAAGGATCTGGGATGAGAATTTTGATGGTTGTATAGAGTGCATCAAATTGATTAAGGCCAATAATGTAATAAAGATTGGATTCTACTAATTTGTTTGGTTCATTCCATCTCTGTGTTCATCAGACCAAAAATAGATGAAAGCTGCATTCACTCCGACCCATAACCTACAATCGAAACGGAACAGATAGATGATGATATTATCTCAGAATAATAAGAGCTGGCCAGTGTTTTCTTAGTATTCTTTTGAGTCTCGAAAATGGGGGAACAAAAATAGGAAAATGAACATCGCTGGCCAGAAGAAATGAAGAGATTGTGAGTGAACCAAAATTGGATGTTATCATGAGAGAATGAGCAGTGTGAGAGAGGGAAATGAAAGAGAATGAGGCAGTGAGCTTGTATGTGGCGACAGAGAGAGTGATTTTGTGTCAGGCGAGAGAGAAGAAGAGTGAGTGAGTGAGGAAGATGAGTAAGTTGGTGAAGAGAAGGATCGGAATCGAACTCATCGTTGCACCTCCCCAAACCACATGCTCAGAATCGTCTGTATCGATGTTCGATGTATCGCTGCAATGATGTTGAGATTGAGCTGCTATTACTGGAAAGCAATACCCTGTTATACTTATCTCTTTGAAAGCAACAACAGCCATCCACTCCTACGCAAACTCACCGGCTTATATTGGAAATAGATTGATAAGTAGCTTCAGAATGCTTATCAAGTTTACTGGGAACATGCTCATTAATTGGCCTCTTTCACCTTGTCAATGTTCATTGCTACACCGCTTTTCAGCCCTGACAAAGATTTTAGGGCTCCAGTTTATCTAGATTGGGTCAATGACATTATCTTATGCCTTCACTGGACCGGAATACTTTTATCTATCTAGTTTTTAGAGCTTATAAAATGTATTCCTTATTCTTTATCGACTCCCTTGATAATTCCTGATGTTATATAGGTGCTAGTGTCTTGAATAAGGATGGATATTTGTGAGCTCCAAATTGAATATTTTTTCAGCAATTAGACCATTCAAATGAAAACTACGAGTAGGTTGATTATGGGCCTATCTTGCACTTATTTCTCACTCGACGCCTCTCATATCAACGTCGTAAATTATTAATCACGTTAGAATTGGTTCAATCTATTATTGTGATTAGTATGACGGCTGTATAATTATGACAACTGTCAAAATGCATTTCCACCTTTGCTCTAGTCAGGAATTTCTTTGATTGCTGGAACAAGCTTCGAGTCACTTCACTACATAAATAATACTAATAATAATAATAATAATTCATTGTACCAAAAACAAACATTGTACAAACAAATGAATGAATGAAGCTTATATGTCATGTGGATTTTATAATAATTTGTTGAACAGTAGATTATTGATAAGACTGACCTTGATATCTGGTAGAAGTCGTGACCTTATTGATATCTCTTGAACCATGAACGATAGTTGTTGCTCAAATAATTGAAATAAAATAATTCTTTGAAAATTATCAAATTTACTGTAGATTGATTCATTTATTCTATATAAGAAAACATAAAGATGCAAACTGGAAAAATCTTGTCAAATTGGTCTTCGTAAAAATAATCTGAAGGATAGAATAATCTAATAAAAAATATGAATATTCGATGAGTAATACTTGTGAAAACACTTCTGTTTACGTGTGAAGTGAGGATTTCTTGTAGTATTGTCAATCATCATTCAGTTATCACTACCTGAATCGTAATATTCCTTCTCATATTCCTTCTCAAATATATGAAAAGTGGTTGAAAAATTTTGTTGATGAATTTTAGAGCGAAGTGAGAAATTATGAAATAATAATTTGAATTCTCGATAAGCACTGATTCCCATAATTTGTAATTGAATTCGCTCTCTGCAGAATCAAATGTAATGGACAAATCAATACAAACATAATGAAATGGCTCAGCATAATATATTATCTGCACTGTGCACAGTGCACATCGCTGTATAACATTTTAATTCACTATTCAATGTAGGCTGATAATATAGCTATAGAAATCCATTCATTCCCTGGTTGATTGAAATCAAGTGAAAACAGTGCAGTATTCACCAATGATGATTAGAATTCAGATCATGAACTAATTGTACTAATTATTAGCGTGGGATTTCCATTGATGGGATGGTTTACAATGATAGATCGAACTCGCATTTATAATATATCATCTATCATGTAGTAAAAATAAGGGCAATAAAAATAACTCGAAAAAAACCAAGTCGCTTTCAACTAGCACCATTTCAAATAATGTTCATATTACAATTTCAGGTGCGTTCCAAACCACCCGAAATGTTTCAATTGACAATGAGACTCAGAAATGAATGAAAAATGTTGACATTGGATCACATTTTTTGGTAACTAGTCCTAGAAACTAATGTAAATTGATTGGAACTCATGAGTTTACAAGCTACATGATAATAATATTATTATAATTTCCAAAATACCTGATCATGATGTATTTTTTGTTTTGTGTGAGGTGCATCCTCAATTTTATAAGAAATTGAATTTCAATTTCATAATTATTTTTGTTATAATATACCTATCTATTTCAACGTTGAATGACAAATGGTTTGGCCAGAGCATTCGAACTGTAGCGCCAAAATGCCAGACTGGTTCTGCGAATAGCAGCTGTGTTTGCGCACGCGCAAACCGTCCTGCTTGCTAGGCATTCTGGATGTTTTTGTTTCGTCAGTCGTTCAGTTGTTCTTGTTTCATCCATTTTGGTTTGTCTTGTCAGCCCGTTGTCTTGTTGCAAGACTGAATTTGTATTTTGTAATGTAATTTCGATCGGAAATTTCTTGTAAATGATTTTTTAAGTGTCGTGTGTGTGAATTATGAATATAACAGCGTAAATAGTGTTGAATTGAATTAATTTGAATCGGATTCGAATTTATAAAGAATCAGTTTGAGCTTTGTTCAAACATTGACCTGCAAGTTGAACACAGAATCAACGCAAAAAGGCAGCCTGGAAGCAAACCTTTCTTTTCCCAGATTTCTTCCCACCTTGAATCTGATCAAAACACCTAATAAAGGCTTCGAAGGGCAAGTAGACAAGATTGGATAAAATCTGGTGAGTTTTTGCTCTTTTTTATTGTTCATTAATGCAGAGTTTAACTGTACAAATAACCTGGCTCAAATTGAAGATTAAATTTTGCCCCTTGTTTGTAATTGATTATTTGAATAGTAAATTACAGTCCTCTAGTAGCTCTAGCCTGAGCTTTGTTCAGAACATTTCTGGTCCTCCGGGCCGGATCCACGATCTCTTCCATTTGAGTTCGGACGGGCCAATCGCATTCGTCCTCTGCTATCCATGATGGACCTGAGAGCCACAACGGAAAGTTCACAAGCTCAACTGGTGATAAACCTCTAGACAAACAATCAGCGGGATTTTCAATTCCGGCAACATGCATCCACTCCTGTATACAAGAATCCTGTATTTTTGCGACGCGATTACCAACAAAAGTTTGCCATTTCGCGGATGGAGCATTAATCCAACACAAGGTGACTGTAGAATCAGAGAGTGCAACAATACGAGACACATGACAACGTTCACTAATAATAGTGACTACTGAATTCATGAGTTCTGCCAACAAGAGTGCCGCACACAACTCCAAACGAGGTATTGAAACAACTTTAGATGGTGCTACCTTGGACTTTGAACACAATAATACAACTCTTGGCTCCTCGCTCTCCTTCTGCGACTTCACATAGATAACTGCACCATAACCAGACAATGATGCATCACAAAAACCAATCAAACTGATGCGAGAATCCTGAAACAAACCAACGTGACGTGGAACAGCAAATTTCAACAATAGAGGCAAATCTTTTTGACAATTCTCCCAAAGAGTGCAGATAGACTCAGGCGGCTTCTCGTCCCAATCCACTCCTAATTTCCACAGTTTCTGGACAAGACATTTGAGAAATAATGTAAACGGTGACAAGAGACCAAGTGGATCATAGATACAAGCCATCACTGACAGAATAGAACGCTTAGTAGCGACGACCTCACCACTCTTGACTGAAAACTGAAACAGATCAGTACTAGGTTGCCAATTCAATCCCAAGATAGCCAAGGAGTTGTCTGCTTCGAGATCCTTGTACGAAAACGATTTCTCTTCCTCCGAGAATTTCTCCAACATTGATGGTGAATTTGAAGTCCACTTTGTGAGCGAGAAACCTCCTCCCTCAAACAGCTGCTTGGACTGACGATACAGCTCCGCGGCCTCTGACTCTGTGGCAACAGATGTGACTAAGTCGTCCATGAACATGTCTCTTGGTATTCTCGCCTTGGCTGCTGGAAAACTATTTCCATCCTCCTCTACAAGCTGGTGGACGGTGCGAAGCGCCAAATATGGAGAGCTTGAAACACCAAAAACAACACAATTGAGCTGATAAATTTCGATCGGATCCTCCGGCGAAAATCTCCACAATACATGCTGATAACGACGGCAGGAATCCTCCACTAATATCTGTCGATACATTTGTTTAATGTCGGCAGTTAGTGCGATTGGGAACAAATGAAAATTAACTAACAAAACAAAAATGTCAGTCTGCAATTTGGGACCAGCATGAAGAACCTGGTTCAATGACAAACCCGATGATGTTCTGGAACCAGCATCAAATACAATTCGGATGGGCGTGGTAGTGCTGCTTGCTTTCACGATGGTGTGATGCAGTATGTAGTAACCACCTCGGTCTGTCTGATCTGCTTCAAACGACATGTGACCCTGACGTAGGTAATCGATCAATATTTCATGATATGAAATACAAGTATTGCTGTCAAGCTCTAATCGTCTCTCCACAGTCAGCAGTCTGCGTTCAGCGACAGCATACGAATCTCCCAAGCTGCTGGGCAGCTCCGCAAATGACAAGGCAACAACAAAACGACCAGAATTCACATGATGTACAGACTTCCAAAAATTTACCTCACACTCCAACTCTTCCGGTTTCAGTTGACAGCTTGGTGCAGGGCACGATTCCAACTCCTAAAAACGTTCCACAAAACTATCCAATGATGGACTACTAACGAATGGACTACAGATGGCTGTAAAACAATTCGACACATTCGTTGTTGAAGTGAGAATCGGCGCTCTCCCCATCAGAATGTGACCAAAGACACTATTAACAGTCATCAATTCGTGCGATTCACCTATACTAGGACTCCCACGCAGCAAGTGAGGAACTAACTCCGCACCAATGATGCCATCTATTCTACTAGGAAGGTAGAATTTGTCGTCAGCCAGTGTGAGATTTTCAAGATGATGAAGGTTGGATCTGTCGATTCCACAAGAAGGCAACTTGTCGATGATTCTATCTACCACTGTGGCATCCATCGAAAACTTGACGGTAGAATCCAACTTCGACTGAATCGACACACAAGTACGACCTCGAACTTCACTAGTACCACCACCGAATCCACGAACAACGGTTTTCATGGGCTGGAATGGTAGTCTCAAACGCCGACACAATTTGGCTGTAACAAAATGACACTGACTCCCGGTGTCAACCAAGAAACGAACATCACAAAGCTGATCATTACAATCTCGAATATGTGCAATGACGGTCGACAACACAACGGTCGAATTTTCTACATCGTTGGATGTAGAACAACAACTAACAGGTGATGTGCCACCTGCCTTGGAGTTCGACGAGGACGCAACACCTTCATTGGAACTTGATCTGGAAAAGTGCAATAACGAATGATGAGATTCTTGACTTTGAGCACACTGAGTTTTACTACGACAATCTCTACTCAAATGATCCACATCAAGACAACGAAAACAACAAAACTTTCCTTTAATCAAACAATAACGATCCCAAGGAGTCATTTTCAAGAAACTAGCACAATCTACTAACCGATGACCCGGTTTTGAGCACTTCAGACAATTGGGCTTTTTACTAGATGCATCGTCAGATGTATCATTAGATTGAACACAAACACCTTTGATTTATTATCCTTTTTGTGCCTCATATTAAACGATTCAGTCTGTTTCTCATCAGAAGAAGAGTCTTAATTTGCTTTTCAATGAATTTGACATAATCGGCATAAGTTGGCATAGCCTTGTCACGGACGGCCGATTCAAAATTTCTACGAGAACTTGGATCCAGCAATCTCAAGCCATGATAGAGGAATATCGAGTCTGACAAATCAGTGAGTCGCAATCTCTTCACTGCATTGATTGAACTGCAAAACCCATCCAAAATCGCAATACAACCTGCCTTTGATTCTGATTTTATTGAACAAAATTCAAAAATTTGTTTGAAATAGGCATCGACTTGCGCCCGTGGATCGTTATAGCAGGTCAATAATGCCTGCCAAATTATTTGATAATTATTAGCCAATGGTGGCAAATGACGACAAATATTTGCTGCAAGTCTACTTACAAGATATTGGACCTTCTGCTGATCGTTCAAGCTCTTGTTGTCATGTACCAATGCCTTAAATAGTTCATAAAACACCGACCATTGAGTCTGGTTCCCATCAAATTTCGGAAGGTCGATTTTAGGCAGTACCGACTCGGACACGACCGGCTGTGAACTAGCTGCTGCAGCTGCCGAAGATTGAGCAATAGTATCAGTCGCCTCTTTCTGTTTGAGAGTGTTAGCCACTACTTCAATATACTGAAACAGATCTAGGTGTGAGTCGTTGAATGCTACAACATGATATTTATTCAACTCAAGTTCCAACTCATTAACCACTAATTCTGTCTTTTCATAATCCAAAATGGTCTGAGACACCCGAGGATACAACACTAAAAATTGCTCATCAACCTTTGGATCAGAGACATTTTTAGACAGTTCATAAATCCTTTGCAATCTGGCATACAATTGTTCCAGTTTAGCGCGATGCACCCTGATTTGTTTCTGTAATTTTTCCTCCATCTTGAACTCATACACAAAACAATTCAGCCCTGACAATACAAACAACAGACAAAAAACAAGAATGAGTTCAAAACTAAATGGAAGGAAGAATCACGACTAGTAAGTTAACAAAGTTAAACTTTGATTATCAATTCACAAGATAAGTTACTGCTGAAGACAAAACTATATGATTAGATAATGTTCTTCCAACAACTCACAAACAAACGATAACTTGTTGAATTGAACAAACAAATTCATGCTGGTGATTAACCTTCACTAACATGTATAACAAAATGGACAATACAAATTCCAACAAACAAACAAATTCCCGAAGAAGAGCACAATGAGCCTAGTTTCAGGAAAATTACAATTTTAACTGAAATAAATTTAATTTCAGACAAATACAAATTGACAAGAAACCTTGCTCTTAGAACAAGGCTACAACAAACTAAGTTGAGCATGGATCAGACCATTCTCAACATGCCAACACTGGACAAATACAAAACTGCTTAAATCCAATGTGTGTGAATTAATCAATAAATACAAATTTGAATTCAGGAGGCCCAGAAATGAATTTAAATTTGTAATTTATTGATTAATTCACACACATTGGATTTAAGCAGTTTTGTATTTGTCCAGTGTTGGCACGTAGGCGCATAGAACAATCTTCTCCCTTCTCCAATTGCACAAATTCAGATGAAAAATGTATCTTCTGTACCACTTTACATAGATACCTCTCAGCAACATCGAAATCTGATTCTTCTGATTGTGCTAAGATTCGTAAGAATTTGAGAACAAGAATTACAATTCTCAAAAGACGACCATAATCCAACAACGACCAATCAATGAATATATTGCATTGCTGTTACAATCAGGAGATTTTGTGACTGTCAACACTGACGGTTTTTTCGCCTGATTGTAACAGCAATGCAATATATTCATTGATTGGTCGTTGTTCGGATTATGGTCGTCTTTGAGAATTGTAATTCTTGTTTCCGTGTTCGACTAGTAATAATGCAATTATATTCACTCCCAACTCAATAGTTGTTGTGCTTGTTGCATTTTTTCTTTGTGTTGTTTTTTGGTGTTGGTGTTTTTGTTCTTTTGGCATGTCTGGATTTTTTCCTTTCTGTGGTTTTTCAGTTTTTGTAACTTGGCTGAAAAATAGTTTTTCAGAGGCGGCCAGAGCCGCCTTTTATGGTCTGGCCAGAGCATTCGAACTGTAGCGCCAAAATGCCAGACTGGTTCTGCGAATAGCAGCTGTGTTTGCGCATGCGCAAACTGTCCTGCTTGCTAGGCATTCTGGATGTTTTTGTTTCGTCGGGGCTGAATTGTTTTGTGTATGAGTTCAAGATGGAGGAAAAATTGCAGAAACAAATCAGGGTGCATCGCGCTAAACTGGAACAATTGTATGCCAGATTGCAAAGGATTTATGAACTGTCTAAAAATGTCTCTGATCCAAAGGTTGCAAACAGCTGCTTGGACTGACGATACAGCTCCGTGGCCTCTGACTCTGTGGCGACAGTCGTTCTTGTTTCGCCATTTTGGTTTGTCTTGTCAGCCCGTTGTCTTGTTGCAAGACTGAATTTGTATTTTGTAATGTAATTTCGATCGGAAATTTCTTGTAAATGATTTTTAAGTGTCGTGTGTGTGAATTATGAATATAACAGCGTAAATAGTGTTGAATTGAATTAATTTGAATCGGATTTGAATTATAAAGAATCAGTTTGAGCTTTGTTCGAACATTGACCTGCAAGTGAACACAGAATCAACGTGAAAAGGCAGCCCGGAAGCAAACCTTTCTTTTCCCAGATTTCTTCCCACCTTGAATCTGACCAAAACACCTAATAAAGGCTTCGAAGGGCAAGTAGGCAAAATTGGATTAAATCTTGTGAGTTTTTGCTCTTTTTTATTGTTCATTAATGCAGAGTTTAACTGTACAAATAACCTGGCTCAAATTGAAGATTAAATTTGCCCCTTGTTTGTATTTGATTATTTGAATAGTAAATTACAGTCCTCTAGTAGCTCTAGCCTGAGCTTTGTTCAGAACAACAAATGATGATGAATTATTACCACTTGAGTTTGAAATGATCGATCACCAGCAGATTCATGTTAGGTAGTATACATGTCACGTATACGATATTCTAAAAACGATAGTTGGATGTAGTTTCACTACAGTATCATCAAATGTAATCATTATTGTACATTTAATAATAGCTGTTTTTCAATGAATACGTATTCTACCTAAGAGGGGTGATATTTGTACAGAAGTACAGTATGGTAATCATTTAACTAGCTTCTTCTTGTGGACTTGCGTCCCACACTCAACTGAACACACTTTATTAATCAACGTTTTTCCATGTATACACTTGCTCCTTCTGGATTGAATGAGATATATTTTTGGGTAAACTGTACAGCTAAGATAGGTTCCAACAGTTGTTATGAGAAAATTAGTGTTATAAACATTCTAATTTATTAAAGCATCTTGGATTGTTTCAAGGACTCCGAGACTCTATAACACAACGCATATGTGAATAATTAAATAATCTTGACGATAAGAACAAGTTAAAAGTTGGGATCTATCTTTTTTTGTGAAAAATATCAAGCACCAACTGTGTTACTGTAGAGAATATTTGAGCTAAGTCTCTGTTTGGGGTAAAGATTTGTCTCCAACATTCCATTCCAAACTTGATGATAGAGAAGCTATTAGCTTCATCCTTCCTCATTCGCTCACATTTCTCTCTCTTTTTCCAAATTGAACTCTTCTCTATTCATTCTTAACTATCACATAGTCGATGGTATTATCAATCCTTTCATTCGAATAAGTCTTATCTTCTTGTAAACGTATACTGTATAGCTACTGCATCATAAGAATAACTAGCCACAATACTAACAAATAACAATACACTAATAAGTGTATGTAGAGTATACAGTGTTGGTAAAAATTATGGAAACATCTTTTATTAGGCTATTTCTCTTACAATGATAATAATAACAGTTGGTCTCTGGGGATTCTATTGGATTAAAAAAAACTAAATTTCTGTCACTTCAAAATTTTGGTCCGTCATCTTTTGAACCGTCATTTTGAAACCAACTTCATTTTTTTTTAAGTGAAGGTGGTCATGTGTGCATGATTTTGATTCAGAATTCTAAGAGAAAATGAATGGCGAACGCGAAGATCACACATTGATATCTCAAGCCGTTATCCAAGTTATAAAACCGTTATAAAAGTTATTCCCATTTGAAGAAACTAATAAATCATACAAAAATGAAATAAATGGGTACATAGAAAATCTGACAGATCAAAATTTTCTGTTCAAAGTGTTGAATATGTGAGTAAAAGTTACTATAAGTGTTCACAAACACCTAAAAAAGTAGAATTTAATAGTTTAGATTTTTAGATGTTTAGAGTGTCGATGTACCTTACACATTTATTTCATTTCTGTCTTATTTATTAGTATCTTCAAACGAGAGTAAATTTGGAATGATTTGAGTTCTCTCCATTCATTTTCTCTTGAAGTACTGTATCGAAATCATGTACAATATGACCACCTTCCTATGTGAAAAAGTCAAGTTGGATTCAAAATGTCGGTTCCAAGATGGCAGACCAATATTAAGAAGCGGCAGAAAAGTAGTTTTTCAATTAGAATGAGATGAAACCTATTGTCAAATTATCCCTATAAAAGAAATATTAAGCTGTTTCCATAATTTTCACCAACTATGTATTCAATTATTGCACAGGTCATAGAGAATGTGTACATAAATAATCACCTTAGTATATGTGCTGTAGCCATATGGAATATGTTGAGGGAGATCTTGCGTAGGGAGTAGGGAGGGACTGGAAGGTGACGTGGTCAGGGATTGCTATTATTACTCCTGCATTGTTGTACAGTTGAGAAGTTATGTGACGGGAGCTTCGAGTACTAAGATAGTTCCAAACAGTTCTGAAGCGCATTGGAATGCAAATCCTGAAGCCATGTCTGACAGACAACAACAAAACTATTACTTCATCGCGGTTTCTTTTATTAATTTCAATTCATCAATGATCAGTCATCAGTTTCATTATTATCAATTCACGAGGAGTTTGTGGTTCCTTCATTGTGCTGTAAGCGTCATGATCAACACTGTAGCCTGTCGTGTTATGAAGGGGCATGTTATGCAATAAGTGTTTCATGAGTGTATTCCGTAATAATATTGCGTTCCCAAACAATCATGTCACGTTGTCATTGCCGTCTCAGCAAATAGTAGTATCAATTTGGATCAAAGAGATGTATTGATTCATTATGGTGTTTTCTTTATCAATTCGAACTCGATAGATATTCGGTTTCTCTATGAACTAGTCTACCATTATCAATTATTTATACTTATTGGGACTAAAGTACAGCTTTTTCTACACCGATAGTTCAGTCAATACCTTCTATTACTTAAGTAATAGTAGGTATTGGCATAGAGAAACAATAGCGTAAGTAGATATCCCATGGTATAGGGAATTTATGTCGCAACTTTTACTGTTATCTCAAGCCGATTACTGTCGATTATTGTAAATTTTTACTGTTTTGTTGGGGTAAGAGTGTATGAACGGCACAATTTGAGAGACTACCAGCGTCACACAGCTGCATAGGAAAGAACTACGTGAACTATCGGCTTGGGATAACACTAAAAGTTTCGACATAAACGCCCTATACTTATGCTATCGTTTCTCTATGGTATTGGTTTAGCTGAGGGTTCCAATTTTTCAATGAAATATACATAATTTTTCTCTCACCTGTGATTAGAATAATCCTATAATATTAATATTAGTATGGAGCATAACCTACTTTCTGGACTATTTGAAGTGTATGAATAAAAATTCGGGAAAGAAACAGTTTTGTGCTGTGCCTGTTAGTACTTCCCCAATCATTTAAAAAAATTGTGTTCAGTTTATCAAAAGTCAATAAATAAATAACGAGCGAAGCTCGGTGCCCCGATATATTATTATGACTGTTCCTTCGTCATTATTCTTCATTTTGAAAAGTTTACTTCAATATAACTTATTTCCATGTTCCCTTTTTGTAATAGCAGACGCATATATGGTTGTAAAAGTTCCACTAATGTCATGTGTATTCTTTCTGCGATGATTATCATTCAAGTAAATTATCTACAAATGTAGATTGAAAACTCCACTTTCTCCTCATAGATCGACCAAAATCATTTATATTTTTATTCAGTGTTCTTTCAATAAATTGAAGAACACTTTTGGATATTTTTGTTATGGCTTGTTGAACAATTTCTAGATTAAAAATAAAATAAATATTGATATTGAGTGAGCAACTTGAGTAAATGAGAAAATTATTCCAATCAGGAATGAACAACTTTTATTTCAGATTAACATCTTTCTTCGTTCTGGGAGTTATTTCAAGCCATAACTGATCCATTAAAACATAATCATAATGGATCTCTACAGTCCCGACAATTCATCTACGGATTTAAGCCATAATGGTAATCAATAGGTAGCCTAGTTCTGAGTCCTAGCATTTCTAACAATTCATCCTGATTGTGCTTATAAATCAAGTGACGCTGCTCCTGCAAGGCTTCGGCCCTTTAAAAAGATAGTCAAATAATCCCCAGATATATGATCATCGTATATTATCTCGTGCACTATCCTTGAAGTTGAATCTCTGGGCTCTATCCAAGTGGTGCGGAAGCTCTCGCCCAACTAACTCCAATACGGTACTCATATACTGTATATTCCGAATGTCCCGAACTATAGGTTCTCTACATAAAGTGTTCTTCAATATTTTTGGATACGGTATTTGGAATTTATGACCCTAATAGGTCAGCTACCTTGCATATTCCAAGCATAATTTTATTTCAAATAACCATGATTATTTATGTCAAAAAACGTAATGTTGAAAGATAACTACTACACCACTTTACAACAGAATACAGTTTATTATTCAAACTATTATCTATTATCTATTAGATACGTCCCTACCTTTCCAGATTAGAGTAATGTATTTGAAAAAATATATAATTCAATTATTACCATACCTTAATCAAAATGACTTCTCTTTTGTATGATGATGTTGAAGTAGTGACCATCAGGGTGAAAAATTAAAATTTTCAAATCAACATGAATAAAAATACAAAAGTCACGATAATCCGAGGTGATTGGGTTTCATGAAAGCTTTGCATTCTCAAAATCTCTGATTTTGTATATGGAAACAGTAATACAAATACAGTAGTTAGAAGTTGAACAGTAATTTAAAAGTACAGTATTATAAAGTTTATATTGTATACAGTATTATAGAAGTAAAGCAACGAATAAATTTGATCTGTTTTATGATCACTCACCTGGTCATTTGGAATGGTCTTCAGTCCATCCATCTCCAATGATCATTCCATCATACCATGACTAGAATCTACGCGTAAGTTTAAAAAAATACATACATGTATGCAAGGTTTTTTCTCAGGCACATTGCTTATATCCATATATTTCCAAGAATTGTATTCTTAGAAAGCGTGGCTTGGATATATTAAGAGAGCTTTTTGTGTAGTTGAGAAGTTGATATTGTGGTAATTATCCATATTGAATGAAAAAGACTAAGAAATTGTCAAAAACCACAGATATATCGTAACGTATCCAAAAATCTATGGTTTTTTGACAATTTCTTAGTCTTTTTCATTCAATAATATGAGCTTGTTACTTCCGTTGTAAGGTAACCAACTTTTAACGTTATCTATAAACTTGAAAATCTCTTCGCAGTGGTTCGGAACTCACCTGAGGCTGTATTTCTACTCATGTCTCATCACCATCGTTCCCTTCACTCACACACAAGCCTGGAGCGTGAATAGGCATTATCATCAGCAAAAAAACTGTACCAATTCGCAAAATCCGTTTTTTGCAACTTCAAATGGTAATATTCAACCCTCTTATTTATTTTCTGTGTAATGTTAAGTTCAATTATTTGTATTCATTCAGATATTATTTTGGTTTTGGAAAATGCTTTTCACATTGCGGGCGTTCCTTAATGCAAATCACTTCCTTAAATCAAAACCATTTTCGTGTAGCTGTAGAGTCTCTATGAAAAAACATTGATGTCTGATGAATTCCGGGTCTAGCGAGAGGACGACTAAACTATGAAAACCTTATTTATTAGATGATGAGTTGGGGTAGCACATCTGGTCTGATAACGAAAAGGTCCCAATCTTCTTACCCGAATGTGTATAGTCACCTGAAAGCCGAGGTCCCGGATATTGGAACAGGTCCATTGAATGGTATAGGGCCTTACATAAATATGATAATGAAAGGGCGTTATGAGGAAGGTGGCCGTAGGGCGGGCGAAGGGTGAGAGCCACGTAAGGAAGGTTGGCTTCGAGACACGTCCGAGTACAATGGTAATTAAATGCATCTACACGGGAGATGGTGCCAGCTAGTGTGCACATAACCCGATGACACTCCATTAAGTAAAACAGAATATTATGAGGTATAGCTTATCTATACATAGATATGTACAGCTATAACATTCAGTTCCCTAGCTGACTAGGTTGGAAATACGTATGTAATGTTATTGAATCCAGCTATGATATCAAGTTCATGCTTGTTCTTCCAAGTTTATTAGAGAAACGCTCAAATACAACTTTTATGGATCTCAAAGATTATGTAGGTACAGCTTCTAAGGGCTTATAGGAATCTACTCTAGATAATTCGATTAAATTCTTTCTACGTAGACATCCTTGACTACTTGATTACAGAAAATAATGTTCTCTGGGAATAAGATTTGCAAATCTCAGTCAATTTTATTCGGAATAATGTGTTGTGATGCGATTACGTATTATGAGAATTAAAAAAAACTATTTTCAAATGGAATTCAAGTAGCATACCTAAACTGGGTGATTATATCCTACATTTCAAATTCTTAAGAACTGATGTCATTCATTCAACGTTAAGAAGCCCTTGAAACTTGTCTCTCATCCTACTGCCTATCAACTATATTGGTGAATTGACTTTAATCATCCAATCAATCCAATATTACAGTTATCTCCATATCTGCTGCTTTAAATCTGTCGATTTTCAATCATTTTAATTTTCAATCATTATTCTCCGTGAGATTTGGGGTTGTAGAATGAATATATGGACTGCCATTTCACAATATTCATGATTTCTCTAGTAATTTGTAATACTCCTTTCTATTTCATCACACATTGGCCCGCTTTTACATTCGAGTATTTTCGGAAAATCATATTCACTTTCCTTCTTATTAAACCTTGATATCATTGACTTTTCGATAACCTGATAACCACTCTGAAGGTTCCGGCTCAATATTATTGGAATGCAAGTGAAAGCATTATCTCAGTTTTACATGAAATCGGATTGGGACAAATTTTTGAATTATTATTCAACTGGGAAATAACTGGGGCTGAGTTATAACATATATAAAATCATCGAAGTGATATTCTTGTAGTGGATAGGTTTGTTGAGTTAAGTAGGAAATAGTGAATTTTTTTTATTTCCCCAATCATAGCCCATCCAGGATAGAGATTATAATTACACAGTATTGATTTACATGTGAATAACGTTCTCTATCCCATCTTATATCGTTCTTATTTTCTTATTTATCAATCTGGTTGATTGTCAATTCTTTGTCAATTCACACAAGAATTTAATATAATTTTCCATTATAAATATAATTCGTTTTCCCTATATTGCATGAAATTCTAGATATTATCTCAATTTATGTCCTGTTTCGCTACGAGGGAGCTAGTGTATTATTGGCCAAACAGCTCTAATAGCAATTACTAATTTACTGCAATCAGAACTGTTACTTCACTGTAGAGTCAGCTTGAACTGTATAAAGTCTCTGGAATATGTGTTCAAAATTGAAAGTAAATTGATGAAAGCAATCAATTTTATGATCGAACATAACATACAAATTGCAAAAGCCTGGAGTCCAAACTGAGAACTACTATGCTCGTTCAATTGCAGTATATTTCATTGAACGTTTTTATAAAATTCCATAATTTTTCCAGGTGCTTCACACTCACGTTCAGAGCGAGTGAAATAATTGCATTCATATGACTAACTGAAAATTTATAAAAAGAAAAAAAATGTGAAGAAACAAAGTGAATTTTCGATGAAGGTTGAAAACGCAGGCGAGTTCATTAACTGATACCACACATATGCCAAACTAACACAGCAAACAGACCAACAGCTAGCTAATGGATGAACATTGTTCAGCGAGAGTGTTGCTGGTCGCTGTTATGATGTTAGCTTGACGTTCGATCCCTCGAGATTTACATTTGTTCGATAATTCATTATGTTTGACTGGAATTCAAACAGGAATACCCAATCACATACCATCGATGAGTCAATGGGCCGATGCATTTCAAATGTTTTTCCATGAATGCATATTGTAGTGATAGCTAGTGCACTTAATATGGAAGCAAAAAAGTAACCTACATTCAGCTCACTTCCAATCAATAACTGGACTAATAAATGTGTTCTATGAATTTTAATAACTCACCCTTTGGCTTGATATCTCACAATCAAATTGCATTCCAATATTACCCAATATTCCAATATTATAGTTTGACACATGCAATTGGATCCAGAAAGAGTATAGATGTTTATTTACCTTCCTTTTCTATATTCTCTGATTGGAACGTGGTGTACAGTAGAGTACATCATTCAACTGATAGTTTTCACGGATGAACCGGTTTTCGAGTCTGTTTCTGGTTGAATTCGTGTTTTATTAATCAAACATACGTATCCATTTGAGCTTAATATAGGTGGTGGAGCTCGGAATTTCTTACTAAGCTATAGAGATGATTCATAATTATGTTGTATCCAGTTCAAATTGTTGATTGAATTCATAGATAAATTATAAACAATCTATATTTCATAGAGAAAAATGGACAATTTATGTTCATGAATATCCGCGTTGAGAATATAAGTGATGGTACAGACGATATAGGAAAATTTAAATAATGCTTCAAGTTTCATAATAGCTTGGAAGTATGAAAGTGATAATAAGAAAAATAAAATTTGAAATAGTTTTGTATCTATCATTAATTATTAATGATCATTAATCCATCTTTCACGATATTTATAAGAGTCCCCAGATTCAATATAATTTTCTTTAAATGTCATTTAAACCCAATAATTTCATTCATAAACCAATAAGAGAATCACTATAGGGAATTGAATGCCTTTTCACTGCTAGGGATCAATTGGATTAGGTTGTAGGAAAATCATATTTATATTAATTATATTATTCATATTTTATTATATTCATATTAATTATAATTATCATTCATTGATCAAATATACACAAATTATTATTCTCCCATGTCATGAGATTATCTAGTGATCTTCTATGAGAGAGTTGAAAAAAATAATTTGAAGCAAATGAGAACGTTGGTTTATTAATCATTTTTTGAACTGTATTAAACGTTGGTACCTTTGCAATTCGGAGCAAGAATTTATTTCTTGAACAAAGGGAATATCACTGATATCAAATAATATGAATTAATCGGTCAATCTTTCTGCTATCTTTAATCTATTCATGGTCGTTAGTTATTCAAATATTATATTTCATATCTCTTCATCTTTGAAACTCCTGTCACCGATTATCAATGATCTGTTCTGAAGAGACAACAATCTGAATTGAGAATTATTATCATCATATGTGTGGTCCTTATCATTTTTGTGTCCAGTCACGTATGTTTTTTCGGAAAGAATCTTCAATAATAAATTTCCAATTGAGAAGATGATAGGATGAGGAGGAGGCGTGGCTTGAAAAATGTTATCTCGTATTTGGCTGTTTGAACAGGATGAAAACCAGATGGGGTCGAAGCAAAGTTATGAGCGGTCAAGGCTAAAGGGCTTATCAACCTTACAACATCCTTATGTACCTGTCCTCCTTAAATATAGACCGAAACAAACAGATGAGCAGACACAGACCACCCTGTAAAAGTCCCCTCCCCCATAACAACTTCACCAATCCAACTCTAGGCGATTCAATAGTAGAACAATAGTAGCAATTTGAATAGAAATGCATGATGATTGAACCAGACAAGCGCTACCGAACATTCATAGCAACTTCTCGTCTTGTCACATGAAAGAATCTTATCAAGAGAAGCATCTAAGTTCCATTCTGCCTGTATTCGGCATACTAGTCCATAATATTATTCAGCACGTGTATAAAATAGCTCTAAGCTGCTTGAAATTCTCCTCTAATGACATATGGAACAGTAGCAACGATTATTATTATTCATTGTTTGAGCTGTTCCACTGTCCACTGGTTTGGTGAAAAACATAATGATATCTTGGAATAGTTTTCATTGTTGAAAGTAGTGAAACACTTAACATCATTTGACATTTATGAATATATATTTTTGTGAACGTCTTCCTATGGAACATAATGTTGTTTCTCTTGAGAATCTTGATAAATTAGAGATATCTGACAACATTATGGAGACAAAACTTTTCAGCCGACTCCACCTAAACTTGATAGTATTCTTCTCTCAATAATTCAATTTCAGATTATATTCTTGATAATTATTGAACCTTCAGATTTTCATTGGCTTCTTACCTCTACCCTTCCTCAGACCATGATGAATGTCTTTGTTTTACTCTGTATTATTTATTGCTGTCTGCGATGAGTCAACAATTTACGTTGAGTATCCGCGATAAGTCAATGATTGGTCAACAATTTTATGTTTTACTCAATTTTTTATTCAATTTCATACATGTTTTTCGAATAATTTGGTTTCTTCAAGTATAAAATATTAGAAGCATGATTTGTTTAAATTTTGATGTCTTGAATTCATATGATCTAGTATACGATGAGACTGCACATAAGACGGTGATTGCGTCACAATGAGGAATATTTCCACACTAGAAGTTTTTGGCAAGAGACAAAGTTGGAGAACTTCACCATAATATTCCTTGTTTCTCAATAAAATCTTCAAAAGAAAAATACTGAGCAACTTCTATAATTTGTGTTGATGATCACGTAATCAGTAGACTCAACAATTACCACTTTGGGTTCTGTATAATTTTCTGCGGTTGAGAAGAAGCCCTTATTTTAGTTTGATTCACTGCCGATAGGAGATGATGTGAATGGAAACCTGAGATTACTTGCCTCCTTTGTCGAGAGATTAGAACTGTTGTAGGTCTCAGTGAGGAAGATCCCAGTAACTCAAGTACTACAGTACTTGCAATTTCAAATAGAAATTGCTGGTTGCATTGCAGAAATTTCCTCCTCGTTCCGATTTGGAACGAGATTCTCTCTTCCAAACATAACTCATTTTATCTACGCTTTTTGAGCCTCTGCTCTACTGGAACGATTTTATTAGATGGTCTCTTCATTTTTCAAGATTTCCGGTTTCCTCTTCGATTCATTTTTACTTTCCTTGCCCTATTACCATAGGTAAGGAAAGTATTGCTTTCCAAAAAAATTAAGGTACCCTAATCTCAAGTTTTCTATACGTTTCAAGGTCCCTTGAGTCCAAAAACATGATTTTTGGGTATTGGTCTGTGTGTGTGTATGTGTGTATGTGTGTATGTGTGTGTGTGTGTATGTCTGTGAACACGATAACTCCATTCCTAATCAACCGATTGACTTGAAATTTTAAACTTAAGGTCCTTATACCATGAGGATCCGACAATAAGAAATTCAATAAAATTGAATTCAAAATGGCGGGAAAAATGGCGGATAATTACTAAAAAACCATGTTTTTCACGGTTTTCTCGAAAACGGCTCTAACGATTTTCTTCAAATTCATACCATGGATAGCTATTTATAAGCCCTATCAACTGAAATGAGTCTCATTTCTGAGAAAATTCCAGGATCTCTGTAATATTCTTGAGAAAATGGCGGATAATGACTAAAAAACCATGTTATCCACGGTTTTCTCGAAAACGACTCCAACGATTTTCTTCGAATTCATACCATGGGTAGCTATTTATAAGCCCTATCAACTGGCATGAGTCTCATCTCTGGGAAAATTGCAGGAGCTCTGTAATATTCTTGAGAAAAATGGCGGATAATTACTAAAAAACCATGTTTTTCACGATTTTCTCAAAAATAACTTGACCGATTTTTTTCAAATTCATACCCTGTATGTTTATTTATTAGCTTCATCAACTGGCATGAGTCTCCACTCTAAGAAACTGATGGGGGGGTCTACCCCATCCTTGAGAAATGGACTTAGTAACCTCCTTCTCATGCATGAGGTAGGTAGGTAGCGCAGTTCATAAAAAGAACACGAGATATTTCATCTGTAGAACAGCTGTTTTGACGACTTTAAAAAAATGACGACTAAAAAAAATCTTCGAATTTCACAATTTACTCAAAGGAAAAAGTACCTCTGAAAACAATTATATATACACATATAGAGAAGTCTGATCATAGCTTCAAATATGAGCAAGTTGTGTGAGTGCACCACACCAGATTTTTCTTGTTATTTTCTCTCTTCCCTGACTTTCCTCACTTCCTCTTTCGCCTCGATTTCCACCTTTCCCATTACATCCTTTTATATCCATCTCATATCTCCCTTTCCCTCCAATACTCTTGGAGCTCACTCAAGCAAACTTCAAGGCTTCTAAACATCTTATATTTTTTACCTGAAATCCCTGAAGATTTGAATCATCGTTGTACATAATAATACCCCTCTATCACGCTCAAACTAAAATTAACGTGAAGAAGTTTCCGAAAATCTTTGTAGCACTCAGGTTCTTGTCATTAAATAATTTTTTAAACGATACTCCAAGGACTAAACCATACGGTGCGTTTTATCAGGCGTTTTCAGGCGTGCCCGCAGGCTGGAAAGCTCTCCACTTGGCTGATTGGGTTGGCGTACAGGAATCAACTGATAATTTTATTAGCCAAACTTAGTGCTCCCCGACCTGCTGATTCGCCAAAAAAAAAAAACGCTTCGTGTGGCTTGGCACTAAAGTTGCGAGCCGAAAGAGTGGGTCGCGGTTGAACTCTCGGTTTCCATCGATGCAACTAATCAGCTGGCAATGATAAAAAATGTGGATGTCATCGTGCTGAAACTCTATCGAGACTTGACCATTCTGTCAACTCCGATACACTACATGAAGGTCGATCACGAGCGGACGAGCGCAACCTAAACTGATGAAAGTTAACATCAACCTGACATTTCTGTTTGTACCCTTACTCTATACATAATTCTTAGAAAAAACAAGAAATCCCCTTTAAAATGTTATACCCACTATTTCTACTGTTATTTGTAGTAATAATTTATTAATTTCAGGATAACTTCGAAGGATCTGGCCAGTATCCTGATGTGAACTGGCGAGAGAAAGAAGGGTTCTTCGTAAGTCAGATTTATTTCTGAGAATATGTGCGGTTTTGGTTTTATACTTAACAGCACTAATTGATGACGTATTTTTAACTTGTTTGCTTCTCACAGCTGAGTGACAAAACTTTTCAATTCACAATGAGAATAAAACCATTGCTCGCTAATTTATTTCTAGGCTCAGGCTCATCAACTACTACCAAACTGTGTAGAATTTAAAATATATTTATCTACTTATTCTTTTAACAAAAATTGGAAGTGATTTTTTCTTCTATGCTATTACTCCTCTGCCAGTTAATGCTGGAAAATTAACCATCGAGCTCTTGAAACATGGGTATTTGTTAGTGCACTGTTCTTTTCGATTGATTTTGATGTAGTGTTATGTATTACTGAGATGAATTCGACTGAGGTGATGGACTGTATGGCATAGATGGATTGGTGATGGGTCAAACTGATTTCAGGTTGTGAAATGAGAAAGAGAGATTTCTATCATTTATCAATTTTTTGGGAGTGGAGGTTATTATTATAAATTATTCAATGATTGCAGTATAAGACTGTTTTCTCCCTTCAGGTGGCAGGAGAGCTCACATTTGGATTCCTGAAATTTGGAAACTATTACGACACAATACCCAGAATACCAATGTTTGCTCTTTGCTTTAAGCATGGAAAAATACAGTAATAGCATGAATTTTGTTGAAAATTTTGAAATTAACAAGCATTTCAACCCAACTTAACAACACAGTAATCCATACAGAATGCAGACTGAAATCAAAATGTCTTGCATTAAAACTGATTCATTACATTTTTTCAAAAATGATCAGCTGGTGGGGGTTGATAGAAAAATCAGTCTAGAAAAACAAACTATGTAGTCATTTAGGTTAGATGGTTAAGTGAATAAATAGCATTAGTGATTTTTCTATAGAAAATTTGAAATGGATTGAAAATTCTAGGAGTTTTTGTACGCATTGGATTCAAAGAGGTAACAAAATTTTAATTACTTCAAGATTATTGTGCAAAATTCAAATTTCCTTGGAAAATTCTGACTTTTTTCAAAGCGGTAAAATTATATTAATGCTCTATTCTCTCAGCAAGAAATATTCTATTTCCAGTTTGATTTGTTAACTAAATAATATGAGTTACAGCTCATTTGAAGATGGGAACAGCTTGGAAAAGAGATTGGGATTGATAGAGGATAAGAGACTTCAGAGAGTCTTCCACTGCACAAGGCAGAAGCGCAGCACTTATTATTTGACAATAAGAGATGATGATGACAATTACAAATTTCCATCCAGAAGAAAATTGTTCGGAGTGAGTAAAACTACACTCAGAAGCTCTGTAGAGAAAAAGACATGCGGCGAAAAAATGGAGAAGAAAGGCTTGAAGAATTTTCCCAAGAAATGGGATAAGAGAAGGAAAATTTCTGTGGAGTTGGAGAAGCTGATGAATGATTTAAGTGATCAGAATTCGAAACTACCAAAGTTATTCCAAAGTGCTTTGGGAGGTGATAAGCAATCTTTTAAAAGGACTGAGTTCAAAGATACTCTGAAGAGAAACTTTAGAGCCAACATGAGAATCAGCTTTCTAGAAGAGCGAATTCAGAGAGAAAAAATGCAATTCAATGTAGAGACTGAAAAAATTAATACTTTGAAAACAAGATTGATGGACCTTAAAGAGGAATTTGATAACTACGTGGATACTGATCACAAAAGTACTATGACTATCATGGATTCTACAAAAGCTATAGTGAAACTTAATCAGAAAAAAATGCATCACCTGAAGTCAACTCTTTCGGATTTAGGCTCAATAAAAAGTGAAATGAATGACCTCCATGAAGATTATGAGAAGTGTAGAGGCTGTGAACGGTTCTTAAACATGATCAGCACTGATAGTCAGAAAAAAAGTGTTGATTGGACTTCACGCTCCAGTTTCATTGGAGATACAGGTGATACAGGTGAATTCAATCTCCAGAATACTGAAGAGCTTCACAAAGTATTTTATGAACAAGAGTTTGTTTGCTACAGGCTCATAGAGCAAGTGTCAGAGTTGGAAGTGATTCTAGAGAATACGCAGGAGGCCATCTCTCGAACAGAATTTATTTTCGATGCATTCATGACGCATCTGGAAAACATAAGGTTGAAGCTGGAAGATGGCATCCGGTTGGAAGAAAAGGCTTGTGAAGATGCTGAAAGTTATGCCATTCAGCTTATTGGAGGACCACTCTATGACGTCATAGCAGGTCGTCACTTCCTCATGATTTCAAGCTACCTACAAGAACTCTACCAACTTTGCTTTGTAAGCAGTAACTACTCTCTCTCGCCATCCGAGATGTTTTCTGCTTTAGAAGGAGAATACAGAGCTTTACAGTTTGAAGAAGACACTTTTCCTGCCGCTTTGTACCGAGAGGTGTTAATAAAGTATCAATTGAAAAACAGAAAAAAATCAGAATTATCTAAGAGAATGCGCAAAGAATTGATTGAGCTTGATAGCAAAACATCGAGATTTTTGAAGCTTTTAGAGCCTCCAAAGAAAATGGTCACTAGAAAGATTATTCATAGATCACATTTGATAGAGAAACCTGCAAAAGGAAGACCGCCTTCTCCCCCTATTTCAGATAGAGAGAAACTTTACTTGCTGCTATTCACAAATCGTTGCGATATTGAATCATTAACAAAACACAATGTACGAGTAAATGTTGATCAAGCTTTCATTGACAAATATTTTCCTAAATAAAGTGAATTTGATGATTTTTTGTCAACAATTTTAGTTTGGTCATTTAATAAATGATGAAAATTAACAACAGTGACTGTATTTGGGTGGATATTATCCTAATGGATTATCAATTGGATGAATACAATAATTGTATTATTCCAATAAATTTTATTTCCATGAATATTATTCGCCAAAAATTCAGTATGGAAATTATGGAAAGAATTCCCAACACCACCATTGAGTATTTGCATCCGATATATTTAAAAATGTAATTCATCATTGACTGACAGTAATGCTGAGTTTATAATGAAGTATGGAGGATTTTGAATAGCTGTTAAGTTACATACTTATTTTCGAACGAAACTAAAAAAACTTGGATATTTGCATTTTAATAAATATTGGGGAAGGGGAGAAATAACAAGATTGAAATTACGTATGGAGAATAACATTTGAAAAATGGCACCCGTTTTTTGACCAAACACTCCTGTAAACGTTGTGAGAAGTTGATGACAGAGTATCTTGCAAGGAATAACCTCGCCTTAACTGCCGTGAGAGAAAAGTTGGTAAACGTTAACAAATCTAGTCCAGTCATTGAATGCTCGAAAAAGGGTGTAGAGGGAAGAGTTTGGAAGACAATTCTTGACCCCGCGGTTCTGTTTAGAGTAGTAAGGAGGTGGACATAATATCAAAAGTCCCAACTCCTACCCCTTGTTCTTATGGGATGGATGTAGTTCAAACGTAATATTTTTGGGGTTTTTGCATATACATCGGAAACTATGCATCTAACAAACATTACTTTCCTGTGCTCCTTCTAACTAAGTCAAAAACTGGGTTCTTATTATTCCCTCCGAATTCCTTTGTCAATTTATCAAAAGTGAAGATTTTCACTAAACAATAGAACTGATGCAACAATCGTGGAGAAATGCATAAAATACCGAAATTATAAACATCAAATTGGAGAGAATCTAAAATGTTCTATAGCTCATAATTAGCATGGATCTGTCTCATCAATAATTGGAAAGTTATGATGCCAAAAAGAGCAATAAATTAGAGAAAATCTTGTTTCTTTAAAAAAGTCCCCTGTGGGTTGGGGGGAGATTTGCGTCGTACATCGTACTCAAGAATGTGTTGAAAACCAGAATTCACCCACAGTATTCCTGCTTCTCGTAGGAGGCGACTAAAAGGGACCCCAAGGCAACTCCAGAAGTTGCCTTGCCTTCAAACCCACGAGATCTGTCCCATCAGGGAAGTTTCAGAGGGGCAAAAACAAAAACCCAAGAGACCAGAGATGGGTGAAACTCCAGGCACAAATGTGGGTCGAGAGGCTGAGTCAAGGGGTCAAGGGTGGCCGGGCGCCCTAGAGGCAACTTGGCCACCCCTTCCTCAGCGGAAGGACTTCAAAGTAGGCAAGGAGTGGAACTCACGTTGGTTATTCATTCATTTATTCGTGGACAGAATCACAAATCATATAAATATGATTACGAAATAAATATGTTACGAGGACTAATCAGTCTGAAGAGACTGCCAAGCATATCACACTGGATTGCAACAAGCAACCAGGTGATGAATGGGATGTTAGCATAGGGAAAAACTCCTGGTTCTTGTAAAGAACACAGGTATTGGTTTGCCTAACTAACATACTACTTGGTTACACAATAAGCTTCGGTTGACGTGTGGGGTTCTTTGAACCTTTTGATCCTTGAATCCGTCCCTTCAAAAACAATTAACAATAAACAACTCTTTCAAAAATGTCACACCTTTAGGTTCGGATATATCGAAAACTAATATGGAAAAAGTTGAGAAATTAATGTTGTAGAAAATTTAGTATGCTTTAATTCTACACATGATTGTCATGTCCGTAAGACGCATAGCTTTCTATATATAAAATATGGTATGAAACCCCAAAAAATAGCACTTTTGAACCACCCCAGGGGAAAGTTTTGATATGTTTACCTCCTTACTACCCTCAACAGAACTGCGGGATCAAAAAATGTATTTTGATCTTTTCCATTTTCAATATTCCATTGACTGAACTAAGATTGAGGTTTTCTGTTTGTAATTGCTGATTTTGTATCAATGGCGAATAATAATTGACTGCTTGTTGTGGCATCAGTCAAAACTTCGTTATTGGCCGATTGGCCCTTACTTTTTATGATAGCGTCACTGTCAATTCAAATCGTAAGATGCTGCGTGATTTTTTCGCTACAATTGAGAAGATGACATAATTATATGATCCCTAATACTGTATGGTTCGAAAATCCCATGACAAATTTCATGAAACTTGTAAGCAGAAATTCTTGGTCTCCTCATTCCGTTGCGTGAAGATGTAGAGTGGCCTCCTCGTTTACCTGACCTGTCACCTTTTTTGACTATTTTTATGGGGCATCCTTAAAGCTCATGCATACATCAACAAATCAGGTACACTTAAAACCCTGAGTGGGACAATAACACAAGAGATTCAAACAATAGACGTGCAACGCTTCAGAGGAGTATGGATAACTTCTTACAACGTCTTAATGAATTCTTTAATTTCGCAACTCTTGACATTATCAAATGATAACATCCAAGGTACATTTTTTGAGTTTGGTTCAAAATGATTATGTAACAGCTATTCCGGATCTTCCATACTCCATTGCCCAATCATGTATAAATGGAAAATCTTACTTCGTATACTGATTGTAGATTTCCAACTGAAGGTATATTTTCATAATGCTTCAAAATTGAAGAGAGAACATTATTTGACACTTCAAATGTCCAGGCAACCATCAAAGTCAGTCAGGCAGCTCCATCCCGACTTGCATGTTAGGTACCACACAGTAGGATAATTCATTTCCACTTTATGATTGATTTTGGTATTAATTCTTAAAACTTGAGGAGTTGAGCCGATATTGGAACATTGGATGTCGTTGTTGGAGTTTGACTCCAATGATTCTTGTAACTGTCAGTTACACACTTCTCCCTGAATTCGACCAGTTGGAGATATCTATCTCGCAGACTCCGTTCCCAAACTCAAACTCAAGTACCCATGAAGCACCCTCTAAGATATTATTGAATGATCAGCTCAGATCAGATCATTAACAAAATAAGTCCGAAATTCTGATAAACCATAATTCCATTGATCATGAAATTGTAATAATGTATTAATTATCACGATCTCAATCATCTATCAGTGAGTTGATGAGAATATATTTACTATGAATATTGTATGGGGAAATCGTACAATCCTTTTAGAATTCGTAAGAGTAAAATACATATTTCCATGTTTGAAAATCCTATTTTATTCTTAACACATGATAGTCATAAGATAGACAAGATTTTCAAGTGTAGAAGTGTTCCACTTCGATATTTATATCATTCGATTGAAAAATTAAATTTTGAATATGAGTGAATTCAATATGAATAAATGAATCATCTCACACAAATATTCATTGCGATGGATAACAACTTCTTGGTCTAAACGTAATTATACAAGTGAAAATGAAAGAAAAATCATTAATACTATAATTCCAATAGCATAATGAGTTCTCTAATGTCATTCTTGACAACTCGATAGCATTACGATGTACCTACATTAATGTCTACGATAGCATGTCTACTTGTAAGTAGCAAATATCGGGGCACCGAGCTTCGCTCGTTATTTATTTATTGATAAACAGAACACAATTCTTCAAAATGATTGGGAAAGGACTAACAGGCACAGCCCAAAACTGTTCCTTCCCCGAATTTTGATTTATACACTATTTTATAATAAATGGTCCAAAAAGTAGGCTATGTTCCATACACTTGAATTCAGGTTCAATTTTCAGTCCAAATATTTGAAAACAGAAAAATTGTAATTTAGATTGTTTACAAACTAAATTGAATAAAAAAATAACACTCATTAATCACTTAAAACTGTAAAATAATGATTAACTCTGAATATTATGATATACCATGTCATGTCAACAAATCAGATTATTTTGATCGAGTCTATTGAAATTTCTAGATTTCTCGCGAGATATGGTAAGCTAATGATTACACAGCTGATCTCCCACCCAGGCACACGCATCTTCTGTTATCAACAGACGACGAAAACGAAATTATCATCTGTTTTTCCAAGGATGAATAATTATTATCATTTTAATGTCCTTCAGCGAGTTTTCCCAAGGATGAGACCTAGTGCAATCGAATTTTTATATCATGAACCTACCATGTTTCAAATTTCGTGAACATCTTTACAGCCGTTGAGAGATCCGTTGGACATAAATAGCCAGATAACCAGATATAAAAATAAATACAGAAATTGCTCGCTTAATATAATAGGATAAATAATGCAAGCTCATTCGCATAACTAGGCTGTTTTGATGAGTGGCCTACTGTATCATTGTTCCAGTACGGATGAATTGTAATGTTAGATCATGTTTCTCAACTGTCTTCCAAGTTTTTTTTTGGAAAATTAAAAGTATGAATTTCTCAATAGAATAATCTGTACTCCTGTCTGAGAAATGTTATTTCTCACTTTATTCGTCCATCCATTCATCCTCCTAAGGCTCTCACTTTAATTCTACCGAGAATAATTCCAATGATTGGGAAAATATGAAGCATTAAATAAATATAATTTGTATCAACTAGTGAAAACCAGGCTTGGATAACAACGGGTGAGGCAATGATTGATGATGACCAACCATTGATGAAGAGCTTGGGGCATTTATATTTTAGTACCAGCACAATAATGAATATCATCCAGCAGGCCAATTCAATCACAATGTAATAACTTATTGAAATATTCTTCACAATATGTCCGGTAATGTTGACCGACATTAGCAAAGTTTAGCATTTCTCTTGTGATGTGTACATATTATCACATTCTTAAGTTCACGAGGTTATATATAAGAGCTCCAGCAGTAAATAATAGAATCATTAGTGTGATGTACAACTTATGTTCAATCTTGAAAGCAATTCATTCTCTCCCCTTGAATATTATTTGAATAATCTCTGTTCACTCAAAGCAATTTGTTTGCGATCTCAGTTACAGGCTGTGAGAATGAGAATCACCCGTTCATCTGCGCTGATGGCACAAACTGCATCCCTGCCAAACTGAGATGCGATGGCCACTATAACTGCCCTGATAAGTCCGACGAGAAATATTGCGCTGAAGGTTACTCTCATTTTCCTCAATAACAGTTTAGTGTTATATAACTATATTACTAACAATAACTATTTAGTGTTATAAAACAGGAGCCTTAATACCGATCAAGTTCAATAAGAAACAGGTACTCTCTCTGTAGAACAACATCTTAAACTGATAACCTGTTGTGCTCCATATATTTCTTTTGTGATATAATTGGTGTGTTAATCGGTCTGTTTGCAAAAATGTTCTGCTCAAATTTGAAGAAAACAATGATGATTTTAAACAACAAACTCTGAGATAAGGTAATCAAATAATAAGCTCTCTCTAAAAGCCAGAATTTAAATTTTTCTCCTAGATAATTTGGAATTGATGATAATAAAAGTGCTACAAAATCCCACATTGATAATTTATGATATTGATTTGAAATTTAATATTGAATCAAATAATGTTGTATTATCTATGATTGAGGTATTATCAACATTGATTGTTGTATTATCAATGATTTCCAGCAGTAAATAATAGAATCATTAGTGTGATGTACAACTTATGTTCAATCTTAAAAGCAATTCAATCTCTCCCCTTGAATATTATTTAAATAATCTCTGTTCACTCAAAGCAATTTGTTTGCGATCTCAGTTAAACTTTCTAATTTATTGAAATAATTTAATAATTAATCTGATATAATAGAAAGAAATTAGATGATAATTATGATGATACAGCATTCATGACTGCAGTCGTCACCTAATATAGTATTATATTATCACGTCACTATATTATTCAATTTTTTTGAAAAAAATTGTTAATCACATTATCGTTTCAATTTCAGATCCACTTTCTAGCAAACTTGACGGTCCAAGAGGAGAGAAAGGTGAAAAAGGTGAAAAGGGTTCCATGGTGAGAATACTACGATCCTACTTTTATAGATTTAAGTTGAATCTGTTTTAAACTTAGAAGAAACTCTTAGATATTTTAAACTTTGACTCATTAGGAATTGGATCAGGCCAAAAGTTTATCCAACTGACAGTATGTTTTTATCGAAGTATTCGTTGTTGCAATCATGAGAAACTGTCAATTCAATCAAATTTCCAATTCAAGCTGCAATCAAAATTAATGATCATTAAGAATTCTATTACTGTACCAGGAACTAGAAACAGCTCAAGAAGTAGCCTACTTCAAAAATGTTTCGTATGAGTGAAATTGAAACTATATATTAAAGTAAATGCACCGTAAAAGTAACTTTATGCTACTGCACCGTACTTTTATGCCTACTTTTAATGCTGTATCACAGTATTACCGTATGCTATTTAGAGTCAATGAATCTACATAGGTATGCTATCATATCATATCCATACTGGAGACACACGACACTGTTTAATATCTTCTGCTTGGTTGGTTCTCAGCTCCAGCAATTGGGCTTAGCTTACTGAGCTGCTCATATCTGTGAGTAAGTAGATGCATTTTGCTGCCCTAATATAAGTGTATGGAAAAAAAGTCAGTGAATCTACTACTATACTCTAGATATATAGTACTTGTATTATAGCCTGGATGAAACCTGAGGTCTGAGTGATAGAATCACAAAATTGTATCGACGATTGCGAAAGAACTTTTTCCAAGCCAGTAGTGGTCACCTATCATTTTCTGAAACTAAAAAGGTGTGTTTTTGGCTTTTAGGGGCTCAAAGGAGAACCACTCAGAGGTCCGCCGGGTCCCCCAGGTCCCCCAGGACCTCCTGGCTCTTACATTCTGGGTGGAGAGGGAACAGAAGCAGTCACTTTGACGGGAGAGGAGGGATCTGGAGACGATGAACAGGTAGTTGGACTTATTGATTTCAAAAAAATCCGGGAATCGCTCTCGAACGATACCTACTACTGTATATAGAAGAGTTGATTAATATAGAAGTTTATTAATATGTATTGTATATAGAAGCCTGTTCATATTGTAATCATGCTCCAATTTAATCTGTTATGTTTTTCTCTCTTCTTTACAATTCTATGGATTCGGTTATATTCACAATATTGTCCATTACTTGCACACGCACAGAATTGATCGAATAGGTAAGCTTGCTGGAGTAACCTGTTTTTGGTGATAATTATGTAACCAAAAAACAAATCAACTATCCATGACCTTTTCTAAGAATTGGAATGGGTTCAAAGAATAGATGAAAAATGACAATGGTATATCAAGTATATTAATTCAATGAGGAAGTTGATAAAAAGATTACCATTTTATTCTTTCATTCGTTCATCCATGTATTGAATGTAACACAAATAACATAGATTATTGGGAAAGGAATAAAATAAGCTCAGCCCAAAACTGTTCCTTTCTCAAATAATTTTCATTGAATTGATCAAAAAGTGTAGGTTATGTATCTTGGCTTTATCAATATTTGAGTCCAATTCTCAGCCCAGACCTGCAAGCTAGAAACTTTTAGATGAAAAAATACTACCCTATTTTTCATGTAAAATGAATTGAGATGAGCTATGAGAAATTGCTCTGATATGCACACATATTATATCTTAGTCCAAAGCTATACCATCATTATTTTATTGCATATTTATTGTTTCACACTCTTTCTTTTCCACTGATCGCCTTGTGATGATTATTTAAAGGAATAACTCCTTTGATTAAATTCATGCTCCGACGTTTCAAGAGAGAGATTGAACACTTTGGGCAATGAGAGTAATACAATGAACCACTTCCTGGTCTAAGCCCTTATATAGGCCTAATGATCTAACTAATGATAATAGTAATATAAATTAGAATACTCAAGTATCTACAATATTCCAGTCTAGAATACATCAGTGTCTACTAATATTTCTGTCCAATAATTATATTTTCAGTATGATAATCAACGTGTTATGTAAGCTACCTATATTATATCGTAATTGAGTTTCAATTATAATTCGTTTTTAGTACATTCGAGTACCGGAAACAGCAAGATCCAAGCCGGATCTCCGAGGTCCTGCAGGTCCACCAGGAGTCTGTTCATGTGATTTGGCTGAAATGCTGAAGAGCAATGATTCACCACAACTGAAATCCGTATTGCAAAGTTTCATTGGAATAGATAGTTCAAAACCAGTTGTAAGTATGATTGATATATCAATATTTTCCCACACTGGAGATATCTTGAGTAACCGGTTCTCAGTTCTCACTTCTCAATGTGTATGTGATTGAAAAGTGTGCTTACTCCACTTTAACCTATTTGAACAATACTTCTTTCAAGACCAGAATTTTTCCTGGTACGGGTTTTGTGTGCCTCAGAGAATTATTGCAAAGAAATAATGTCTGAAATTAATAGCCTATATTGTGAACTTGGTAGGAAAATCATTACCGTATTTATTGAAATCTTTTCTCCATTAACTTTTCTATTTACGGTACCTACTATGAAAAATGCTATGTTTGGTACAAGCTTATAGTCCTTCAGCTTCTATAGTCTTCCTTTGAAGTACAACTTTCTTCAGATGATTTACAACTATTTTCCGAGCACATTAGATATTCACAGCGTTGCAGTATTCAGAATTTCCAAGGCAATTGAATGATTACTAAATTTGATGAGAAAATGAGTTTATAGCATTTTCAATTGCGTATTTTTGTATAAAACCTGTAAACTGTGTTTATTTTATATTTTCAAATAATTTCTCAGGGATTTCCAGGCCTACCAGGAGATTTGATCAAGTGTGATACGACAACACTAGAAGGAGAATCTGGAATCAAATGTTTGAAGGGATCGAAAGGTTTGTAAGTTTATTTTAGCTCATTCATTTTCAGTGTTTTCAAAAGTCGATTTCAATACTACTGTTATCACGCTTAAAAAAGTGAGACCTGTTTACTTACATTCCTCACTTATAGGATGAGTAGGACATTTCGTTTAATATTTCGCCTGAACATTAAGTTAGTCATTATCCGATACTAGGTATAATATTATCTTCAATACTGGGTAACAAATATAATCACTGCGAAGTATAGAGTGTGCAGACTAAACGATTGAAATTTATAGGATACGGTACTTGGAAAGGATCAATTTTCAAGACAATAAATCATCAATATTCATCATAATATTAATTCAAAAATTATGTAATAGGGAACCGACAGGGGGGCCTGTTTAAGACTGTGTCCTTTAAATTCTTGGGGGGGGGGGCAAAATTCTTGTGGGCATGAGGGGTCTTAAAAAGGTCAGGATTATTAAAAAAAAACAGTGTCTAAATAACCTTTTTTGCATAGGGAGCCTAATTTATGGGACACGGGTTGTAAAATGTTTAATATTCAGGGAGGTTTCGTCATTTAGCTTTAGGTGTGTGGGTAGCCTACCCCTGGTCATGAAGTGATTTAGATATTTTCAAATATTTTGAAAGAACACAATTGTGCTGTCTCTTCGAGTTGATTCATTTTCACAAACCAGGGTTTCGATGCGCTCATCTGCTCATGGTCACATGGTCAGTTAAGCTTGTACTAAGACTGAAGATGATGCCATGAGTATTTTTTAGTATCAGAATTCTGGTTTCTGTAAGAGTTAAATGTTTTTGTAGAAGAGACAAGATAATTATAATACTGTGTTCTTATCACATCATGGAAGAATTCTACAATATATATTAATGCAGTGTTCAAAGTATGTTACAGGTTTCAAATAGGCTATACTATTTAAAATATTATACAGGCCTAATAGCAATACCTACTATTACTATTGCTAATAGAGTGATTTCATCCGATAAATGGAATAAATTGATGTAAATGTCTTATACTACTCGGGCTTTTTGCATTGCTGCAGGTGAACCAGGAATAGATGGCACACCAGGAGAGCCAGGGCCGGCCGGACCCCCTGGACCCCCGGGAACAATCTCATCTAGTGCTTTGGAGGCAAGTTTGTCAAGTATGCAATAACTTCTTCACCTCTTACTTCATACTACAATAGAAACAGTCATCTTTCATCAGCTCCTTAAATAGATGCAGCACAGATATTTAGGCTGATTAGCTTAACAATAATATTACTAAGGATTATTGGGCCTATATAATATTGTATTTTGGTGATTCAGTTACTCAATGATGTCATTGTTTTGACGAAGGCATAATCTCTCGCGATATATGAGGCCATGAATGTTACTGAAGCGACACCTTTAGGTTTAGCTGAGCGATTCTCTTCTGATTTGGCCCTTAGCAAAATTCTGGAAGCTGCCACTCAAACATGCAAAATAATAATAATGAGAATTAACTTGAACCTAACTGTAGTTTCCAGTGGAAAACATTTCTTTTATCTTTTCACACATAGAATATGAATTGATAGCCTGCTATTACTGATCAATTGCATATTAATTTGAATGAATTGAAAATGTTTGCCATAAAATACATATTCTACGATTAGTACAATCATTTATTGGTATCCATGATAACAAAGGAATAGCACTGCTGGTAAAAGTGAAATTTGCTCTCCAGCAGTGAGTTCAATATACACAAAAATGTATAAGATGAAACAAAACAAGTTATCATACAGGCAATGAACAAAAGCAAGAGAGGGAGATATTACAACAATCAGACAGGTCATATAGTGAGTAACTTATCGATAAACGTGACTCTCTGAAATGAATAACACTGTACCTACCCTAATTTTATATCATTTCATGAATCATTTTTTGTCTGTATATTTATAACTTTCAAGGTTGAACGTACGTTGATAGTAGATCTATCTATTTACTTTTTATATTGGACCTATAATTTCACTTTCTCTGAGAGGCTACAGACGAAGTACTTTCAGAATATAGGAAAAATCTATGTATTACGTAAATTGTAGAATATCCTTCAACAAGTACATATATTCAATATCCGTCAAATGTCAAAGTTAATGTTGATGCGGTATCAAAACAGTATGAAGGAAATCGATATTGATAACATTGTCAAGTTATATGTTTTTGTGAACAGGGACTCAGTCAAGTGGATGAGAAGTTAATGAGGGCCGGAGCGCCAGGTCAGAAAGGAGAGGCTGGTCATGATGGAACACCCGGACTCCCTGGCGAACGGGGGTCACCTGGAGAGAAGGGCGACAAGGGTGATACAGGTCTTGCAGGAGAAAAAGGAGAGCGGGTAATCCTATTTAAAATAGCTTAGAGAAACAACTATTGAACATTCGTACAACTCCAATGACTAATAATCGCTGTACTCCCTATCTTCAAGCATATAACTTGAAAGGATAAAAAACAATCGTATTGTTTTTGGAGATTCTATGAAAACTGGGAAAGTGTCGATCGAAACAATGCCAATGTAAACCTGTTGATTCTCAAACACTTATGACTGACGATACCAAAGTTTGCATGATTGTATCAATGATTCAGTTATATAATTACCAATGATTTTCTCATTGAAGGGGTGTCAAGGCTTAATCATCTCTCCAGAGCTGTGAGGTGTACAATATAAAAAATTTCAGTAGTTGCTAATTTCATATTCATATTTACAATTCTTTCCTCCTTAGTAAATAGCCGTTGGGCTGGTTGGCCGTTGGGCTCCATGCCTCTCTGTCATCCGCAATCCTTTTGAGGTCTCTGTAGTTGGCATATCCTAGAACCTTCTTTAGCTCTTCCATGTACTCCAGTCTTGGTCTTCCTCGCGCATTCCTTCCCTCAGTCATTCCCTCCACTATTATTTTTGTTAGTATATCATGTCGAAGAATATGACCTACTAGTTTTGCTCTTTTCCTTTTTATATTTCTTTCAGTAGACTACCTCTCTCTCTCCAAATCTTTGAAGCACCACTTCATTCGTTACCTTCTCTCTCCAACTGATCCTCAGCATTCTTCTGTGGCACTATGTCTCAAAAGCAAAAATTCTTCTCTCTTTTTTCACACTCATCGACCAAGTTTCACTTCCATAGGCTGCAGTGCTCCATACATATATACGTTTTGAGCAACCGTTTTCTCACCTCTAGACTCAATGTTCTTGCAGTCAATGCCCTCTTTTTATTATTGAAAGCATTATTCGCTTGATGAATCCTGCTAGCTATGTCTCTACTACTTCTTCCATCATAATCATATGTGATCTTGCTTCCGAGATAGCTGAACTCCTTTACTTATTTTATGTCTTTTTCCTCAGCTTTATTACTGTAGCCTACTATTCTCTCTGTTTCTGCTACAGACTAGTATTTTTGTTTAGAGTGCGTTCATTCTCATGCTGTATTCTTTTTCCATAATTTCATTTGCTATGCACAATATTCTTTTCATATTCTCTCCATTTTCTGACTTAATTGCTATGTCACCTCAGCATGAATATTTTTTCACCATGAATTTTCACACCCACATTCACTTCCTCTCTCACAATTCTATGTTTGGTTTATTCTTGACTGAATTCTTCCAATTAGTACATCATTGTAATATTAAATTTTCTTCTACTCTATTGAGTATGATTGATATTATCTTCGACAGAAACTCGCAATATTCATTCTTTGAATGAACCTTTCTCTATTGTAAAATAGTTATTCTTTTCGATACCGGTAACTAATGATACCTTCTGTATATACAATTATTATGCATGAAACTATCTTGTAATGAAGAGAACAATCGAATCCTTTCCTTGTGAAACATGTCCGAGCTTGTAAAAGAAATCTGAGCATCAACACTTATTTCTTGATATTGGAAATTATTTTCTCTCCATCCAATGACCAAGAAATGGAACCTCTATATAAAATTTTCAATAATCATGACGTGCTACGAAGTCAAACAGTAAGGTGGTAGCGAAGATCCTCTTCTTCCAATCCTCTTTAATGTTGGGCAGGAACAAGGTATGTACCGTAGTTGAATATAACAAAGAAATTATAAAATATTTGAACATATAATCCTTGTAAATTCATAATTAAATGAAAGTCTCGAAAGTTTCTTCTGAGAGAAAATTCTGCTCTATCATGGTGAGCTTCAATATATTTCTATCGTTTGATTTTTATGAAGCTCAATATAATTCAATAATTATTACTTTCCAGGGTGACAGAGGGGATCTAGGCCTTCCAGGACTGAGAGGAGATCCAGGAAGTAAGGGTGCAGACGGAAAGGATGGAGCTCCAGGAGAAAATGGTAGAGATGGTGAGAAAGGTCAAAAAGGTGAGAATAGAGAATAAACCAAAATCAAAATATCATTTCCTAATTGCTGTTATAGTTATTTAGTTTAGGAAGTATCTTAAACAATTCAAGGTAATAATATCTATAGGAATTTGAATTGATGATTCCTATGTTGAAATTGATTGAATGGAACTAAATGAATGGTGAATTGATTTTAATGTTGAATGACAAATTGAACTTTTGATAAATATGAAAAATAAAACTGTTACAAGTGATAAACAAACTATGCTAGTTGAAAACATCACAGGTGGCAATCAGATGATTCGCCACATATCCTTGGAAAGTACTTATAGGTACCGACACTTGAAACGATCAGAACTCTTTTAAATTTACTAGTTTATTCTTTGTGTGAAAATTCAAATTCTCTTACAAAGCTAGTAGATGAAAAATTATATTTGATAATACTATTTGGAACTTCATGAACTATCATGATAAAATGATTTCATCAGCTTACTAAGATATTAATATAAATTGATATTTATTTTACAGTTTTGAGTGCTAAGTAGAAGGAATTTTGTTATCAATTCGGATCTTAACTTTCTAAATTCAAAATTAATTGTTTCAAGTGTTTGGTGATAAAATTAGACAAAATTTTATAAAGTGAAGAAAACATAACCTATTTTCTGGACTATTTTAATGAATCAAAATTCGGGGGAGGAACAGTTTTGGGCTGTGCCTGTTGATCCTTCCCAAATTATTTTAAATAATAATTTTGTATCCATAAATCAATAAAATAATAAATAATAATATTAATTTGAGCCCTCTCCATAATAATGTTTATATATGATTATGAATATGTTTAATGATAGAATAAATATGTAGATTGTTTTTCTATGATATTAGACCTATAGGCCTAATATAAAAATATAATATTTACAAATATTTGATTTTATCATAGGTGATGCTGGTCCTGCTGGCCCCCCAGGTCCCCCAGGAAACGCAATACCCAACTTGGGCTCCGCTACAGGTGAGTCCCCAACAGGCAGCTTATGAATTTAATTGTAAGTGCTTGGAATGAAAATTATATTGTGCGTTTAGTAGCGGGAGGTTTATAAAAAATGTAATACCACATTATTTTAATGGTATGCGAACTACTATTTATACAGAGACCGGCATATTAATATGATGATTTTGTGGTAATATTGTACATCGACAGGTCTATTCTTGCCATTTCAGTAGCCAGTATGTCGTGGTCAAGTGAACATCAAGCGATTGTGATTCAAGCTTATTTTTAAAATAATGACTAAGTTATTTTAACACAGCGTTTATGTCGCAGACATTTCAATAATTTAAATCGACACGCGCCTGTTTCCAGTAGGAATACGATCTTGTTGTGAGTAAAGAATTTCAGGATCACGTTGTCCGCTTTAAAACGAAACCAACAGGACGAAAACGAACCGTGAGAACGCCTGAAAAACGCCTGAGTAGCTGTTAGACGGTCTCCACAACGTTCAGCAGCGAAACATGCTGTTGCGCTAGCCATTTCTTATCGAAGTGTACGACGAATTCTTCATTCCGACCTGAATTCCATCCGTATAAGATATTGTTAGTGCAACAACTTATTGCAAATTATTAGGCACATTGCAAAGCCGCTTGCGAATTCATTCTTGAAAATGACCAGGATTCCGTTATTCTTTCAAGTGACGAGGAACATTTTCATTTTTCGGGATTTGTGAATAAACAAAATTACCGTTATTGAGCAGCCAATAACCCACAGAACTAAAGGAAGATGTAATTCAACGAGAAATTGAAGCAATTCCACGAGTGATGATTGCTGAGCGAGCAATGGCAAATTTTAGAATTAGGTTAAGTGAGTGTGTGAAAAGTAACGGAAATCATTTGGATGACATAATCTACAATTAAAAAACTTTGTGAGTGATCTATGTAATTCACTATAAATTGCAAAATTTGATCTTTAATTTGATATATTGTATGATTCAATTGTACGAAGCACACTCTAGTTATCATCCCTCAAAAATCGTCAGGTTTTTATGCCGGGTCCTGTATAAAGGCTGTCACACGTTTCAATCATATGCACTACTATATTCCACTTAACCACATGCACTTTCAACCACTAAATTAACTATATCGACTGAAGTAATATAAGTGACCTATATGATTTTCCATGATAATTTTCTTATTCAACAAAGAAAAAATTGATAGTAAAAAGTACTAAATTGACTTACTGTAGCTTTCTGTATAGCCTAGTCGTAGTTTTCTGCTGGTATATTAGTCCCTATACGCAGTGCATATGCACTAATACGCACTAGAGACCACCCACTATTATCTAGCCCATTCATAATAATAAAATTAACATTGTGCTATTCTCTCAAATCTTATATTTTTTCGGATTATACAACAGCAAGAAAATATATACATTCGAATCTAATTCTTGTGATTCAACTCCAATAATCAGTGGTTGATCTGACCATTCAAGAAAAATCAGGTCTTATTTTGGTGGTGGAGGGGATACATCCCCATTTAACCCCCCCTCCTGTATACAACACTGATATTCACAGAAGTTGAAAGTTTGTAGTAATTGAATTTGAATGATTTTTGTTGAAGGGAAGACAGGCAGTGAAGAGAGAGTTAAAGGTGATAAGGGTGACAAAGGTGATAAAGGGGAGAAGGGAGATGTTGGCAGTATTGGTGCGCCTGGACCCCAAGGACTAACAGTAAGAAATAATATTATATTATCAAAAGTAAATTTGAACATCTTATGATATTTAATGATGAAATAATAGAAATACTAGCTTTTACTATTATATCTACTATATTACCACTGAATGTCCTAGTTACGAAACTGCATAGATTTTCATTTTTCGATTCCATAGCTGAAACAAATCTCGTATGTGGAAGCAGGCCATGATCTTTGGAAAATGTTCTGCCATTATAGATGATAAGTCATTACCATTGTTTCCCATGCTCTTTCACAGCTATCCTGCTATATCCTCAAAAATATCGAAGGAGTGAGTCAATTTCGTTGGCCAACGAACTCGATCTGTATAATGATTTTAACTCTCAAACTACCTATATAATTATCTCTGTTTCAAACTCTGTGCCACATCATTTACAATAATGACAAGAATGAAAGGTAAAGGTGTCTAATTCATTTCAGCATGTAAATCCTTACCCAATGAAACTGGTAAAATGAAAGAGTTGTAAGTTAAGACTTTGCTCTGATATAACTGCTTCTGATTTTGTGGCGTTTGAAAAACCTCATTCTAATATCCAACTATGGTACTTCTCAACTTCTCAACTTTGTAATTATATTAAAGTAATGGTACATGAATACGCGATCCATTGCTAAAGTTACAACTTGTAATGGTACTTCTCAACTTGTAGAGTATAGATGTAGGTACGACTCCGTTCTATATTAATGCTACCTGAATATCTACCTGGGCATCTGACATTTCTCAATTTCAAATTTTATTTTTTACAGGGTTTACCAGGTTCTGTTGGGTCGCCCGGTGAAAGAGGTCTTCCGGGAGAGCTCGGCCCAATGGGTCCAGCAGGCATAAAAGGGGAGCCGGGTCCCCCAGGCAGTCCGGCATCCGTTTCTAGTTCAAAAGGCGAGAAGGGAGACCGGGGATTGCGGGGCAAAAGAGGCAAGCCAGGATTACCAGGACCTCCCGGGAAGCCAGGTCCCGTGGGAGAGATAGGACTGCCTGTGAGTTCAATCTGCCTTCACTATTAAAATACCTACTGTATTGCTTGTGGAGATCCATATCCAAATGCTATTGTTTGCTTTTTTCAATAATGGTAGTTCACAATCAAACAACTTTTGGCTTTATCAAAGTCAATCGTTCAAATTAATAAAAAATCAGTATACTCAATTTGTAACCTACCGGTACTTCATAAGACTTGTAGCCATTATTATATTATGTAGTTGTAAATAAAATCTTATATTTGGCTATTGCTTTCACCTTCCAGCATGGAGTTACTTTAATATCCATATAGAAGCTATAGGTACCTATATAGCCTAGTTTTTTTATGCTTCCAGATAATATAAACATGTGCTATTGCTAAAGTTCATAAATTATTGTTTTCTCATCCAATTTTAAGAACGCTTATTAAAATAAAGAATTATTTATTTGAAAATTAAATAATTTACTTATAGAACTGGCAATTTATTGTTCTATAATTGAGTTAATTTACAGATAAAATAGACTACTGATGAAATGCCTATATATTTCAAGAATTAAAATGCGAAAAATATTTTAGTCTACTTTCCATTATCCGTTTTAAGGGAGAAAAATGATTTTCTATATTTCTCTTATACTGTATTTCTTATTCTATCTTTATCAATACAGTAATTTTAATATATCTCTCAGTGAAAGATAAAATTTGAATTTGTATTTTTCAGGGATTTCCTGGTAGGTCGGGTGTTGGCACAGCTGGTGCCAAGGGTCAAAAAGGAGAACCAGGCATAATAAAGACTACACTGGGAGAAACCGTCCTTGTGAGTCCTGAACTGAATTTAAATCTTCCATTTCTATCCTGAATGAAAAGACTAGATATTGTCCAATCACTCACTCATTCATATCTAGTATTTTTATTGAGTTTGGATAACTATCACAATATCACCTTAACAACTATACTCAGAAAGAATTTCGGTTTTCTCATTGGAACAATAACCTTACACTAACATGATTAACCATGATCGTGAGAAATTAAATTACTATTTTATAAAATGAAATATTATGGATTATCCTGAATTTTTCAAGTGAATGAATATTAATTCAGGATCTATGATTTGAATTCACTTCTAATATTTTGAAACATCTATATATTTTGCAGATAAAGGGAGAGAAAGGAGAACCTGGAGTTCCTGTAATTATCAACACCAATGAAGACGGAGTGAAATTTGTTCCTGTTCCTGGACCTCCTGGTCCACCTGGTGCTCCTGGTCCCTCAGGACCTCAGGTACGGTATCACATTATATTTATGTTTATTGGAAAATGTATTTGATTTATCATAAAATAATCAATATGATATCTTATACCTATCTATGATGCTAGAATATACAATAAATTGTCGAAAGTAGGTATCTTATTGATAAGCCCACCTGTGATTTTGTTTCGAGATGATGGAGAATCAGTCGAAGCTAAAAAAATAATTCTTTTGTAAGAATAACACGAATAAATGATAATATCATTGTTTGATCCATGAATTTCCAACTACTAGACGATTTTATTATTCCTCCCGTTGAAGGATACATTCTGTTTTATACCTGTACAGTCCTGATGATTGAAGTCAGGACTCAACTCTGACACTTTCTTCTAAATGGAAATAAATTTCACCGGGATACACCAAAGCCAGGATAAACTATAAAATGAATCAGGTGATATACTAATAGTCCTGATCACCTTATCCCGTGGATGAGGATTGATTTATTCCTTGGTGAAACCCAGTGAAGCCTAATGCTGGAAAATCAGCACAGTTGATATTGAGAAAATCTTATGATACTGCACTCATTCTCAACATTATAATTGTGGAACATATAATATGAAATTATTCCACTTTGAAGATAGAATAAGTAGGTTGGATATTGAAATTATCCACTTGCTGCATAATCAGATAAGGAATTTTGTTCTTTAAATTATCCTATGCTTTGAAATAAGCATTGATAATTTGTCCAAAACTCAATACAAAACAATATTTATCCAGCCACATGCAGTCAAATAGTTGCGGTGGATTTGTTTTATATGGAATGTGTATTGGACTCTTCATCATTTATTTATTCATTTTACACTCATTTATCCATTTATTCATCTATTCATACATTGATAGATATAATATATAATTCTCAACTATGAATGATATTGGGAAAGGAACAAGTGGGCTTAAAGTCCAAAAATGTTCCTTTCCCAAATTTGGATGGAAATTGTATATATTATCATAGAGAAACAATAGCGTAAGTAGATATCCCATGATATAGGGCATTTATGTCACAACATTTACTGTTATATCAAGCCGATTACTGTCGATTATTGTCGACTTTTACTGTTTTGACCGGGTGAGAGTGTATGAATGGCACAATATGAGAGACTACGTACCAGCATCAAAAGTTTCACAGGAAAGAACTACGTGGACTATCAGCTTGAGATAACAGTAAAAGTTGCGATATAAACGCCCTATACCATGGGATATCTACTTATGCTATTGCTTCTCTATGATATTATACACCTATATTGCTTACGATTACAATTTCAAAGTCGATTACGATTTGACGTCTGCTTTTTAAGGGATCTCCGGGAGTGTCAGTTATTGGTCAGAAGGGAGAGCCAGGACCACCAGGAACTGTATTTGGCCAGCCAAAGCTAATAGGTGCAAATTCACAGGGAAAACCAGGTCAGTGCAACTACTACAACTTTGTCAAATCTCACATGGACATAGGCCTAAGTAATAGTACTATTATATTATTGTTGGAGTACCTTTCCACTTTCTTTTAGTTTGATATACAACTTAGTTTTGCTGAAATCAAAGCTAAGTATGTAAGCTCAAAAATACAAATGTTGTTCTATTCACATTTTCAAGATCGAACGCAAAAAACATTATTTGTGATCTAGAGAATCATCATATATATCGTGGTTCAATAATGAGAATTGTAAAAAAATTATCATTTCATTACATAATTTACTTGTTTTCAACAATACAGATTTCTTGTTCGATTAAAAAATCACTGTTGATGGAATATAGGCTACTTAATACATCCAATTACTGTGTTCTGGTGCTGCATTCATCAGTGGAGTCAGTTGAGGGGAATTCTGATTACTTCGAGTACACCACAGAAAGTGAGTACGGTAGTCTTCACTTTTAGAACAATATTTTCAAGGTAAAAACTTTGCAACTCACACATAGGCCTACAAAAAATATTCCTATAGTTGGTGGAATTGTTATTGGGGTAATAGAGTCGATTCTGATAGCCTATTATCTACTGTTGGACTGTAGTTTTTCACTGGGCAGAACGTGAAGAAAGTCAATACAAGAGGAACTTTTTCATAATATAAACGGAATATTGATTTTCAGTTGAGTATAGAACAAGAGTATCAGTGTCTGGATCTTTGAATTGTCTCCGAGTCAATGGATTCCTACTATAATATTATAGGTAACTCTTGTATGAATTATTCAAACATTTGAACATAGCCTACCAGAAAAGGCATGAGCAATCAACAAGGACATCACATTATTTATAAAATCCTATTTTCTGAATTTTCCCATGGCATTTTAATTAAACTCAAATATGAAATATGATATTACAACCCTACTTTTCAACTCTTTTGAATTCTGAACCTCAGACTAGACATTTCAGATCAGTATACATTTCTCATTGCTCTACTCTTTATTCACCTTTTCTACCGTTTATGATAAATCCTTCCTCTAGGTTCCTTTCGCGTATTCAACTTTTCTCTTTATTATTAGAAATCCAGTTTTATATATTTCAATAATAAGCATAGGTGGATACCGGTAGTCATTTTTTTAATAGTATTCTCAGTAACCCATTCCAAATCATGATTAAATTTCATGGTTGTATTCTGATGGATTTTCAACGTAACGGGGAGTATTGGGCGTGTTTCTTCAATAAGTTACCGTATCTATGAAGGATGTCATAGAGTTTTTTCCATCTGTGTTTGCTGTTGCTGTTTATTCTATTTTTTTTTATTGCGGATGACGCCTACATGAGCTTTTTGCTTGTGCGTGGGGAATGGGAAGTGTGAGGGTGAATAATTATGAGATAATCAAACGTCCATGCCTATTCGATGGGATTTGGCGCGGGATTCGAACCCGCGACCAATTAGCACTAGTAGACTGAAAAGGTAGGTGCAACGCCTTGGTCAACTCGGCTATCTGGCCAGCCACTATTATTACGTAGCTGATTCCTACCATAGAGAAAAAATAGCATAATATATAATTATAGGTAGCTTATACTATATTTTCTTCATGCTGATACGATACTTTTGAAATAACTCTTGATTGTACAGTAAATGATTATTACCTCTTGATCGAGAAACTGAATTACAGGCCCTCCTGGACCTGCTGGACCCCCAGGACCTCCAGGAACCCCAGGATCTACTGAACCAACAAGAATAGTTCCCGGAGCTGTCACATTTCAAAATCAAGATGATATGTTGAAGGTAAGGTGTAGGCTACTAGCAGGTGATTTATTTTCTTGATATGCCGATATGATATAGGTTGAGATTTGGTGAAAATACAAATATTTTAGTGAATGATGGAGCCTAATTACATGACATTATTGAATAGGCTACCTCACTCATCGTAATCCCATCTATTTATCAAATATACTACTAGATTATTCATTAAATATAGAAGCTATCACATTCCAGACGCTGTTCTAAGACCCATGGATTCTAAAGTATAAGCGAATAGGGATGTATTGTTTTGGATGAGAATTGTTATTAAAGTAACGTTCACCTGTTCTCCACAATTCTAGTAAAAAATCTTTCATTACTGCCCAGAACTTTCTTATATAATATTACTTATTCAAATAATAGCAATTTTTCTCCTGCATTGTTACATATACTTTCCCTCATCTTCCACAGTGGAACATTTCTATTTCATTTTACTCATCTACAATTCTTTTTCAGGCCTTATGTATATTAAACAGGGACTACCAAACTTTTATCCCAACTTAGTGATTCATAACATTTTATTTTGTCAGGTTTGAATTATATATGTAACTCAACTTCAAAGCCAAATGCATCCAAGGCTTGATTTGCACTATTGACTTATTTATTTTCAGCAAGAAAGTGAATTCAATGTTATCAACTACTATAAACACTTTTTTCGATATTTTCCAGATGACATTGGTCAGCCCTGTTGGAACTCTGGCTTATATTATTGGAGAGGAGGCGCTCTTGGTGAGAGTGAACAACGGATGGCAGTATATTTCTGTAAGTCTATCTATCTCCCGATTGCACAGAAGTCTGTTAAATTTTAATCCCGATTAAATGCAACGAGACTAACGAGAGCCAATCAGAGAAGCCTCCATCTCAGAAAAACCTTCTCTGATTGGTTCTCGTGGAATTTAATCATGATTAAAATTCAACAGGCTACCTCACTCATCGTAATCCCATCTATTTATCGAATATACTACTAGATTATTCATTAAATATAGAAGCTATCACATTCCAGACGCTGTTCTAAGACCCATGGATTCTAAAGTATAAGCGAATAAGGGATGTATTGTTTTGGATGAGAATTGTTATTAAAGTAACGTTCACCTGTTCTCCACAATTCTAGTAAAAAATATTTCATTACTACCCAAAACTTCCTCATAAATAATATTACTTATTCAAATAATAGCAATTTTTCTCCTGCATTGTTACATATGCTTTCCCTCATCTTCTATAGTGGATCATTTCTATTTCATGTTACTCATCTACCAATGTTTTTTCAGGCCTTATGTTGGACTAAACAACCAAACTTTTATCCCAACTTAGTGATTTGAAACAGTTATTTTGTCAGGTTTAAATATTATATACTATGTAACTCAACTTCAAAGCCAAATTAATGCATCCAAGGCTTGATTTGCACTATTGACATATTTATTTTCAGCGAGAAAGTGAATTCAATGTTATCAACTACTACACCGTAAACACTTTTTTTCGATATATTTTCCAGATGACATTGGTCAGCCCTGTTGGAACTCTGGCTTATATTATTGGAGAGGAGGCGCTCTTGGTGAGAGTGAACAACGGATGGCAGTATATTTCTGTAAGTCTATCTATCTCCCGATTGCACAGAAGTCTGTTAAATTTTAATCCCGATTAAATGCAACGAGACTAACGAGAGCCAATCAGAGAAGCCTCCATCTCAGAAAAACCTTCTCTGATTGGTTCTCGTGGAATTTAATCATGATTAAAATTCAACAGGTTTCTGAGCAACCAGGCTTATATGTCTATATACACCCATACATTTATCGAAGTAGGCCCTATAGACTTGCAAGAATGATATTCGACTATGATTAAATGATTATTCGACTTTAATTCTGCGACTCACGTGGGTGATGAGAGGGATTATGATGTTGATTAAAGATGAGAAATGGACCTGATTCAAAGAGTATTCTAAATCATTGAAATGTAATTTGCCAATGGATCTGGCCTCATGCATTCACCATCTCAACTCTGCTTGAGTGCTTGAAATGCATTATTATAGTTTTAATCCACTACTAAACTGTTCTGTATCTTCTAAAGCATAATATTATGCAAAGCTCAAAAAACCATGCTGCTTTCAAGTTCATATTGCCGGAAAATAGTTATTTGGACTGTTTGGTAGAATCAACTATCTCTGTCTCAAATGCGTCTCCATATTTTAAATTAACATCTCCAAGAACAGAGCTTGTAGCATCTTCTAGAGTAGCAGGTAGGTATTGCATTCATTCTACTTGAATTTATGTGTGTCAATTGAATCTTAATTCTAATTGAAATTCATTTTCAGCTTGGTTCAGTGGTACTCCTCACAACAGAGCCTCCTCCTACCACTACAACTGAAATGACTTCAACTCCTTTTGAAGCTTCCAATTTAGTCAATAATCAACTTATCCCTGCCAAGGATGGGCCTGTGGTTAGTATTTAATGTATGATCAAGACTTTTAAAGTTTGGTTTTTTCAAAGCTGTCTCCGGCAGTTATCAATTCCTTCAAACGTTTTTTTCCTCTTGATTACTTTAATTCTCATTACAGTGCAGCGAATTGGTGTTATGAATATTACGAGCCTCGAAATTTCCATTATGGTTTATAATGTTTAGTGATGTGAGATGTGACATATTATATTGTATGACACTTTTTAACAAAATTTTCATTGACATTGAAATTAAAATATTTTCTTAAAATGCTACTTCACCAGTTACTTTTTAAAGTCAACTCTAATATACTGGTAGCCTAGTCTAAGGTACCTACTAAGGTAGTCTGTTCACTTTCGCATTCAGAGCTCTCACTATCATTACTGACAAGCTATTGTTATTTAATCAACTTTTCCAACTAGAATATTTCATTCTTATAATATATGATAATCTTCTCAAGAAATTCTTCTCTGAAAATGAAATTCTACTTCTCAATTGAAATCAAATAGAAATTTAATTAAGAACACATTAAAATAATATTATTCTCATTGAAATTTTTTTCACATATCTCAATTTTTGTTCCTATGCTATCAAAAGTGGAACCCAAAACTGGTGAGAAAAAAAGAGCATCATTACAAAACTTTACTTATTATTGATTCCTTACAATGCAATTATAATAGAATCAATGTGAAATCTTCAATTTGTTTATGCATATATTTTTATTATTGTATTCAATATCTCAGTTCTACCTGTGATTTATTATGTCATTGAAGATTCTCTTCAAGTACGTTAGCTACTTAGGTACTTTATTGTACTACAGTATATCTTCCAGAATTTAAATACGGTACGATATAATTATACTGTATTAAAAATATCTAGTAGAGAATTTATGACTAGGTCTATAGCTGAAAGTGGATTTTATAGACAGAAAGATTACAGAAATTGAATATTAATTTTGAAAACGTTGTCATAGAAGCAAATCATTCACTTATTAACCGTATTTCATAACCGTAGGTAGCCTATTTCAGTGGATAAAGGTTAGATTAGCCTCAATTGTTTTCATCATGAAATATGTCCTTTTTCAAACAATTCTTCCTATTGTATACAGCTGCGCATGGCTGCTCTGAATGAGCCTTACACGGGAGACATAAAGGGACAGCGTGGAGCTGACTACGCCTGCTACAGGCAAGCGAGGAGAGCCGGGCTCCGAGGAACATTCCGCGCATTCTTGTCTTCCAGAGTTCAGAATTTGGACTCCATTGTCAAATTTTCCGACCAAGAGTTACCTGTTGTGAATATCAAGGTAAGATAGAATACCTCAATGTAGGCCTATTATCAGAGAGCTACGTAGGCTACAATATTCATGTAATAGAAAATGAATTATTAAATAAATAAATCAAGTCATGAGAACTGTGAAGTGAACAAAGCCCTTCGAGTTGGTGTAGTGCTAGTGAAGTGAAAAAAGTACTGGGTGCGGCAAGAAGGGTGGATGTTTTTAGAACAGATCGTATTCTGATTTGGGTAGTCGGATTGGGCCAGCTGAAGTGAACATGTGTTCGGTAGATTATACCATTTTTTCTAGTCATTGTTTAATCGGCATCATGGATTCGTAGAATGTGCAACATCGTGTGTTTACTCACGACAGTTTTGTGCGTAATAATGAGAGTATCATTACAGTTCAACGCGAGTTCCGTTGTCATTTCGATCTTGCCAGAAATGAAAATGTACCCACTCGTAACACCATTTTACGTTGGGTAAAATCATTTCGTTCAGTAGGAACAGTAATGAATAAACGACCACCAGGGGCTCATCGCACTATACGCACTCCACAAAATGTGAAAGAGTTCGGCAAGCCATACTCCGTAGTCTTAATCGATCTGCTACGAGACATTCTTCTGAACTGAACATCAGTGATCGGTCAGTAAGGCGTATTTTACATAAAGATCTAGGATTTCATCCCTATAAAATGGTCATGGTTCAACAATTGAATCCTGGCGATTATGTAAAGCGGCTGAATTTTGCTCGAGAAATGGAGGCCATATTTGACCAAAATGAAAACATCATTTTGTTTACGACAGATGAAGGACATTTTCATTTGAATGGTACCGTTAATCAACAGAACTATCGTCAGGGGTGCCCACAAGGGGGGGGCATGGCGCAATTTGCGCCATCAACATTTTGGGGGGGGCATGATTTTTTTATATGTGTCAACATTTTGAATCATGGCTAAAAATCAAGGTATTAAATAGAGATATCCTAATGTAGTTAATTTTATTACTTTTTCCCACCTTTACAATGTTATATTCTGCAAAGTGTAACTCAATATAAAGCATAAAAAATACAATTATTAATAATATATGTTGTATGCAGGAATTTAGTAATTTTAAGCCTATGAGTTTGAAGGTAAGTCTTTGAAAAAAATAAATTATAACTTCATCATCCACTATTATTCTGATTTCCTTTGCTTAATTTTAATTTTTAATGGTCCTGTGTTTGAGTTTCCTTGCTGTTGCAACCTAACTTTCTTAAAAGCACAATGATAAGTTAAATTGTAATGTACATTTTAATCTAATAATTATTTTAATTTCAAAGGCGTTTTATGATGATATTAATGTCTCTGAAATGGAATGCAATTATAAACAACATCGCAAACTAAAAGAATCTCCTCTTTTATGTGAGATGAATGATTTTTGTAAAAATATAATCGTGAAGTAAGATACGTTTAATTCAAAAAATAAAGAAACTTTCGATATTTTTCTCATTTCTACAGTCTCGACAGTTCTTCGATATAAACAGTGATGCAAGATCAATTATGGCAACTCAGCTTATAGAGCATGAAATTTCTCTCATTTAAGACCAATCGCAACCTTTCATGTATTGTACTCATTTTAGAGACTCTTTAATAACAGTAAAATCGCAAGAAAAATGAGAAAATAAAGATCATCATTCAATTGGCTGTAACTTTTTACGGCATTGAAAACAGAGTAAAAGAGTGAAACATGGGAGTGAAAAGAAGAGAAAATTCATCACAACCTCGACTACTTTCTGGATTTTTATCTGAAGATACGCAACGTTGCATATGCGAGACTGTGAAAATGGGGGAATATCACAAATTTACATCAAAGTAGCCTGCGCGTAGTCAATTCATTGGAAATAAAATTTTATTATCTTTAATATTATATAGAGAATGCTTTATCTCGATAAATTCAAGGTTCTCGAGATTAAATGGAAAACTTAAAAAAGTCCAAAATTTTGGGGGTGAAGTCGCCCTCTGGCGTGTGAGCAAATTCAGATTAGAATTTAGCGCCCCAAAATACAGATAGAACCATCGAAAAAAATTCTTTCGGGCTGTTTCCTGAAAAACGACCATTTGACTGGACTATAAGTTGTTATCCAACGATATATTAAGCGTTGTTATATTAAGCGAGCAATTTCTGTATATCTGTTTGTATTTTTATATTTTATATCTGGTTATCTGGCTATCTGGTTATATGGTTATTTATGTTCAACGGATATCGGAAACGGCTCTAACGATTTTCACGAAATTCGGAATATAGTAGGTTTATGATATCAAAATTCGATTGCACTAGGTCTCATCCCTGAAAAAACTCCCTGAAGGACATGAAAAGGATAATTCATCCTTGGAAAAACAGATGATGATTTCGTCGTCTGTCGATAACAGAAGATGCGTGTGCCTGTGTGGGAGATCAGCTGTGTAATCAATTAGCTCATCGTATCTCGCGAGAAATCTAGAAATTTTAATTGACTCGATCAAATACAGTAATCTGATTTGTTGACATGAGATGGTATATATCATAATATTGAAAGTTAATCATTATTTTACAGTTGATTAGTGAGTGTTATTTTGTTATTCAATTTGTATGTAAACAATCTAAATTAGAACTTTTATGTTTTCAAATATTGGACTGAAAATTTCACTTGATTCAAGTCTATGAAACATAACCTACTTTTTGGAATATTAAATATTCCAACTATAAATTTTATAGTGAATAAATCAAAATTCGAGGAAGAAACAGTTTTGGGCTGTGCCTGTTAGTCCTTCCCCAATCATTCAAAGAATTGAGTTCTGTTTATCAATGAATAAATAACGAGCAAAGCTTGGTGCCCCGATATTGGTATTAATAGATAGAATTTACAAAATGTACTTGTTCAGATGATATCTTTATTCCAAAAACCAAACCATTTGAAGATACATTTTGTTCGACTTGTGTTATTATTTACTCCTGTAATGTTAAAAAGTAAATACTACCAACAACACAACATCAGTGACAACCTGTTCCAATTTATGATAAATATCGGGCACCGAGCTCCGCTCTGGGGTACCTACAAAAGCATAAAAAATTATTAAGAAAGAAGAAATTATAATAAATATTCATAGTTCATATAGAAAGGTTCTATCTAATCACAGTGGATTGAGATTAATTCGCAGAGGAATGCAAAAATTTCTCTCACAAAAGCATGTTAAATTAATCCTGATTAATTTCACGAGAACCAAATCACAGAAGACCATCTCAAAAAGATAGCTTATCTGATTGGTTCTACTGGAATTAATCAGGATTAAAATTTACCGGCTTTGTACAACTGCCACTAAGTACCTGATTGAATTAGGTACAAAAGTTCAACTGAGTCTGAGTCCACACACATGCACTCGCTCACTCACTTCCATCATCAACAGACGACGAAATTATCAGCTGTTTTTCCAAGGATGAATAAATTCTTTTAATGTCCTTCAGCGAGTTTCCCCAGGGATGAGAACTAGTGCAATCGAATTTTTATATTATAAACATACTATATGTTCTGATTTCGTGAGAATCGTTAGAGCCGTTTTCGAGATCCGGTGAAATACAAATATATAAACATCTAAACATCAAAACTTCTAAACAGAAATTTCTCGTTTAATAGTATAGGATTTAGAATACCTAAATTTGCCGACATTATATTGTATGAATAAAATCGTTCCAAAATTGTATGAATGTTCACCAAAATTGCTATGCAATATTCTTTTGCAATAAAAGAATATCGATGATATTATTATTCAACTTTTTATAAGTAACCTTTACATTTAAAAAGCAAAGCCTCCCTTACTTATCTTTAATATCCTATTAAAATTTTTGCCATGTAGTTTTTCCTGATGTAATGTAGTACTTTTTATCTCCCGAACAAGAACGGGTGCACTGCTAGTCTCAAAAATAATATCAAAAGATCTTATTTCTATTTTAAAAAATATAAGAAACGATGGTATATATTTTTACAATATTATGAAAACAGAAAGAATTCCTCACAAGAACAAAAGGTAATAATGCCCTTTGGAAGATTAGAATGTAAGATGTGAATTTTATTGTCATACACTGACTAATGCAAAAAACTAAAGGTTTGGGAATTGGGATACTTTGGGGGGGGCATTACACTTTGTGGGGGGGCTTGCGCCATTGCCCTTGGGGGGGCTGGGCACCTGACTATCGTTATTGGTCAGATGAAAATCCAAAATTGAGGCATGAGAGACCATTACACAGTCCCAGGTGACAGTTTGGTGTGCTGTGAGCATATTTTGTATTGGTCCATACTTTTTTGAAGACGAAAACGGGACCACTGTAACTGTAACCTCAGAACGTTACAGACAGATGTTCACTGAATTATTCCTTCCTGAATTAAGAAGGAAACTTATTCCTATCCGGCAAGTATGGTTTCAGCAGGACGGGGCGACAGCTCACACAGCAAGAAATTCAATGGAAGCAAATCGGGCTGTTTTTCGTGGTCGCATCATTTCTCGGTTTGGTGACATTGATTGGCCTCCTCGTTCTCCAGACCTGTCCATGTGCGACTACTTTTTGTGGGGTTTCCTGAAGTCACGTGTTTACCAGCATAAACCACGTACACTTCAAGAACTAAAGGGAGCAATTCGTGAGGAAGTCGAACAAATTGGCAGGGCAATGTTAGAAAGAGTACAATCCAACTTCCGAGAGCGGCTTGTAAAGTGCATTGCTGAAAACGGCCGTCACCTGTCAGATATTGTTTTCAAACATTAATTTTCTAAAATTGTAAAATAATGTGAATATTGCTCTGTAAATAAATGTTTTTTTCATGCATAGGTAACGACATATTACTTTTTTGAAAACCGTTCATCCTTTCTGCCGCACCTTGTATAAATTAAATAAATGTAGCGAAAGAATTCAAAGTAGAGAAATTGTAGATTAGAACTGTAGGCTTCACTGGAAGAGTTTAGCAATAAAAATTAATATGTTAGGATAAGAAATAAGAGAAAAAAAATGGATGGTTAGACCTAGTGACTAGTTTTAATAGAAATATTACAAAAAAATGAGAACTGTGCAATACCTTTCCATTTCCGGTATATTGTTTTCCAAATTTTTAGCAAAATCCATAATTTACTATAATAAGCCATTTACTAAAAGGCCAGGATGCTCCGCCATTAAATATAAGTTTATTAGAGTGGAGAGTCTAAATATAATTCATAAAGAGAACGAATTTTGCAGAGCTATTTTATGAAATTATAGGTGTTACCTACAGCCAAACTGATAAACTTCGAATTTGAAAAAAAAATAATCCTAAGGAATCGAATTGAATGTAACACGTCTATCAGCCTGCTCTCATAATAATAGTTTGATATGAATATGAACTACAAGCCTGTACTGTATCAATATATTACTCTTTTTCCAGGGGGACGTTTTGTTCAACTCATGGAAAGATATATTTAGTGGCAATGACGCATTCTTCTCTCAACAGCCGAGAATATACAGCTTTAGTGGTAAAAATATACTGACAGATCTCTCATGGTAAGTCCTGGTACAGTTATTATTTCTCAATCTGCAAAATTGTAGTTTCCACATATTTCCTTGTACATCCTTATTATTTTTGAATATGAGATATTGAATTTTTAAAATAATGACTTCCGAATGCCTATTTTTTTGCAATGACCAAGACGTTGACAAGAATAAATAATTATTAAATGTCAAAGTTTCTTACACTTCTGATACGGTACTCCTACAATAATAAGGATCATTAATATGCATTATCGCAAATGATCATCAAATGCAAGTATGCATTATACCCTACTCCTATATAGGAGAGGAATAATTCCTTTTTTGATGTGCGCTCAATGTACATTATAGGAGTAGAATAATGCATTTTCTCAATGTGCTCATCTGAATCGCTTTATTTTCATTTTTTTTTTTTTGCTGAGGTTGATTCCCACATTAGTTCTAGGTTTGTGCGTGGGTAATCAGGCAGATGATAATGAAAAATGAATGGACCCACAGTTTTAGGTGGGTTCCGAACCACCGGGAAGTGGTTTTAAAACTCATGAATCATAGTCAGAGGAGTTGACTTAAGCGGTCGCCCTTCCAACGGGAATACCAATGTGAATTTTATAAGGTAGTAGACTACGTGGAGGAAACGGCAAAAAGGGTTCAGCCCACAGCCGCATCTATTCCATATAAAAAAATTGTATTTCCACTGGATGTGTACCGGTAGTGTGTAAGTTCTGGAGAGTCGTATATAGGTAAGTTTGGTCTACCCCGCTGCACCAGTGATAGATTCCTATCCCATTTCTTATCTGTTGATTGAAAATTATGTAAAAGTATTGACCTGACTTGTCTCATACTCCATAACTGGAGTCCTTAAGATGTATAAAAAATCGATGTATATCACCAAAAGGTACCTTTATAAGAATCAATCGATATATTAACTTGAGTACGGTAACACTTCAATTCTTCGGTCTTCTCAATTCAATCACACACAAGTTATACAATAGTCAAACTCATTCAACTCAATTTTATGATGAAAATACAATAGCCATGCACAAGTCATAGACACCATAGACAGAACCACTAACATATTATTTCATTATCATTAGCATTACAATAATTGAATGTAAAAGTTTGGACACTAATAATGTCATAATAAAAATGTATACAAACATCAATTGAGAAAAAAATCAATAGAACACATCAATATAATTTATCTATTTTATTGACTGTATATATATATATAAGTTATTGATAAAAACACAGTGAGCAGAACGAATGAACGTATACGTTATGGCGTGCGTGGCGAGCATACAATGCTCTCCAGTAGCGCTGCCACCACCAGGTTTTCAGGGTCCTGGACCCTACTTACTATATCTAAGATTATTTGAGATCATTATTTTCATCATTTGTATTAATTTCCACTAATATTTTTCACTACCGGTATGTATTTTGTATTTAAATTCAGAATTGTTATTTTTTTAAAATTTTATAAGTGTTTGCCATAGGTCTTGTCAGACCTGGAAATGTAAGACTTATTGGATAAATATCAAATATCTCTCTCCTATAATGAGGAGTGATTCAATCAATCAATCAATCCTGAGCATACTTAACACTTCAATCAAGTTCTCTTACACAAAGTACCTCGAAAGCTTAAAACGTTCTGTCCCTTAGTTATTAGTTTACTCATCACACTCTCAGTTCACCAGTCCGAAAGTCCAATTCGGTGTCCTGAGTGATGACTCCGCTTATCTAGTAATTAATGAATGTTTCAATCGTTACAACGTATGGTACAACGTTGGTTTCAGGCCGCAGAAGTTGGTTTGGCATGGATCGCACAAGTCGGGAGAGAGAGCGATGGACTTGTACTGCGATGCGTGGGACTCGGACAGTGCAGACAGATTCGGGCTGGCCTCCCCCCTCCTCCACGGACGCCTGCTACAGCAGGACAAGTTCTCCTGCAACAACAGGTTCGCCGTCCTCTGCATCGAGGCAACCAGTCAGCCCATCAGGCGCAGGAGGCGCAGACGGAAGAGGAGAGATGCACCAGTATGACCAATCGAAAGCTAGTGGATGCGCACCATCAATATTCTAGATGATATGTGGCTATATGGACAAAGCTATTGGAACAATCTTTATAGACACTTATTCAAATTGCCAAACCAGTTTTAACTATTATTCTTCGAAATAAATGTAATTTCCTATCATACGTGTGTAAGTGATCGATAATTTAATTAACGAACTTGTATGAATAAGAGTTATGAATGTCGAATGTGATTCAATTGTAGGCTATCTAAGAATGTATGATTAATCTTCCACTTATTTTTTTAACTATCCCCTCTTCCGATTTTTCATACCGTGCTGGTTTTTATACCTCTTATCTGCTCCTTCATTATTTATTGTCTGCCCCTTCATACAATATTGATAATTGAGGGAGCAGCAACTTTCTTTGGTACCTACGGTACTTTAAATCAGGTAAGATGCATTGCTAGCTAGAAATTAAAAAATTGTTTGTTTTATTCTGTCTTGTATATTCGGATTGATGATTTTGTGTATAAATTGAAATGGACATAACCAACATAATATTTGGACAATTTATGACAACATTGGGAAATTGAAGAAGTTTTGGGCAATAGCCTGTTTTTTCTTTTCCGACTACTGTATTGATTACTCTATCCAATAAATAAATAAATAATTTCAAGTAAGTATAGGCCTAGGTACTATAAGTACCGGTATCATTTAAAAATTAATAATTGTCAGATGAAAAATTATTAAGCTTGAATAGCTATTCTTCATATTATTTATTGTTACAAGAGTTTTATATAAGCTTTCTTAATCAATGAGACCAACTCGAATAATATGTTGAAACGTGTTGGAGCCAGCTCTAGTTTTCATTTTTCGTTTTTGAATTGGACGCGCGCTCCTCGTTCAGTTCGTATTTCTTTCACTTGAGTGCGTCGCGCTCACTAGCCGGTGGGCTGTCTTTTTCAGTTCAGTCTCGCTTTGAAATAGCTTGCCTCGAGTCGGGAATTGGTAATTTTCGTCGATCATTCCCAGAAGAAAATCGTTCTTCAATTATTATTTTCGTTAGTGTTAAATCGTACACCATAAACCTACGTTTGGAAGAGTGTTTGCCAAACTCCCTTTAGTTGAAAGTTTTAAACTATTATTTTTCGATTGGAAAGTTCACCGATCTATAGTCTTTAAAGACATTGTAAATATCTCGTCAGAAATATATGTGCAACGTTATATGATGGAAGCCGAATTTACCAACAGTATATGACAATTAAGTTTGCCTTTTCATCATCCTTGATTCATCTCCTACCTCGGGGACACCTGAATACCTTACCTGGGAGTTGTAAGCTAATAATATAAATATTACATTAGGTACTCTGCAGATTTTCGGTGAGTTGTTCTTTTATATATTCATTGCATGTACTTGTTTCTGTAGAGATATCACTTGTTTCTTTTCTATTCAATACAGTCCACTTTACATCAAAATTATTGATTACAAATTTAAAATCAATATAAATTTCTTAAAGTTGAACCTAAGAGTTTACACTGGTCCACCAGGCCAGATTTTATTGGCTATTTTTTATTCAAATATTTGGCAAGCACTTATCCAATTTTATTGTAAATCGTTTGTGCATGCTAGGGTTCAAACCTGTTTGTACATTATGAATTGAGCCGATCAAGTTGGTTCACTCTTATCTCTATTGTCCGATCGGAACCGTTACTTTGCAATGCTGATAACGTTATCGCTTAGCTTGCTTCGTCTATTGAGCTTTCTCTGTTCAATTTGTACTAACATTATCATTTTGCTTGCTTGAATCATCAATGAAAATCGTTCATTGTTGCATTCGTAATTTTATTCGAAAATTAGTAAATGAAAATCATTAAGTCCTTTCCAATATCCAATCATGAGTGAAAAGAAGTTAAAGCTCAAACGAGCTAAACTTGAGCAATATTTCTATCGTATTCAACGTACTTTCGATTTGTCGAAAAAGGCTTTAAAAGAAGAAGCTAGTGCTAAACAATTTCTAATTCTCTATAGTTCCACTCTTAAAACTGTTCAGGATTATGAAGCTGTTGAAATGGAAATACAGGAGCTTGAAATGGAAAAAGACCCGGAATTTGTACCCAAATTTAGTAGTTCACATATGGAAATGTTCGAACATATGGAAGCAATTGCTAGTGAATTGAAAAAACGCAGTCAGGTTGTACCTAGTGTTTCTACCCCGGCTCAACCTGTATCTTCCAATAAGGATTCGTCTAATATTTTACCGAAAATTGAAATTCCTGTGTTCGATGGAGATCAATCAAATGGGCGGTATTCTACGAAATGTTTAAATGCATGATTCATGACAACAAATCGATTCCAAATCAACAAAAGGTCCAATATCTGGTGTCCAACTATCTGGAGAAGCGGCTAATATTTCACGTCATCTACCACCTATTGCTAATAATTATGAAATTATTGGGATGCATTAATTAAGCGGTTCAATGACCCCCGCTCACTCTCAAATGTGTACTTGAAACAATTTTCGAATTCAATTGTCTAAAATCTGAGTCTCGTGCAGGTTTAGTTTCTATAGTCGATCAGTTCTGTGGTTCAATTACTGCTTTAAAACGCCTACGAGGTGAAGATGTATCTGATGCAATATTTCTGTTCCAAGCGTTGAAAATTTTAGATCCTGTTTCTCGAAAGGCATTTGAAGCTTCAGTTCATACTAAGGATGATCCCACATATACTGATTTTGTTTCATTCATCGAAAGGCAGATTAAATCGTTACCGCATGACGAATCGTCTAAACAATGCAAGCCAGTAGTGAAACCAATACCAAAATCCAAAGTGTTGGTTGTTCAATCGAATTCGCAAGTGACCAAATCACCGGTAAAAATATCAGAATGTCTGAAATGTTCGATGACAAATCATAAATTATCAATTGTCGTCTTTTTCGTCAGTTATCACCTTGGGACCGTTTTCGTTTTGTTAAGGAGAAGGGTTGCTGTTTGAAATGTTTCTCGCCAGCCCATCGTAGTAAAGATTGTACTTCTTCCAACTGCGAGGAATGTAGTCAGAAGCATAATTCGCTTTTACATTTCGGAAATGCTTCAAATTCGTCATCAAATTCGGTTACGTAAAAGGTAGAAAATAATACTATTACCTGTTGTTCTATCGATTCGAAGTCGGCACCGTATAGTGTTCTACTATCAACTGCTCAAGTCGAGGTACCTGATAAGAGAGGTAGATTGCACAAAATAAGAGTTTTAGTTGATTCAGCTAGTCAAAGTCATTTCATTACTCGTAAACTTTGTCGTAAATTGCAACTATCGATTTCTCCTTTCCAATTAATTGTGAATGGTTTTGGCGGAAATTCGCAATCAGTTTTTGGTCGTACTTTTGTCACGCTTCAATCTCGACTCGATTCTAGTGTTAAATTTTCCATTGAACCATTAGTTGTCGAAAAAATCATGGAACAGCTTCCCACTAGTAAAATTGATAATTCTAAATTATCAAATTTGTTTGGTCTTCGACTTGCTGATGAAAGTTATCACATTCCCAGCGAAATTGACGCTATTATAGGAGCTGAATTAGTGCCCCATATTTTCCGAAATGGTCGTGTGGAAATTGATTCGAATTATTTGATGGCCTTGGAAAGTGTTTTCGGTTATATTTTGATGGGTAGAGCCCCTATTTTAACTCAATCTTCAGAAAATTCAACGTGTTTGATGACTTGTCTAACATCACCGTTGGATAAGTTAGTTCGAAAATTTTGGGAAGTGGAAAGCGTTCCAGATGTAGGAAAACAACTCACTGCTGATGAGTTGGAATGCGAGAAGAATTTTGCATCGTCCGTTCGTCGTGAAAATTCGGGTAGATTCGTTGTCTCATTATCGTTTTCAAAATCCCCTGATTGTCTTGGTGATTCTTATGCTATGTCAGAACGTCGACTCATCAGTTTGGAGAAACGACTGGCACGTGATCCAAACATGCGTTTAGTGTATCACGATGTCCTCTTGGATTATCTCAAACAAGGACACATGGAATTGATAAAAAATCAGAGTGATAAAGGTGGTTATTTTATACCTCATCATGCTGTAATCAAAACTCAGAGTCAATCAACACCTTTGCGTATTGTCTTTGACGCAGGTGCGAAAACTACTACTGGAGTATCATTGAATGATATACTTCATATCGGCCCCAAGTTGCAAACGGATATTTTCGTTCTGTTAGTCAATTTTCGGTTATTTTCTATCGCTGTAACTGCTGATATAAAGCAGATGTATAGACAGATTCTTGTTGATGAATCGTGTCGCAAATTTCAGCGTTTGGTATGGAGATTTTCGTCCAATGATCCCATACAAATTTTTGAATTAAAAACTGTCGTATTTGGTCTGAGTGAGTCACCGTTTCTAGCTCTCAGAACTGTCCATCAACTTGTTCAAGAAGAAGGTGAAAATTTCCCTGATGCGAAAGCTCGTATTCCGAGTGACATGTTTATGAATGATTTGGTGACAAGTGTGTCTTCTTTAGGTGAAGCAAATCGTCTTTGTAGTCAGGCTAAAGAATTGTTCGAGAGAGGCGGATTCGAACTTACTAAATGGAGTTCCAATTCACCTGAATTGATGAATGATGAAAAATCGGCCTTGTCTAAAGATTTCGAGATGGGAAATTTGTTGGCTGTCCTAGGTTTGAAATGGCAACCTGGTAGTGATTCGTTTTGTTTTTCAGTGAATCCTAATCAGTCTGTTCCTACCAAACGTCACATTTTATCGGTAGTAGCACGCATTTTCGATCCTTTGGGACTCTTGTCACCCCTAACTTTGTTTCTTAAATGTTTAATTAAACAATTATGGAATGCTGGTCTTGATTGGGACGATTCAGTACCTCCCTCTATTGCGCTTCAATGGGAGACATGTCAGAAGGAGTTCCCTTTGTTGTCCAATCTCTTCATACCACGTCATTTAGGAGTGATGAATGATTCGAAAATTACTGTCATTGGTTTCTGTGATGCATCGACTTTAGGTTATGGTGGTGTGATCTACATAAAATCTCAAATGGATATGCAACCTGCAACTATCACATTGTTGTGCGCTAAATCAAAAGTCGCGCCATCTAAGACTTTATCCATACCTAGGCTTGAATTATGCGCGGCGCTCTTGCTCGCTGAATTAATACAGGTTGTTGTCTCTGTTTTGAGCCTTCGTTGTCACGTGACTCGCGTTGTTGCATTATCGGATTCAACTGTAGTCTTACATTGGATCAGGGGCTGTCCATCTAGATGGCAATCTTTCGTCGCTAATCGAGTTACGAAAATTCAAGACTGTCCTATCAACGACTGGTTACACGTGGCAGGAAATTCAAACCCAGCTGATCCCATTTCGAGAGGTTTATCCCCTTCTGAAATAATTAGTCATGATTTGTGGTGGTCTGGCCCCTCTTGGCTAATGTTAGAAGAGAGTGATTGGCCCGTCAAGGTCGATCTGGAACCTATAGAGTGTCTACCTGAGGTCAAGGTTCACTCAATTGTCACTGTAGTACAGTCGGAAAATTCATCTATTAATTCGATTCATCTTTTAATTGCTCGTTGTTCCAACTACCAACGTCTATTGCGTATCATGGTGTTAATATTGAAAGTACTTCGTCTATTGCCTAAACTCATGAATTAGATTTCGATTTGGCGGAAAAACATTTGTGTAAAGTTGTACAAAAAATTCATTTTTCGAAAGAATTACTGGAATTGAAAGCTGGGAAAGAATGTACTTCTCATCTTCAACAACTGTCACCCTTTCTTGATCATGATATTATTCGTGTGGGTGGACGTTTACAAAATTCTGAGTTGAATTATGACAGCTGTCATCCGATTATATTACCGAAAAATGATCCATTGGTCACGCTTTTGATTGATTATTTTCATGAAAAGCACTGTCACGCTGGACCTCATTTATTGGCGTCTATTTTGAGACAAAAATATTGGATTTTATCAGCCCGTGTCCTTATAAGGAGTCATGTACGAAAATGTAACAAGTGTTTTCACTATCGTCCCACTCTTACACCGCCGAAAATGGGCAATCTACCAGCCTGTAGAACTCTGTCGTCTAAACCAATCGTCCTAGTGGATCAACCAAATGTCGCACCGTTGAAATGGCCTCTGGGGGTGATTGAGGAAGTATTTCCCGGTGCTGACGGTGTCGTTCGAGTGGCTATGGTGCGGTGCGCCAATGGTCGCTTCAAAAGGCCGGCTACAAAGTTGTATCCGTTGCCTACTCAATAATTTTCCTTTTGCATTTTTTGTTTTATTCTCGTTTTGTTTTATTTTTATTTCTTTCGTCGTTTATTCATTGTTTTTTTTTCGTTTCTTTGTTCTCTAGCCTTGTCTGAAAATAGCTTTTCAGCCGGGGGGGGATGTTGGAGCCAGCTCTAGTTTTCATTTTTCGTTTTTGAATTGGACGCGCGCTCCTCGTTCAGTTCGTATTTCTTTCACTTGAGTGCGTCGCGCTCACTAGCCGGTGGGCTGTCTTTTTCAGTTCAGTCTCGCTTTGAAATAGCTTGCCTCGAGTCGGGAATTGGTAATTTTCGTCGATCATTCCCAGAAAAATCGTTCTTCAATTATTATTTTTTCGTTAGTGTTAAATCGTACACCATAACCTACGTTTGGAAGAGTGTTTGCCAAACTCCCTTAGTTGAAAGTTTTAACTATTATTTTTCGATTGGAAAGTTCACCGATCTATAGTCTTTAAAGACATTGTAAATATCTCGTCAGAAATATATGTGCAACGTTATATGATGGAAGCCGAATTTACCAACAGTATATGACAATTAAGTTTGCCTTTTCATCATCCTTGATTCATCTCCTACCTCGGGGACACCTGAATACCTTACCTGGGAGTTGTAAGCTTAATAATATAAATATTACATTAGGTACTCTGCAGATTTTCGGTGAGTTGTTCTTTTATATATTCATTGCATGTACTTGTTTCTGTAGAGATATCACTTGTTTCTTTTCTATTCAATACAGTCCACTTTACATCAAAATTATTGATTACAAATTTAAAATCAATATAAATTTCTTAAAGTTGAACCTAAGAGTTTACAAAACGATTTTTTGGATTGAATGCCAAGAACTAGCCTGCTGTAATGAACTGTGAAAAATGGAAGGATTTGATAAATGTAAAAAGTGAAGTGATTGGTAAAATGGTTCTGACGATGTAATCCAAAGATTGGCAGTAATTGGATACGAATCTCTTATTTGATGCAATAAATGGGCTATAGCTCCTGGTAAACCTTGTAATTTATATTATTTATTATAAAATTGTATTACTGTACTGTTGACTTTTTAAATCCTCATCGGAGTACTTCATTAAAAGCTACTAAAGTAACTTGATAGTTAATAGAGTTTCAAATTGTATATTTCTCTTCTGAGCAAACGACATATTGCTCAAAATAGTTTATCAATGTAAGTCACATGGAAAAAATTATTTTCTTTCCATCGAACAAACGAAGTTATGATATTTGACTCTTTATAATTATAATTTATTGAATAATATTTTCGGTGAAACATTCATATTTGACTCTCTGGATTCAGCATTCAACATAGAAAGCATTTTGTAATGTATAGAATCATGACAAATAAATTAATAGAGAAATTAAATAGAATTTCATTTAATTAATAATTTTTATCGTTTTTTTCTGAATGGATATATGCTACATTTCAACTTTAGATTTGGGGAGATTGTATCGCTTTTACAAATGAAAATTACGTGACATTCTAATCATCAAGTTATTTCAAGTTAGAAACTATTTGTTGATTTTTTCATTGTTCAACTAATTCTAATTTCTACCCTGATTACTTGAAAACTAGAAAATGAAAATTATCATTACTACCATCCAAATATTGATTGTAATGATAATTTGAAGGGAAAATATGCAGCATTGTTTCCAAAGAAAAATATATTAATCTAGGATTGTGAAATAATCCTGTGATGAATGATTCACTGGTGAGCATGATGGGTATACAATGTATTTGTATGAGCACCAAAATTTCACAGTAAAATGTGTTAAATCGTCAGCAACAGCAACTAAAAAGGTGTTTTAATCTTTAATTTATTAGAAAGTAGATGAATCATCATTTCTCAAACTTCTTGACATTGTTGCTGTTACTAAAAGTCAACCAATAGGCCTATACAGCCTTTTGAATAGCTTTTCATCTCAAATGTCTTATACTACGGTACCGTACCTAAAGTTCAGCTCTATACAGTACAGATGTTTCAAATGAATGTTAATATTTTAAAGTTATAGGCTATATTGTCTTAAAACACTTCATTCACATGGGCTTCTTTTTAAATTAATAAAAACAATGTAAAAATCTTGGAGCCCCTTTATTTTACCCTTTATTTTTTTAAGAACATTAAAATAGTTCAACAACTAATAAAGTTGAACAACAATAATAGTTCAACAACTATAGTAGTTGAACAACTATAGTAGAACAACTAACTTCAACTAAGTTGAACAACTATAGTAGTTCAACAACTATTAGTTTTGGTAATCACACCATCGTCAGGTTATAAAATAGAATTTATTTATTTCATAAATAAAATTTATTTATTTTATTTCATAATCTGACGATGGTGTGATCACCAAAAATAGTTGTTGAACTATTTTAATTTTTTTTTTTAAATAAAGGGTACTTTATAAAATCAAAGTTTTGCTATTTACAATTCCAAACGCGATTTTGATTTTGAGGATTGCTAATTCCATCGACGCCGTGGAGGACCATGAACTTATATGTATGATCTGGATGAAAAGAGCAGAGTTTTTATAATTGATTTTTATATCATGTTTTTATAATTATGTTGTTTGATTTTCAAAAAAATCTGGTGTAGCGCACTCATACAACTTTCCTTATCACCTGACGCTAGTGTTCACGCGCATCTCAAGACTACTATTCAAAGATCTGGAGCAGCAGGTGACAGGACAATGACGCTGGAGACACACGAGGTCTGCTATCTCTTCATAGTGAATAATTTAATAGAATCAACAGTTGCCAACAGTTAGCAGCAATTGAATAATCACATTTTCTTGAATTTCGTGCTCATTTTCCTTTTAGGTGGAAATGTTATTGAACAGTAATTGTAGAGATTTTCATGCCCAATTTTTCCAATTGATTTTTTTTTGTTTGAATTGTATCTGAAGCCTGATAATTGGAAATCTAATATCAAACTTTGCATAGACGTGGCGGAGCTTCTAAAATTTTTACAGATATGTGTTTTGTGCCAGTTGATAGAGCTTATCAATGACGACTATTTTTGGTATCAATTTAAAAGAAATCGTTGGAGCCGTTTTTGAGAAAATCGCGAAAACCCCTGTTTTTGGCATCATTTTCGCCATTTCAGCCGCCATCTTGAAATGCATTTGATCGAAAGTGTTTGTGTCGGATCCTTATAGTGTAAGGACCTCAAGTTCCAAAGTTCAAGTCATTACGTTGATTGAGAGATGGGATATCGTGTACACAGACATACATACACTCATGCACACACACACACACACACACATACACTTACAGACCAATACCCAAAAACCATATTTTTGGACTCAGGGGACCTTGAAACGTGTAGAAATTTATAAATTGGGGGACCTTAATTTTTTTTGGATAGCAATACTTTCCTTACCTATGGTAATATGGCAAGGAAAGTAAAAACCACTTTTTTGGACTCAGGGGGCCTTGAAACGTATAGGAAATTAAAAATTGGGCTACCTTAATTTTTTTTTGAAAACAATACTTTCCTTAACCTATGGTAATAGGGCAAGGAAAGTAAAAATATCAAGATGCCACATACACTTACAGACCAATACCCAAAAACCATATTTTTGGACTCAGGGGACCTTGAAACGTATAGAAATTTATAAATTGGGAAACCTTAATTTTTTTTGGATAGCAATACTTTCCTTACCTATGGTAATATGGCAAGGAAAGTAAAAACCACTTTTGCTGCTCATATTCAGAGGGTAATTTGCGCTGAACGCCCTTTTTACTTTACCTTTAGGCAGTCAAAAATTCAGACTACTGTATTTTTTTCTGTAATTACTGTATTGATTTTTCTTCATATTCACTATTACACCTCTGCCAACACATGATGGAGTTCTCCTTCTGAAAATTATGATGTTTACACCAGATGTACGGCAAGAAGTAAATCTTCACATACCGGTATTGAAACTTTAGTCACATTCGTCTTGAATAACATTGGAGGTAAGTATATTCATAATACATTATATTATAGAGGCTCCTGTAGAGTGTGTTGATTCAAGGCTATCGTTAGAGATTTTCAACGGTTATCATTGATTTGATGCGCTCTATATCCCTTTGCGCTCTCCTGTCCAGTGTCACTGGACATGCCCAATTCACTTTGGCTATTATGTAGGCTCAAAGTTTTTCAGTGCCTGTACTTTGCTCAGCTCTCCTGTCCAGGGGCTGATCAGGCTGGCCTTTAAATTTTTCGGGGATCAAGCCTCGCCCCATCTCAGGAAGTACTAGATCCACCAGCCACGGGTTGCTGGTTCTCATGGTAAAGGGAAAAGCCTCCAACCAGCGGGAAGGGAACATAACACATAAGGTGTGACTCCATCCCTGGGATGTAGTCTGGCCTTTGGGTGTATGGTCAGGTGAAAGCTCCAAACTATATTGGAGGTCATCTGGACTCACCGTCTCTTGGAGTAACTGGGCCTGAGCATAGTGAAGCCTCTGGGGCAGTTTCGGGGTTTTACGTCACACTATCTGCTACTCTGTGTTTCACAGTACAATAATACAACCCATAACCAATCATACAGAGTACCAGGTAACGCTCAACTAGGTTCAACTATCGTAGAATGAATAGGAGTTTTCTCAAAGTAAAAGGAGAGGTGGTCAGTTTTTTGCTTTTAAGTATCAATAAGTTAATATTATTCAAAATGTCAGATAAATCACAGTCTTCATCCTCAGTAATATTGTCACCACAAATAAAGCCATTTTCAAAGAACTGATTGGATAAAAATGTTACCTGCACAAGCGCATCACGGTGATGAGTTTTACTGCTCAGTGGCTCAGCGCTATGGCTAGATTGTGAACTACAATACATGTACAAACTAACCTCAAAATTCAAGACAACCAAGAACGAAAAACAAGATCCAACGTTCTATTCATATTGAAAGCAGATTGTCATTTACAGCTTTTTCTATTATATTTTTGAATTTTATTTGTGATTTAAGATTCAGCGTATCTGCTAGTTTGACTTTTGTGAAAACGAGTTGAGATTTTCCTAAACCTTTGAAAATGGCTTCTATCAACGATGAAAAGTTAAGAATAATGGAAGATGAAATGAACAGGTAAATACAATTATATTTACCATTAAATATTTAGTTGGTTATTTAGTAATTCTACTTATTCAAATTTGTATAAATAATATCTAATTGCTGACTAATGAGAAAGATATAAACATTTTCAACCTAACCTCAATCTTTCATTGCTCAATATAATTGAGCTTTTGAATAAGAATAGGACTAATACACATTTAATAAAGTTAGTTAAGTAATTGTTGATAGGAAGAGGTAATTGCTATCTTCAAATTACCCCCACACATTGACTTATAGTCTTGTATGGGGAATTCCTGTTATTTGTGTATTGTAGCTTAAACATTGTAAATAATTAAAAAATATCGGGGTACCGAGCTTTGCTTGCTATTTATTTATTGATAAACGGAACACAATTCTTCAAAATGATTAGGCAATGACTAATATGGAAAACCCAAAACTGTTTCTTCCCCGAATTTTGATTTATACACTATAATTAGTCCAAAAGTAGATTATGTTCCATACACTTGTATTCAGGTCTAATTTCCAGTCCAAACATTTAAAAAAAGAAAATTTCCAATTTAGATTGTTTACAAACCAAATTGAATAACAAAATAACACTCACTAATCACTTGGAACTGTAAAATAATGATTAACTTTGAAAATTCTGATATACTTTAATTTAGAATGATATACCATGTTATTTTCAGTTATTTTACCTTTCAAACCCTTAAGGTTTCTTCATCTTTCAGGTCGTGTTTATATTTTACAGCTGGCTATACGTCAGTTTATAAATTTCGGGAATGAGATATTTTGATTTTCCACAGACGCACTCGCTCACTCACTTCCATTACCCTTAGACGACGAAAGTCGTCTATGGATAGAGCTGTTTTTGTTAAAGCTGTTTTTCCAAGTATGAATTATCCTTTTAATGTCCTTCAGCAAGTTTTCCCTGGGATGAGACCTAGTGCAATCGAATTTTTATATCATAAACTTACTAAGTTCAAGTTCCAAATTTCATGAGATCCGTTGGAAATAAATAACCATATAAAACCATATAAGTAACCAATAAATATATTCAGATACTGTTCGCTTAATATAATAGGATAGTATTTAACCTTCCGGCAGTCGCGCCCTACTCAATCACAGAAGCAGTCGCGTGTTGCAATTTTTTAACGTCCAATTTTCCAAGTGTTATATACTCTCGTTACTGTCAAAACATAATAATTGATTGTATAATTACTATTCCCATCTCATTGGATTATTTTACGCCTATAAACATTCGGATGATTACTATTTCGTAGCCCAATAAGGTACACCAAGAAAAGTCATCAGTTACTGGTTCGTTTACAGTCCCCGTATACAGTTTTTCCTCATAATATTTATGCACTGTCGCGACTAAATGGCACCTAAAGACTGAACCATTGCTCCGTTGATACTGCAACTCAGTGGAGTGATGGGGAGAAAGTTTTGGAATGCATAGGTGACTCATTCACTGACACCACCCCATTCAATAGTTTTTGCAGCAAAAAACTGACACTTGTGTACTTTTTACAACAGCGCGACTGCCGAAAAATGAACATAAGTTTTATGACTCATTATCACTAAGGGTACGTGCATACAAATGCAGTATAAACTGAATCAATGTTAGCTTATATAATTATATTGATATTTTTCCATATCATTCTAAGGCCGCTGGAGTTCCAAACACCTGGCCGCTCTCTGTGTGCTGTGTATTAGCTCCCTAGATGCAGCCACGTAGCCTTCATTACTTGAAGCTGGATTTCAAGTCTTTTATATAACTTACCTATCCGAAAATGGAGAAGAAATGTTCATAAAACCTTGAATCAAATGAGCATCAATAATTTATAAATTAATATACTCACCTTAGGTTACATATCGATGGTTAAAGGCTCACACAGAAAGCTAAGGAAGTTTGTTTCAAATTTTTGGTTAAAATTATATTACTAATGGGAAAACCAAAGAGAATTTAGGATTCCGGTTATTCAAGTCTTATTGTAGATTTTTTCATCAGGGCTACTCTTGAATATAAATAAAAATTGATAATGGCACTTAGACAAAACATGTTGTGACTTAATAGTTTTGAAACTGGAACTTAGATTTTTATTTTTATTTTCTATTCAGGTCTTTATATTTTATTTTAAATACAAGTAGGCTATTTGTATTTTATGACCAGTTTCATCTTGTTTTTCATCATTCAATGGAACCAAATCAGCAAAGAAAAGTCTTGTTCTATTGGCCTGTAATTTAATAGTTGTATTGGCCGTACCGTTTTGCCATTTAATCTGAGTCTTTAGCCCCTTGACAACTGTATTTCAATATAAAACTTGATGATACAATGTTGAACCTTTGAATGTGTATTCAACCAATGCACGAGTAATCCGTCTATTACATTCATACCGCAAATCCTCTCCTACTATCAGCGTAGCTGATAATATTGTATATTGTGTTCAAACAAAGGTGGATTTCATGTGGTGCAGAATATAGTACGGTACTAACCTATTTACCAGCTGCAATTAACTTAGTCTCAAACAAGTATCAAATCTCCACTATAATATTCTACGTTAATAATTATTTCTAAAAATAGGCATAGACCTATTTATTCTTCTCATTGGGCGGTGTGAATAAAAACGAGTACGACTAGTATTTACTTACAAGTAGAGTAGACAACTGAATTTACAAGAAAGGCAAGTAAATACTTGTAGCGCCACACAGACTACTACGCATCATTTCCTGTTGTGACTTGTTCTGTTTTCGCCGCTAAACGCCGATTGCACGTGAGTGCAATCTACAGCACCAATGACAGTCAGAATACGAAATTTTGAAGCCCAATCTGCTTTGACCTGATCCTTATCTTCAATAGTGCGTGGAAATTTAATCCAATCTTCAGACTTCGACACTATTTTATCCAATACACTTGAAAATGTTCTGCTGACGGTACTTCTTTCAACTCCATGTCGTTGGCAACACCATTTTGGAATCCTGGATCACTAAGGTATCTCAGAAAAATTTCCATCTTTTTCCTTGCAGTTAATCCTCCACCCCTTGCATCAGTGTTTTCATCAAGAAAGTGCGAAGTGAGAAAATCTACGTTTTCGCTCTCAAACCATAATAGTCCCTTAGATAGATCGGGACTTATATCACGCCGGTCTCTATAACGTTTCACACCATGCAGGTTCATAAATGCAGCCATCTCTCATGTACAAGTACGACTGCAAGTCTGGGGTCGGGTTGACTTGCGAATGGATGAGTATCTACTTGCTACAGAAGTATTTACTTGCGTTTATTCACACCAAAATTGGCATTTTCGATGGTTTACTAGCCTCTCAAGTATTTACTCGCGAGTAAGAGTAAATACTTGTTTTAATCACTTCAATTTTGGTGTTTACTTGTCATTCAAGTATTTACTTGTCCTACTCGTTTTTATTCAAACCGCCCATTATATGATTGTGGCTTGGTGCATAAAGTACCAATGTCAATTTTTTTCAGAAATGAGTTTAATACTCTAATATATCACCAATTTCGATTATTTTCAGTTCCAGAAGTGCCATTGTCCTATCTCAAAGCAATAAAAAGTTATACAATTTATACTACCAATGTCATGATAGTCTACCAATTGCCAATGTCAATTTGTCTACCAATCTCAGAGTGCGAAAACTACCAATAAAGACATATGTTTTTAGATTGTCATACTCCGTGCCAGAACTACCAATGTCGACTTCTGCACTTCTAGCACTCGCATTTTCGTATCGAAATGCTGTAGTTCGAAGATACAAGGTGATATTTCAAGCTGATTTCTGAGAATGTTGATATTTTGACATAGGTAGTTCTTGCACCAAGTTATTGCATCAATACAATGATTTAACATATCAGCAGTATTCAGTTGTTAGCTATTCAATATATTGTAATATTTTAAGGATTTTCAATTCTCCGGAGCACATTTAACTGACTGTGTATCAGTATGCAGATATTGGTTAAATGGATAAATATCAGCTGATTGTTTAAAACCCATCTACCATAAATGATAAATGCAACCATATCTACTAGTAAACTTTGTTTAGCGTTAAACGTAGTGTTAGCATATTATATGGCTCTTAATCTTATGTAACTGTTTTGCTCATTGTATATTCATCGTTCTCACCGGCTTCTATAATAATTCATTCAAAATTCTAGCATTACGGTTAAAGGTTAAAGTAAATTATTTAGTATTGTTTGTAATAAAATATGATTGATTTTTAGGTTCGAGGAGGAGATCGGTCTTCCAAATGCTCCGCTAGGCTCTGAGCCATGCCAGGTGATCGGCACGGGAACATATGACCAAGTTCAGAGGCAACTGGACATGGATGGCCCCCTGCCTCCACCTCACATCATACCTCCCCCTCCTCCGCCACCTCCCATGTTCATTCCTCAGCAGGTGCGCATGGGTCCCCCCGGCCCTCCTATGCCTGGAATGGGACCTCGTAAGTTGCCATTCATCATTATTATCTATATAATACTTAGATTTCCACTTTTTTGCTGAATGGAACTTGAATGAAGATGATACTGTACAACTGACGACGTTAGATCAGACACATGTTGGAACTGATCTGGAATTTTGGTGTTTGGTCTTTTATGTTTTGTCATTCACAACTAATCATTCCATTTACAGACAAACTACCATTAGATTAACGAATATGAAACCTTAGATGGTGGAGGTGACGCCATTTATCTACTTGGCTATTGTGCATAATTATATTTCATACTACCGTCTGCTTCCACAGACCATGGCTCCACTACTCACCAAGGGACTGACCAGTTTAACTCATTCGGTATTTTAACAATCAGAGACTCACTTGTAAAACTTTAAATAACATGATAAATGTAGATAATGGGGTGATCCTCAGCCCACACCTTATCTATCATTAAGTGGATGACACTTCTTCAATTAGACAATTTCATCGCAAACTTGACAAGACATTTATTACTTATTCAAATCACAACATGCTTTATATGTGAATAACTTAAGTGACCTTCTCGGAAATAACTTGAGTAATTGTAAATTTCAACATGAACAGTCCAAACCAACTAACGGTTAAAGTCCAAGCAATGGTTAAGTTGAAAAGTTTAATACAAATTCAATATTCAGTTAATATTCATAAAATAATAGTGAAATGGGGAGGAAGAAGTTTTTATAGACAATTCATTGGAGATAATTTTTCACTCCTTACATACACTACTTGTACTATTCATGTGTTCTAAGGTAATTAGACATGTATTTTTCAAACTAAGTGTAAAATAATTCTTTACCTTATTGTGTGCTCAAAAGTTATCTTCTTTGTTACACCTGTTTTACTCAACTCCTGGTTCTTGTGATTGACAAACTGGAAACTCCATTTTTCAACAGATTGAAATACCTACCAAGGAAGCAGAAAAAGATTAAACGCAGAGTATAATCATGTTGAATATTTTTTTCAAGAATGCTCTCATCTTTTTTAATTGTAAAAGTTCATAATATTATCACTAAGTCATTTTTTATGAAAATTGTAATGATGCCAAGAAATTGTGACTAATCAGGGACATATACTGGAAAATACTAGGGATACATAGGCCTACAGGAATAGAAACAGGGAATGGTAGCCGTGGCAGATACACCACGTATGAAAGACCCCAATTATATACTTTCACCGGTTATTCATTCGAACCTACTAGAGGAATGATGTGATTGAAGGGCTTGAAGGTATTGAATTGAAAAAAGTTACGTGAATTCAAATGGACCCAATTGACGCATGATTAACTTGTTGTCACTTCAAGAACGCACAAGAATTGAGATTCGGAGTTAGTTTTGTTCAATTACTGGAGTTAGTTCTGTTCAATTACTCATTTATAAAAATCTTTTCAAAGTCACTGTCACAAATCATTTGTATAGGAGTGGAATTACTTGTATAATTATGGAATTACTTAATAATATTGACGTATCACGATTCGTGCACTGGTCAGAAACAAGGCTCTTGCAACTAACAAACTCTACCATCTTATTAGTTTATTTATTCTTAATTAATTATTGACGTGTATGTTACAGCAATGCCGGACCAGCGACCAGGCCACCCCGGGATGAACTTTGTGCCCGGTCCGGGCCCGGGTCCGATGGGGCCGTTCGGTGGCCCGATGGGCCCGGGACCAATGGGCTTCCGGCACCCAGGGCCGCCTCACATGGGCCCCCCTGGCATGATGCCCCCTGGCCCCATGTGTCCGCCCGGCCCGCCCAGACATCCTGGGCACATGCCGCCGCCACATGGCTTTCCCATGGGGCCCATGTCTGCTGCGCCACCCATCATGGCCCCGCCCATGATCAGTCCTGCCGAGTACAAGTCGCCAAGTGTCATAAAAAGCAAACCCGTCCCTGCTAAAGTCGTTGTCAGGTAAAACACAGTTATATCTATTCAATCTATTTAAGGTCGCTTTCTCCAAAATAGTTGAATTCCTAGTTTAAACCATCAGCTGACTCAATTGAAACACATCATAGTAAATGCAATCATTCAATGATTGAACGAGTTTAATAGTTGAACCAACTCTGGAGAAAGCGACCTTCAAGTAGTATATTCTCTTCATTGATTAATTTGTGTTTTTTTTTTGTTTTTAATTTGTTGCATTCAACTGTCTTGAGGTACTTTAGTTTTCTATGTCTTTCTAAGATAATTTATATTTATTTATAATTGAAACTTGTCTTGTGTCCTTAAAGTGGATTGCCACATATCAGTATCAGTAACATGTATGGTGCGGTGAAAATATTATTTCTATGAGTTCTTATGGGACTATTCATACTCGCCTGGCAGGGATCAGTGGCAATAGTCCCATTGCAACTCATAGAAATAATATTTTCACCGCACCATACAACATGTTCACTGATACTGATATGTGGCAATCGCCTTTAGTCCACTTGCCACCCTGGCCTACAGCTACAAATTTTTGGGGTATTACAACCAACATTTCTAAGTTTGAAATTTTTCATGCAGGTTAGAATTATTCTTAAAAACTTTAAAATTATGAAAATAGCTTTCTTCAGTTGTGTTCATCTGTTATATTCAATTCAATTGATATTGAAATAGTCAATTATACCTCTTTTTCATTGTAATAAACAATTCAATTTGGTATGCAACTATCAAAACCAGTAGATTAATTACACAGTTCAAAATAGTAGTAACTTGATAAATAATCTTAAATTACATTGAGAAAGTTTATTGTTCAGTCTGTAAACAGATGATTTATTGCTGATTGATTCTAAATGATTATTATTATTTTGATGGCCAAGTAAGCTCGTTTAAATTACTGTAAATACTGAAGTATATGAATCTTGAATAATAATTCAAGTGCAGTCGAAATACTGCTGTTTATTCTTTTCAGTCCTGTTGTATTTATTGAGTTTATAGTTCAGCCTGTCTGCAGAAGTCAATTCATTGCATATTAATGTTTAATAATAATAAATTCCAACTCTCTCGTACAATAATTGCCGGTTGCACAACAGCCGGATAAATTTTAACCGTGATTAATTCCACGAGAACTAATCAGAGAAGCCGTCTTTTCAAAAACGCCTTCTCTGATTGGTTCTCGTGGAATTAATCATGATTTAAATTTAACCGGCTGTTGTGCAACCGGGCCTAAGTCTTACGCCCAAGTGTTTTCATTTTCATGGATTGAACATTTATTTTCTCAATTATCAATTTATTGATTCACATTCAAGTCACAAGTATTTGACAAGTTGTCAAAACTTTAAATTTTATTTCAATATTTTCAAATATTTACAGAACCAACATTTTGACTTTGAATGTATTCTTCTCGTTTTGCAGTGCCACACCAAAATTGTACATATCTAAGAAGCCAACAACAGACAGCAATGGGTCGGCACCAGTGATTGGAGTCTCCGAAATGCCACGTATTGAGCCATCTTCCGACGACGTGATGAAAAAGGCGGCAAAAAAGCACACGCCGCAGAAGCCTGGAGGAGTTGTGGCGAAAGAAATGGCAGAAAAAGTGAAAGCCAGCGCCATTGTCTCCATCTCAACAGATGCGAGTGCTGCAACTGCAAATGCCAGCAACACACAAACCAGCAAAAAGAAAGACAAAAAGAGTAAAAAGTTCATTAGGACTGCTGGAGGCAACTCGTGGGAGGATTCTTCGCTCTGCGAATGGGAAGAAGGTAGTTTTTATCAATTCATTTTTATATTATTTATTATGATTTTTGAATCTCACGTTATTAGCTTATTACCTTTAAATAAATATAGGGTGCTTCGAAAAGAATGACCCAATTTTAAACAGTTATATTTATTTTGAAAAATGGTGCACACAAACCAATTTTACATCAAATTACTCACAGAAGTATCGAGTTTATGATGATGTATTATAAGTGTTCTATGTGCCGTCCTTTTGAGGCTCGGACGACATCTAGACGGTAGCCGAATTCATCGAAGACTGTTCGCAAGATGTCTTCTCGGACTGTAGCTTCTGCATAAGCTATCATGGTTTTTAGCCCCTCAATATCAATTGCTAAGGGAGGAACACAAATACGACCTTTAACGTTGTTCACAAAATACAAATACGCACACAAATACGATCTTTAACGTTGTTCCTCCCTTAGCACTTGATATTGAGGAACTAAAAACCAGTTTAACTGTTGCAGTAGCTACAGTCCGAGAAGACAGAAGATATCTTGCGAACAGTCTGGGATGAATTTGGCCACCGTCTAGATGTCGTCCGAGCCTCAAAAAGAGGGCACATAGAACACTTATAATACATCATCATAAATTCAATACTTTGAGTAATTTAATGTAGGATTGGTTTGTGCACCATTTTAAAAAATAAATATAACTGTTTAAAATTGGGTCATTCTTAACACCCGGTATTTTGAAAAATCGTGGATTGGAGCAGGCATCTTCTAAAACTAATAATAAAATTAACACTGAAAAGTTATAAATAATCATCCCCGAATATCCTAAATCTTTGGCAGTTTCCATTATTGGCGTTTGGCGTAATGGAATTTGAAAACATTAAACTGCAGAAGTCTTGATATGATACTTTATCATTTGAAGTTCCTATTCAATATATGTAATAATGGCTCTATTGACTTCCAATTCATCTTCACATCTTAGCTTTCCTCCTAAACTGTATTACAATTATAAGTCATAATCTAAATTCCATTATTAATCGGAGTTCTAGAAAGCTACATCAACCTATTTTGTTGGAAAGAATAAAGTTTCCACTAACTGCCTAGTTTAGTCTAACAATGTATTACATTTTAACAAGTCATCTCATTTCACCTTTATCACTCACCTCCTCTCTGATTTAAATGCTTGTAGACCGATTAGAAGATTTAGTGGTAGTATAACTTTTTGTCTACATAACGGACCTAATTCAGTTTACGCAAATTTTGTTTCATTTTTTGAACAATTGTAAATTGTTCCAATGAGCCCATATCTTTTGTACTTCAAAAAAATAGTACACATATTTTTAGTGCATGTATATAGTTAGTAGTTATACATTTTCTAGACGCAAGTATGAAGCAGTTATGAGCAGTTTTCATGATACATTAGTTCCCGGTTCTACCAAGCTCGGTCAAGGCATTTGAACATGGTCAAATCAGGTACGGTTTACAACGAGTATACTGGAACATATTATTTCTATGGAGATAGTTACTATCGATAATTCTAGTGCACACTTGTAAAACGTACCCGGCTTTGCCATGCTTGGTGAAATCGGCAATAAGAATTTCGTCTCTTGAAGTTAGTTGCTATCTAATCACTCATCATTATCAGTTAAAATTTTATTGATTATTTCAATTCTGTGATACAGATGTTCATTTTGGAAATAATTCAATGGCTAATCTTATCCTCAGTTTTATTTGTAACGGAATTTTACACGATGAGCGTTTGATGTGGAATTGATCCCATCTTTTCCACTAACAGAGAAAGCACTGAGAGCAATCATAAGTGATAATTATGTTATAAAACTAGACCAAAAAAGTAATTCTAGTGAGCAGTTGATAAATTAAATGATTACATAATTATTTTTCGAATTATGTGATTAAATACCAATGAGTATCATTGTCATTCATCTATGCTGTAGTGATTGTCTATCTTGTGAATTTGATCACTGTGAGATTGGTAGTTAGATCTCTGTGTCTGAAGCAATAAATTCATTTGTGTGGAGAATATTGCAAAGTTCATGGTTAATTAGAGGCCAGGGTTCTGAGCACGTAATTGATATCGATCATTAATTCTTAATTGTTTTCATATAGAACATGATTTTTATTAATATATTCAATAAGACCTACTCCAATCAGGCCTGAACCTTGTGTAACAACATCTCTTTCATTGAGTTTTATTTGGTTAGTTCTACTGGCCATAGAATTTAAATTCAGAATGCAACTCGAGTAAAGAAGAAGAATGATATACAATGAATATTTTAAAGGCATATTCTACAAATTGAATATTGTACAGAAGTTCTTTTGTAACCTAATCTTTGTCTGAAGCTCTACTTGTTGATTCCGATCGAGCCAATCTGTGATTGGCCGTTTTTCGTCTTCACACACATCGATTTGTCGCCGGCACGATACCTAGAATGTCCGTCGATTGACCGATTGTCGATACGCCAACCCATTCAGCCAATTGGAGGACATTTGGGTATAGTGTCGGTGTCGTGTCGGCGAAAACTCGGTGTGTATGAAAATGGCCATTGAACTGAGATCTGAAAATACAAATAATCAACTGACTGAATCTGATTTTCTGTAGCCTACCGAAGTGATACTGTTGATTTTCTAATTTTGATTTATTTCTTTATTTCAGACGACTTCCGGCTATTTTGTGGTGATTTAGGGAACGATGTGACTGATGAAGTGTTGAATAGGGCTTTCAGTAAATATCCTTCTTTTTTGAAAGCGAAAGTGGTGCGTGATAAAAGGACAAACAAAACAAAGGGATTCGGATTTGTTAGTTTTAAAGATCCTCAAGACTTCATTCGAGCGACCAAGGAAATGAATGGTAAGTGCATCTTTTTCATAAATAATATTTGCTAAGGGCTGAATACTTGATAAATTTGTGTTTCCATATTGGTCTTAGCTCTCTTATTGTCTTAATAAGCCATAATCCATCCATCTCATAATAATCACATCTCAACTTTTTGGTGAGTATTACTCTTATTCATCTGCAAATTAGAAATCCAAAAGTTTAAAAAAGGGGACTTTTATTTCAGATCGCATTTTTTATAATTTCCTTCTTTTCCTTTACTATCAATTTTAACAAGAAGATGAGATTAATGTGATCTAACCGTCATAGTCTTGCATCGTTGTTCAATATATTCACCCTTATTTTTCCAAGTAAATTTTCTCCTCACTCCTCCAAATTCCCTAATTTTCCCTTTATCTGCTAAATCCTACTTCTTTGAAATAAATTACTCTCCATTAGGCTCAAATTGAAACCATTCTTAGTGTCATCTATTCAAACATGTTGATTCACATCTGCTGATATAGTCAGTGATAGTGACTGATTTAGGTAAGTTAGTCGCTAATAATCAGTTTGAGTGGTAAAAAGTCGGTAAGCCTTTTCATGAACAAATTAGAATGTGAGCATTGGAGGAGCACACTCTGATTGTTGAGCGCATGAAACGTATTGTGATATCGATAATTCAAGTCTTGAGTATTTGCATCAGCTCCATCCTTTCCACTTATATTTTATAAGCTCTAACGGCTCAATCAAATGAAAGCTTTCAATTATTACGTTTATTCTACCTTTTATTTGAAGTTCACTCAACATATTTATTGAGTAACTAAAGTTATTAGATCGATTTAAATTGAAATAATTGAGATAATTGAAATTGTCAAACACTTATCGATTTTGTTAACCACTTAATTTCAATTTGTATTTTTCAACATGGAAAAGTACTACAACACAACTGTAATGTTGTATTAGTTTTATGTGATGTAATACTGAGTTAGTTTTAGTGTAATGCTGAGGAGTTTTTCAACTGATCCTTGAGGCAGTCCAAAATCGGATGTGAATTTAATGTCAGTTCGGCTATTTAAAGTTAGATATTGTTTTCCATTTGATAAGTAGCTTGCAAATAAATTGTTTACGGACCCTCTAATTCCAGATTTATTCAGCTTATCTAGTAGTAATTTGTGTGGGATAGTGTCAAAAGCCTTAGATAAGTCCATAAAGACAGCTAGAGTTTTTTTATTTTTATTGAAGTTGTTGCACACAATTTTATTAAGGTGAATTACTGCATCTTTAGTAGACTTTTTGGCTTGGAAACCATATTGGTTATCACTATTATATTCTCCTTATCAAGAAAACTCATTAACCTCAATTTTATTTGTAACGGAATTTTACACGATGAGCGTTTGATGTGGAATTGATCCCATCTTTTCCACTAACAGAGAAAGCACTGAGAGCAATCATAAGTGATAATTATGTTATAAAACTAGACCAAAAAAGTAATTCTAGTGAGCAGTTGATAAATTAAATGATACATTTAATACATAATTATTTTCGAATTATGTGATTAAATACCAATGAGTATCATTGTCATTCATCTATGCTGTAGTGATTGTCTATCTTGTGAATTTGATCACTGTGAGATTGGTAGTTAGATCTCTGTGTCTGAAGCAATAAATTCATTTGTGTGGAGAATATTGCAAAGTTCATGGTTAATTAGAGGCCAGGGTTCTGAGCACGTAATTGATATCGATCATTAATTCTTAATTGTTTTCATATAGAACATGATTTTTATTAATATATTCAATAAGACCTACTCCAATCAGGCCTGAACCTTGTGTAACAACATCTCTTTCATTGAGTTTTATTTGGTTAGTTCTACTGGCCATAGAATTTAAATTCAGAATGCAACTCGAGTAAAGAAGAAGAATGATATACAATGAATATTTTAAAGGAATATTCTACAAATTGAATATTGTACAGAAGTTCTTTTGTAACCTAATCTTTGTCTGAAGCTCTACTTGTTGATTCCGATCGAGCCAATCTGTGATTGGCCGTTTTTCGTCTTCACACACATCGATTTGTCGCCGGCACGATACCTAGAATGTCCGTCGATTGACCGATTGTCGATACGCCAACCCATTCAGCCAATTGGAGGACATTTGGGTATAGTGTCGGTGTCGTGTCGGCGAAAACTCGGTGTGTATGAAAATGGCCATTGAACTGAGATCTGAAAATACAAATAATCAACTGACTGAATCTGATTTTCTGTAGCCTACCGAAGTGATACTGTTGATTTTCTAATTTTGATTTATTTCTTTATTTCAGACGACTTCCGGCTATTTTGTGGTGATTTAGGGAACGATGTGACTGATGAAGTGTTGAATAGGGCTTTCAGTAAATATCCTTCTTTTTTGAAAGCGAAAGTGGTGCGTGATAAAAGGACAAACAAAACAAAGGGATTCGGATTTGTTAGTTTTAAAGATCCTCAAGACTTCATTCGAGCGACCAAGGAAATGAATGGTAAGTGCATCTTTTTCATAAATAATATTTGCTAAGGGCTGAATACTTGATAAATTTGTGTTTCCATATTGGTCTTAGCTCTCTTATTGTCTTAATAAGCCATAATCCATCCATCTCATAATAATCACATCTCAACTTTTTGGTGAGTATTACTCTTATTCATCTGCAAATTAGAAATCCAAAAGTTTAAAAAAGGGGACTTTTATTTCAGATCGCATTTTTTATAATTTCCTTCTTTTCCTTTACTATCAATTTTAACAAGAAGATGAGATTAATGTGATCTAACCGTCATAGTCTTGCATCGTTGTTCAATATATTCACCCTTATTTTTCCAAGTAAATTTTCTCCTCACTCCTCCAAATTCCCTAATTTTCCCTTTATCTGCTAAATCCTACTTCTTTGAAATAAATTACTCTCCATTAGGCTCAAATTGAAACCATTCTTAGTGTCATCTATTCAAACATGTTGATTCACATCTGCTGATATAGTCAGTGATAGTGACTGATTTAGGTAAGTTAGTCGCTAATAATCAGTTTGAGTGGTAAAAAGTCGGTAAGCCTTTTCATGAACAAATTAGAATGTGAGCATTGGAGGAGCACACTCTGATTGTTGAGCGCATGAAACGTATTGTGATATCGATAATTCAAGTCTTGAGTATTTGCATCAGCTCCATCCTTTCCACTTATATTTTATAAGCTCTAACGGCTCAATCAAATGAAAGCTTTCAATTATTACGTTTATTCTACCTTTTATTTGAAGTTCACTCAACATATTTATTGAGTAACTAAAGTTATTAGATCGATTTAAATTGAAATAATTGAGATAATTGAAATTGTCAAACACTTATCGATTTTGTTAACCACTTAATTTCAATTTGTATTTTTCAACATGGAAAAGTACTACAACACAACTGTAATGTTGTATTAGTTTTATGTGATGTAATACTGAGTTAGTTTTAGTGTAATGCTGAGGAGTTTTTCACGCTGCTCAAGCTTCACTCAACTTAGTGACTGTAGCACCTTATGGGATCGCTAGAATCAGCTATGTTATTTGAATTTTAAAAAGAAAATACTATAGCAGTCTTGACAGATTTTTGACGCCAGCAAGAATGTCCGTCAATCTTCAATTCACTAGTAATATCTGGATTAACATCGACTGACATTCTATTTTTTAGTATTTCAATTTGGAAGACACTCACGTTCACAACGTGATCTTTCGTATGAGTAGCCATCTTCTGGTTGAGTAACTTGAAAGTTTTCCTTTATCCCTCGAAGTTTTCAATAATAGACTGTCGTTCCTGATTTATTTAGTGTATTACTAGTGAGCCCTATTGAGATTGAACTTGAAATTCAATATTGCTGAATTTGGAGCTATCGTTTGTTGTCTCTGTATCATTCTATGGTACCTAAATTTGTATTTTGGATTTTTTATGCACTAATGTGCAATGATGGCTTGAGCCACGTGACCAAGTGAGACTGTACTGCAGTGTACCAACTGGCAATGTGATAATTAATCTGTTTCTATCTGACCTTCAGAAAGCAGTTATTTTAGAGCAGTTGGTAGGTTAGTTCCTGTTTGTTTTCTCTTTATTCTCTTATCAATCTGGTTCCACATGTGAGAAATATTTGGAGAGGTTGTCCTCGAGGCCAGAAATTCGAATACGAAATTTAGTATTGATTTCTGGATTGGTCTCACGTGTGGAGCTGGCTTTAATCGTTATAAATAATTACACCAGGCAATTACTTACCGTATCACAATAATAGGACTAGGCGCACACCAGTTGGTAAATTCTAGATAAATTGATTGGTTGATGTCTAGACATAAGAAATGCAATCAGAAACTTCTGATTGATTGTTGAAGGCACAGCACACATGACTCGTCTCTGTATACTCTGTGTAAAAATGTGTACTGCATCACAACCATGCATCAATCAGAAGTACCTTGACTCTAAGTATTTAAATTTTCTCTTCTTGTCTTGTCTAGAGGCATAAAATGTTAAATCGGCGTGTTCTGCACCAATTGGGCTACTATAGAAAACTACAACTGAAAATGTCTAACCTTGTCTTGTTTTCTCTTGACTTGCTGGTTTGCTTCCAGGCACTCTCCTTAACTGTATTTCACTATATAACATTTCAGAGATTATATTTTCCTATGCATAAAATCAACATAATTCTATTGTCAATAGAGTGTTCAAGTATGACTGTAATGTATTGAGATTGATGGCATCCTTATGCCAGATATTCAGTAATAAACACATTAGCATTGAATACGGTATCACTGTCCTAAACACTTCTCCAATCGTATAATGCAAGTTTGTCATGGCATTTGATTGTGTTTCATAAAATCCCACAAACGGAACATAGTCTAATTTTTTTCTTCGACTGAAAGTTTAGAGATGTTTTATGTCTTGTCAGGTTATATTAACCAAGCTAACTAACTGTATGTTTCAATGCACTTGGATACTGGCATTGTTGAAAACTCCTCCTGAGTTTGTTGACGTATTTTGAAGGAAAGTTAAAGTCTTTAAGAAATTTATAAATTTAATCTATAAACTTTTACGAAATTGCAATGATTCAACAGAGTACTTGATGTTTTATTGTAATCCAATAATTTTTACAAGACTTCAATAATTTTACAAATTACTTAATGCTTTATTTTGTTTTGAGAAAAAATAACTTACAGGAATGTAGTTTACAATGGAGAACAACGAGTACAATCTAATAAGACTAGAATTCTTTTATACCTTGCAATAGAATAAGTTCCACCACATTTAGCGAAAAGCACAGCATTTAGATTAATTCTATTTGAAGGGATTTTATCAATTATCATTATCATCTATAGAAACAAAATTGTTACTCGAACTTCTTGATGAGATCAATTGTTAACTTATGATAAACTAGGTTGACTAACCTTTATCTTGTGGTATAAAATTTAAATATCATGAATCTGAAACCCAATATATACTAAAAATGTCATCAACTTTTCTGTTCTGGGCTCTAATGTTGTATTTGTTGGCTTATAATTAATTTAAAAATGAATAAATTTTAATATAAAAAAAGAAAAATGATTCAATTTGTTAATTAGATATTATTATGGCAGTTATGAGTCGAAACATAATAGCTCCAATAATTTAAAATCTTTTGTAGGTTTGTATATTCCACTGCGAATCGAGTATGATCAAGTATTCAGTGAATAATGTTCTTCTATCATTTGTCGAGCCTAAGTCTTGGATTTGTGTGTGGGTAATGGGAGGATTGTCAATGAAAGATCAATTTATTTGCCGTTATAATTAGGTTCCTTAGCAACACTAAGTTAATTTGAAACTCATAACTGACAGTTATTGGAGCAGTCCTCAAGCGGCCCTCGTTACTAATCGAATATGAGCGATGAGCGCTATCATTTCAGCCAATCATGTAATATGCTTGATATTTTTACGCTCTTGATAGAAGAAATATATTACAATTTTTAAAAGTAGCTGAATACGGTAACAAAGATGAAAGTTCAACAACAAATTAACAATATCCATGTTGTGTCTCACTTCCAAATGCCTGAATAGAAAGGGAAAAAAATATTCATGAGTGACGAGCCAATTTCAAACACAAATATTTGAGCTTGTCATTGAGAGATCAAATGTAGCTCACTTATTTCAATAGTAATCATATAAACTTATAAGTGAGTGCAATATATGTACTAATTGCAGTACAAGACAATCTCATAGAATCTATTTAATTGGAATCAGTGTAAACTGTTTGGAAACAGATAAGGTTAGACCGGCATAGAATTGATAGTTATAATTGTTTATGAATGGATCACTTTCCAATGGGTCCCCATCCGTAGGAGACGAACAGCTGAGGAATGATAGAGTAGTGCTTCCTGAATGAGGCCGATCCCGATGACGACTGGCTCTTGTTCTTGGTTCTGCCCGTGTAGCGCGGAGAGTTGCCGGCAGCGCCACCCGGGTAGGATGTCTCCACAGGGTACTCGTCGTTGATGTCAGCTGAGGACGGAGATCGTAGCGGCTCGGCCAAGATGGCGGCTGTCCTGGGCTGTGAGCTGCCACTGGAGCCCAGCTTGGAGGACTTGGAATTCATGTAGAGCACATTGAAGGGCATGCCCCCTGCGCCCCATCCACGCGACACGAACATCTCGCGTTTCGGGGGCGCCGCTACATTGCCCGTTGCACCGCCGCATACTCCTCCCCTGCACTCCACCATTTTCACTTCTCTCCCGTCGTCTTCTCCATTCCCGCCCATCCAGTTGTCGTGTTTCGCACTGTCCTCCAGTCCCTCGGGATCATCTGAGTAGATTCCCGGATTGTCCATTCTCACCGGACTACAGATCACACTGTTTATTGACAAGTAACCGAAAAACAGAAGCTTCACAAGGTTGGGATTCATTTGTGGATCGTTGACTAACACTGGTGGATTTCTCTGACGAATGTAGAATTGCTCTGACAGAAAGCTAGCTGCTGTGACTACAAAGACGCTGCTACTCTATACTCCCACGTCTCACGTCTCTTTCACTCCTGCAAACAAACATTCCTTTATTATTATTATTCTCACCGTTATAAATTCATCACCTCTATTATTTCTATTATTTATTATCACCTCTATAAATTCAAATCTTGAAAAAATATCTCTGAGTAGCCTATATACAATGCCCCAATATAAGCTAAAATTACCTTCATGGGGCAGCCGCAAAATTATAATAGGAGAATCTTGATGGATTCTTACTTCATGTATGATAGATATAAGATGATATATGTATAATGATTACTTCAATTTATAAAACCTATAATATATATGTAATGTGAGAAAAAATTGAAAAAAATATTATTAATATTATTATTAAACGAAAATCCAAATTAAATGCTGTAAATCACCCCGAAGACATCTGCTACTGCAAATATGGACAACAGGGATAACAGCTAGATGGAAATTCGATGAGAGCTACTACCCAAAAATAATTTGCCAGCCCGGGAATCGAACCAGGTACCTCCTAATTGCTAGTCACGAATGCTTAACTCTTAGACTAAACTGACAATCACTGGATAGCAGCGCTCATTGTATATGAAGCCATAGTGGCCAGCCAGTCTACAGATGCACATTAAATGAGAAATTGCATTTATTTATTCAATTTCCATAATTTCTTTATAAGTTCCACAATCAATACTAATAAACAATCCTGGTATTATATTTGTGACGTAAATGACGGTTGTTTTGGCAGTAAGCTATAAACCTCGTCGAATTATAATAATTACATGTAATGTATTTCATATTTTCAAAGGTTGTTGAGCTATTACACCTGGAGACACAGAATTAATATAAATGATAACATTATTCAAAGCGGATTAAGGCTTTTATACCATCAGGTCTCGACTGAATGAACAACAATGAATCGATGACACATGAAAATATTTATAGAACAATAAATCAAATTGATTATCACGATTTAAAAAACAAATAGGTACAATGCAACAACAATACAAATATACTGATAGTTGATCAATATACATGATTTTCTTGAGTATAATACGAGAATGAAAATCAAGTATGAAAGTAGAGTTTGCAAAACGTCAAAATACTGTACATTATACTCGTATATTGAGGTTTGACAATTAAACATGTTCAAATTTTGCGCTAGTTTTGATTTCCTGTAACTATCGGTTCAAAAAGATATTAAAAAAGTTCATGTGAAATCCTATTATATTAAGCGAGCAATTTCTGTATATATCTGGCTATTTTCATATCTGATTATTTATGTTTTACGGATCTCGAAAACTGCTCTAACGATTTTCACGAAATTTGGAACTTAGTAGGTTTATGATATAAAGATTCGATTGCACTAGATCTCAGTCTTTGGAAAACTCGTTGAACGACATTAAAAGGATAATTCATCCTTGGAAAACAGATGATAATTTCGTCGTCTCTCGATAACAAAAGATGTGTGTGCCTGTGTGGGAGAGAGACACAATTATTTCCAGCTGTGTAATCATAATCAATCAGCGAGAAATTTTATCTAGCTAGGCAATTTTTAATCAATTTGATCAACATAATCTGATTTGTTGACATGACATGATAATCCTCCTAAACTAGAGTAGGTATTATAGCATAACTTTCAAAGTTGATCATTATTTGACAATTTTAAGTGATTAGTGAGTGTTATTTTGTTATTCAATTTGGTTTGTATATAATCTAAATAATTTTTTTTTGTTTTCAAATGTTTGAACAGAAAATTGAACCTGAATTCAAGTGTATAGAACATAACCTACTTTCTGTACTATTTATAGTGTATAAATCAAAATTCGGGAAAAACAGTTTTGGGCTGTGCCTGTTAATACTTCCCCAATCATTTAAAGAATTGTTTTCGGTTTATTAAAAGTCAATAAATAAATAACGAGCGAAGCTCGGTGCCCCAATATTTGATATAAAATAGCTGAATAACCTATACATTCTTACATTAATATCTACGTCAATCTTTTAACTTCTTGGATTGCCAAACTCACTACGAGTATGATACCCCCCTGGATATTGCACATTTCTTGGTAAATGTAATCTTCATGTAGAACATATGAAGCTCCAAAACTTGAATCTCCAATCATCAGTTTTGAGGAAACTTCCATCAATAAACACTTTGAATTTTGGACCAATAGTAGTTTAATGTTTAAAGTTAGATGCTTTGAATTAACATTCTATAATATTAATAACACTAAATTAACATTATAATATTTTCGTGTTATATATTTTGAATCTCTTGGTCCCATTGCTTTTGCCCTCCAATCATATCTCCTTTTCCCCATCTTATCATACCTACATTCCCTTCACAGTTCTGGATTCCTTTTATACTCTCTCAAGGGTTGTGGGACTTCCTAGTGCATGATTAACCATAGTTAGAAATCCTAACAATCCTCCCCTATTCTAGCACACTCCGCCATGTAGCCTGATACTTTGTATTTGTGTTTGATTTTGGTACTTTGTCTGTATTTTGATCTTATTTTGTGTTTTGTTTTTGAATACATTTGATATTCGATTATGAATAAATTTTCTTTAATGCGAAAAAGAAAAGTATAAATTATTCAAAAAATTAGTAGTGACAATTTTTTGTTGTTTAATTTCAAAAAAGTAAATTTAAAAATTGAACAATGCTTAACAGACTTAATTCGATTGTTCTGTGAATCATATCAATTTCAGAAGTAAATATCAGTGATTGGAACTTTTCATGAGTAAAAGAGAGTAGGCCTAGATAATAATAATTAGATTAGCAAAAATGACTAATGATTAAATTTCCAATCGTAAGAACTTGAAAATAAAGAGGCATAGGCTCAGAAACTAAAGACGGAGCAAAGGGAGAAAATCTACATTATCTCAAAAAATATGTGAAGCTGACTGCCATACATGAAAAACATTTCCAATGAATAAATTGTTTCCCCCCATCTTCCACTTCTGGAACTCTACGGCTAATAATAGAAGTTATAAATGTGAGATAATTATTTTGTAAGTTACATACAAGTATGGTATTCTGGAGTTGCTCATTTTATAGAACAAAAATGAAATCACGTGTCTGTTCCAAATAGGAATGAAAAATGTCTGTCGGCAGTTGGTAATGACACTCATGTTCAAATATAAATGAGTAAGCGTCATGTCATATTTCAGCCCACAAAAAACTGTTTTGCTTTGAAAAATATTTTTGTTTGATTTTGGAATTAGAGAATTTTCCGGCCTAATTCTGCTTGTGGGCAGTAGGAAGTATTCTGAAACACCCACGTTTCAGAATCTCTTCAAATATGCTTGTTTGCAAGATAATTTTAAGTCTATATTAGAAATCCTAACATCAAGGTAATTTTAACATTTCAAATTCCAACTCAGATAGGAACGTATTGAAATAAGAGTATCCTATACTATTAAATGAGCAATTTCTGTTTATATTTATGTCTGTATGTCATCAGATCTTGAAAACGGCTCTAACGATTTTCACGAAATTTGGAACATAGTAGGTTTATAATATAAAAATTGGATTGCACTAGGTCTCATCCCTAGGAAAACTCGGTGAAGGAATTATACCAAGGAATTGGAAATCTCACTTTCCCATCTCCCTGATTAGCTCTATTCTAACATGAATTTCATCTTTTCGAATATCTAATCAATGCATACATTCCAGCAATCTTGAATAGGAGAGATTATTTTAGATAACTTCAGCTTAATTCTTGCCTTCAAAATAATATTCGATGTAATTATCATAGAGGTTTGGTTCAGAATTTCATAAGTAGAAAATCCTGATTTTTTTCTCTAACGATTCTTCTTGTTTGATATCGTAAAATAACCAATCAGATATCGATACTCTCTGTTTGATACTATTGAATCTACACTAGTAGGCAAGAGTTCATAAATCCTAAATCATAAATTATCTCAATAACGAATTTCTAAGTTTGACATTCAAAGTCACGGTTTCAAGCATTAAAATCCGAAAATATGACATTGCCGTTTCGGTTCTACTCCAAATTTTTATTTTTGGAAGCTTTTCAGTTGAAAATAATCCTAGCAAAATACAAAAAATCAATTATTTGTGTTAAGTGTTAACTGAATAAAAATGTCAAATATTATTTCAATTAAAAATGAATTTTGTATTGAAATTTAATATAATTTTACCTTAAAATGACTGCTAGAGCCATGCCATCTTGAATGCCAATGCTCAGATCGACCGGCAGTGCAGAAGTCTGACAGAAGAGGAGGATGTTGTGACAACACATCCGACTAGTCGACGAATTTTTATATTTAGTAATGTTGTTTCCAAAAATAGAAAAATTCTGATACGAGCTTTCCCGATTATCAAATCGGTTTGATTTATTACTTTTCATACGATAACAATCCCTGTATTACTCGAGCATCTACTGCAGTCGTGTGACTCGTTCAACATGACTACTTTACTTGATATAAAATATTGGTTATTGATCTTGTTGTTACATAATGCTTGTTGGGTTCCTAGTCTTCAATATTTATTTTTTAAGAATTTATTGGTTTATGAAGATTTCTCCTTATTAATATGGATCGCTTTCAAATTCATTCATCCTTACAAGGAAGTGCCTCAATCAATCCTTCTAAGCTTTGTTAGTTATTCTTTCCAATCCTTTCTCATTTCGAATCCCTCTTTATAAATAGTTATGTATTAACTTGTTTCTGAAGAACCGTGTTTTATTCCATTTGGGGTTTGACAGTTTATAATAGGTTAGTCAAACTATAGACAATTCTGTTATAGCCACTTCTTTTGTCTTCAGAAGCATTGTCTTCTCATAATAGGTTATACAAGTAAAGCAATGTTTGAAAATTATAATAACAATAGTCTTGTCGTCTTATAAATTAGACATATTTTGTGTATGGAATATGAGTTGAGTATAAATAGTACAAGGTATTCTTAGTTTTTCTCTCCCGATCTGTGCTTCATTGTAATAAAGAATAAAGTATACTTAACAAATAAATTCTGATTTCTCCAACAAATTTGACTAATAATACATGATTTTTAACCGCCTTGATGAGCCGAGAAGAATGATCAGTACTACGAGGAGATCCGATCATTGTGTCAAAAGTTATGAGTGTTTGAAATTTTTATCCTTGAGGTGTCCTTATGCGCGCCTCTCCACTGGGAAATACTAAAATTAAGCATCTAACGGACGATTCTCATAGAACATGATCTTATGAACTCATATCATTATGTGAAATGTCAATGTGAGGATAAAGAAGTTATTGATGATGGTTGGAGCTAAATGTGAGGTGTTATTCATAATACAAGTAGCATTGTTATCGGGTGTACCTGAAAATGTATATGAGGTAGAGCGATGTACCTGGTCTCAGGTTGTAGAGCTTAAAATTACGTCCTGAGGGATTTTGAATTATACATTCAAATTGTGACAATCGATGTTGTTGATTAAAAACTGAAACTCCTTAAAATAGATTTTTTCTTGAGATTTATCTCATTTTGAAAAATTGAAATTCAGTAGGTACGGTACTCAATGAAGACAGAGAGCTCCGAATGATTTCATTTCATTCGAAATTTTATAATTTAAAAAAGGCAGGAGCGAATTTTCCTGTCTGCTGACTGGATATGGCGGAAATAACTGAAAACTGGAATAAGAACCGAAAATACGAGGTTTTTGGGCATTCTGTATGACAAGGAAGTTCTGCAGGAGAAAATTGTTTCGGGACTTCTCTCATTTATCCAAACAATATATTTAAAAAATCAGGACTTATATTTATTTACAATGCAAATGACACTAATGTAATAACATTAGAAGATAAAATAATAAGATAGTCCTTGTGCAATTTTTCTTCTAAATTTATTGGTGACAAAGTCCAAGATAAGGTTAGAATTTCAAGTGTACAATTTTTATAAAATTTTAATCCTAAATAGATATGAAAACTATAAATTTTGAATTTACATGGCTTGAATTAATAAATTGATTAGAAATACTCCTCTCAATAACCACTTGTAACGAAAATATTGAGTTATTTAAGAAAATTTGGAACCATTCAAGAAACACAAACTTGTAAACACTAAAACTCAATATATATTGCAAGTAAACACACTTTTTCATGTCTATCTTGACTCGACTATATACTGGTAGCGTGTGAGGCTCCTCTTCGGCTGAGGGATGAAAAAATGTCAGAAAACGAAAAATAATTGATGAAAATAATGAGGAAAAATCGTAAAGTCAGTGGCATACAGGGATCCATGGATTTACAAAATATTTCAGCTTGTGACAGAAAGTCTTATATAGGAATATGGAAAGAGCCTTGCTTAGGCTTACTGTGGAAAGATTATCAATGTTTTTCTAAAGTCACAGCCTTCCTTAATCGGAGAAACAGACTTTCCATTCCGTTTGAATTATAATATTTCAGAGCTCATACTTTCGACTAGCATCATTGTAATTGATACAAAAAAAATTGAGAGCTCTTTAGAATGCTGGTGTGAAAGTGAGGTAACTAAATTACCGTAGAAGTAATTGTGATAAAAATGTATTAAACTAACCCCCTAACAGTTGGTAGAACAGTGGAAGAACCATACAAAACTCAATAGACGGTATCTAATAAATAAAACCTTATCGATAGCTGTCCGCATCATTATGCAAAGAAAATGATCAATGCCTCTCAATCCAACTAAATTTAACTTAATTCAAAATTTGTTTGCAACTTTTGTGGTCTTTAGAAAGTTTGGTACTTGAATATTTCTTCTTGACTTGTTTGATTTCTCATACCATCTGATGAAATGTACCCATCAAAGCTATAAAAAGGAAATTAGAGATCTCAAAATTGATAATTTTCTACTTATGATAGCTCATGAACTAATACATTGACATATTTGAATGTATATAGATATCGGCATGTTATGCAACGTTTTTCATCTATATACTTCAAAGAACGCATCAGAAACGAAGCATCAAATTTATCGTGAAGTGACTTCAACAAAATATTAAAATTGATATCTGACATTGTACCTTGAATAAAGCTTAATTGACAGCTCGTCCCCGCTGGTCCCGTCAGTTTTAATTACACAGGTAGCGAGAGGTTTCAATTTTTTTCATACTTTTACAAAGTTTACTTCTAATTTAAATTTATATAGAAAGTCTGCTCATTTAAAGATTTAGAACCTTTTCTATCAGACTTCCACACGTCTAAACTCATTATCAAGTTTATGGCAGAACGTTTTAATGTATTAAAATATACGAGTACCGTATTTTATATTTACTATTTCGATTTCGACGTGTAAGTCTCATTATTCCAATACATACCATATTCCTAGTGATTAATGTGGCAGGTGTTGATCAGAATGGACATCCCGATTGCTTTTCACTGAATTTGTATTTTGTCACTAGCGAAATGGCACCAAGAGATTCGCGAAAAGCTCTTAGCGCCACGGGGAAAACTGTTTTCTCTCCGCTCCACCCCTTCCTATCGAATTAATCCCTCCTCCTCTACTCTTCTTTCTGCTCCTTCTCATATTTTCGCACATTTTTTTTCTCCTTTTACTCACACTAATCATGTGACTCGCGTACATTATTAATTATCGAATTAAAAGCTGTTAATTGATTTATCCGTCATGATTTATGGGTTCCAAGTCATAACTTAATTATTTCTCTACGACACTCTGATAATGCATCTATTTTAGGAGAGTATCACGTAAAAAATCGTCTGATTGTGATTAATCGAAATAATTGTATATCAATCCAAATGCTCCTTGTATTGAAACATTGGCCTGTCCGCAATTTTTTGATTATTCGTTTCAACCACATTATTCTATTTTTAGCCATCAATACTATTCTACTTGTCATTTATATAACTTGTCCACGCTCTATCAATAGTATAATAAATCAGTCTTCATTAGTCTTGAGCAATTTTTAGAACTAAATCTGCTTTTCGTTGCGTGATACTTATTTTTCTACAATCTCAATGACTTTTAATTTTTCACCATTCCAAGATTGTGACTGTTCATGAAATCGTGGGATCTAGAAAAATAATTATTTTGTGATGAAATGGTTCTGAAAGTGTGAGTTAAAAATGAATTAATCAGTACTCAATATTTACTGTATTATTTTCATAGATCTCAGTGTTATTGAATACATACTATATTTAGGTAAACTCTCAATTAAATGTTTATAAATTCGATTTTTTCCCTTGACTTGAATGTGTAGAAGTATAATGCTCGGTTGCATTGACCGTAAGCAATAGGTGATCTTGAATCACACTAAGTATAGAGCAGATGAGTATATAAATCTTGCTAGTTTCAACGAGTATAAGTTTTATAAGTTCTATGGGTCATTAATTAATATTGAGGACATTATGTGAAGAGTTTCCGATGAAAGTGAACTCTTGTGAACAAGACCTGGTGTATCTTTTTTCATATTTTAACTGTTTTTAACTGCAAGTGTTGAGTGATTGGTTGAGCACTAAAAGTTGTTGATTGAGGTTCGATTTGAGGATTCAAGGTGTCGATTGAGGAACATATGAATTGATAAATACTTATACAATCAATGAAACATCAGTACATTATTGTCATGTCACAAAATACAAAACTCCTGTAGGCTATCTGACTGGCAAGTGTTGAATGATTAATTGAGGACTTGAGGAACATTTAAATGTCAATACAATATGCGATTCAGTGGCCTATTCCAGCGTATTTCAGTGCTGTATACGTCGCGTAAATCATTCAAGGCTCCAAACAGATTAGGTATTCTCGTTCAGCTAGCAGCTCCTGGTTCAGAATTCAGTGACAGAAAGAGGAAGCTTCTATTCCCCTGTAATGACATGATCCTATTGGGATGCTCTCACCGATGCAAATAGAATAACAGATTCAGGCGACGGTTAGACACCGAAGTCCAATACTTGCAACAAATCGAGAGGATAGTCACTCGAATCGACTCAAGCAAGATCTTGACTAAATTTGCTCATTAACCTTGCCAAGTCTCAGACTTTTGCGTTGGTATTGAGAGCTTTGGTGATCAACAGTTTTGCTGGGTTTCAAATCCCCATTGATTTCTATTGCACTCAATGGCCAACAAGCACTTTTATTCAATCTGAGTGATTGGATAACGCAGAAACCTCTTTCCCAAAAGATAGTCTACCAACTCCAGTAGTAATGTAGCAGTCCAATTTATATTAATTATATGTCTTTAAAAACTCGTTTAAATTTTTTTCAGTAGGAATTAAACTAAAATATAGTTGTTGAACGATGATGTTGATGTATTGCATATATCTAGTCGGTAGTGTGATAATGATTCAAATTTCGGTATTTCCGAAATTCTCATGAATTTTTCTATTTTCGAATTTTTTTGTTGACTGTAGAAGTTTCCTAGCTATGAACTCATGAGTTGAACTTTATCGTGTTATCTTGGATCCTATCATAAATTAGACAGTATCATGAATAACAATGTGAACCAATAGAATTGGCTCTTTCACTTGGACCATTTTGTAAAGTTATTGTTTATCTGTGAGATGACAAATATAGATCATCCTAAATAATGTGGTTATTTATAGCAGCATTCAATTGTTTTGGGAAAAGCAAACGTGTGCCAACCTCGAGGGTCAATTTGCGGGCAAAGTACTTGGGCTGTTTTGATAACAATATCTGAACGCGTTTTGAAGCTGCTTGGCCACTGGCTACAGAAGTGACCGACCGGCTCAACTCAGTGTTAAATAATGTTGATGAGTTTCGTGAGATTTCAAACAACTGTACTAACAAATCTTCATTCGCTTCACTCTTCATTTATTTTTCATATTAATTTTACCTACAGCCTACCTAAATAGACAAACATTTGCTTCAGTCAGGTTTGTAAAACCTTGAAAACTATTCAGTATTTGTAAATGTTTTAATAGCAAGTAACTGAATAAAGAAGTAATTGAACCAAGCATCTCAAATTTGCTCGAATGTTACCTCCATTGAAATCATTTTTGTCTTGTATTAAAAATAATGAAATGAGCTAGTTAAAAATGAATAGGCTAGTTAAACAGCCCAATATTTCTGACAATATTGCGAGTAGTACTGTATTATTATTTCAGGCAATCCTGGTAATTTTATATCAATCAATGATTTTTTAACAACTTATTGATTCAATTATTTCACTTTTACACTGATCTTCAGTCACCTATTTAAATGTGAGAAACCATTGGTTCACTCACAGACTGTAGGCTAGCGCTTTAAAGTCTCATGAGATTATTTTCAACAGTGGATAAATAGTGTGTTCATACATCCACATTCGGAATGGATCATCACCTATTGATTTCCACCGATTGTCTGAGAACGAATTTTACTGTTATAACAGTCCCATTCCATGATCATATCTTTGAACGAAATTGAGAGGATGAAATCTTCATCCTGGAATATTTGTTTTTCGAATGCTATCAAGTTTCACTCAAATACCGAAATTCACCAGAGTATCTTGCAAATTCTAACGTATTTTTGGCACATTGTACCAGCTCTGCTAACAGATAGTTAGAAGCTTCAAAATCACTTCCCGGTAGTTCAAAACCCACCAAAACCGATTGATCTATTCATCTATTCACCTTTAAAACTATATGCGTAAGAGCAAACAATTTCAAAACCTAAAAGCTGAATGAAATCGGCAATAACAGTTAATATCTCACCTTCATCTATCTAAATTCTCTCCGAAAATTAAATATGTAATAAGATGAAATTCTGTTCTCGTAAAGCACAGAATTTTCAGAAGACTTATTTACATAAATGAAATGGCAATTAGCGTGAAGCAGTGAAGTGCACATTCCACCTGCTATTTCCCAAGTCCCAGTGCCTTTTTAGTGAGTTTCAGTAGTGACATTGGAGTGTGCCACATTATTTAGATTGCTCCTTTGAGTAAATTTATTATTATGGAAGCGTTTTCAGACTCTTCTTATCGTTGGAAACATGCGGAGTTCAATGAGTAGGCGCGTGGGAAATTAATAAAAACACGTTCATGTTGAGGCCACGCGAAATTACCCCCGTACTTTGATTCTCATTTGACGTCCCCGCTTATAAACATCAAATGAAATAAATTAATGCTAAATTCGTGATTTTTATCAACTCTCCTTTTCTTATTAGTTAAAATTCGACAAAATTAAAAAAAAATTATTAACTAGGCCTAGTGTAGTTTATTAGTGAAATTTGTTTGTAAACATCCATTTTATTGACCGATTATTTATTTACCATATCTCAATTTATTCAATAAAATCATTCTCTAAAACAATCCTTGTCCCACAATATAACGTAATTAAGAACATTATCAATTTTGAAAAGGATTCATAATAATCATTAGGTCGATACCTAAGCTTATAGCCTGTGCTTCTTCAATCAGTAGCTTTCATTCAAAATGTGGATGACTTGGAAACGGCATTTAAGCTTTCCACTTTGAATAGGTTACCCCACGATTGAATAGGTGGGATATTTTGGTACAGTACTATGTGTTTTGTAGTTTTTGGAAGAAGTTTACCTATAATTTCATTTTAAATCCTTTTTTTCGTTCCTTCTATCTATTGTAATAATTCAAATTCAATAAATGTGCTGATTTATACAAAATTCCATTTTACTTTTAACTTTTTCTAAAAGTCAATATGGAACTGATCTCTTGTTAATATTTTAGAAAAATAAAAGTAAACTTGGTGGAAAGCTTATTTCATCTCTAAAATTTTAATCTTAAAATAATTATCGATAAAACCTTATCAAAGAACACATTCAAATCACTGAAAATTTATTTATAAATATCAAGTTCAAACTAGGCTAAAATGTCTTTAGTTTAGATCCCACACTACGTAAAAAAACAGTAGGTTAGAAAGTTCTCATTTTTCCGATAGGTCTGTCTGCCTCAAAACGGCTCTAGTTTGGAGGATTTGGATGTATGATCAATATGAATATCAAGTTGACGCCTCCTCTTTCTGTGTATCTCATTTTTGTGACTGAATTCTTTTATTGGAATACAATTGAAGAATCAAAAACGCTCGCTCCATTAGGCAATAATGTCAAACGAGTCAATAACACTGTTACGACTGTAACGACATTTACTGTCGTTCTGATCTTGCATATAATGCTAAACCACCACAAGTAGAATAGAATTATACGTATCCACGTTTAGAATAATATTATCTACAACGATATGAATAAATTTACTCAATATTTAATATACATCAAATTAGTTGCAGATTTTTTCATCTATAAGTAATGGAAGTAATGAGAGGAAACCCCTTTGAATCACCCTTTCGTGGAGTAATGGATAAATCATGTTACTGTGTATATTTCTTCACACATCTCACGCTAGTAGTAGCACATGTATGATGAATGTTACTGAATTATTCTTAATGATGATCCGTTTTCAAATATCTAAGCTAATATTGGTATTTATTACAAAATACTCGTTGAAACCCTCAAATCAAAGTAAAGTAGATATTCTATTTTTTCTATTAATTTTAAATGTTCCGAAGAAAAAACTTGTCCTACACAATAGGAAGCGGATGGTTCTGTGGTCGCACGTATGAGCTATCAATAAGATAAATTTTAATTCATTCGTCAGCTAGTCCTGTGGTAAGGGTGACCACTTGGAGAGCCGACTCCTCTGAACATCATCTATGAGTTTAAAAATCTCTTCCCGGTGAATCGGAACCCACCTTAAACTGTAATCCACTCATCTCTCATGGTCATACGTCTCATTACCCACGCATAAGCCTGGAGCTTAATGGGTAATAAGACCCACAAAAAATTATGTAGGCCGATTAAAGTCCCAGTGCGATGTAATTGATGCAATTATTAATAGAAAGTGGTACAACATACTTATAAAAACAAGTTAGGGTTTTTGTATGAAAAGATTAACAGGGTGTGATAGCAAAATGGCATTTCATCGTTGTAAAATTGGTAGAAAGCATATCATGGAGAAATGACTTCCGAGGGGTTGGGAAAGATTGAAATAAATTGTGATGAATTCTGACAAGGAAGGATGAGTGGGTGGAACCTTACTAAATCGAATTAGAACACTGCTTCACCTCGTCATCCAAAAACTTCCAGCCTCTATTCTCTTTAAAACAGCTCAATAGGTACCTTTCTATTGAAAGCAGTTTCTCATATCCATTAACTTCTGGTAATATATATATACATTTTTTTCGAAATTATGCTTTAAACACTTACAAATTTTTAGTAAAAATGCCAACTTATAATTTATTTTTATTATTCAATCCTATCAAATACTGATCATGACCCGTGCTAGACTTTTAAAACTTTTTAATAGTGTAGCCTCATTATTTAACGGGTTTGAAAAAGCATTTAAAAAAGGCTGCTGTTTTGGCATCAGTTGTGGAACTAATATACTATACGTTATAACATAGTCGTAAATGAAGAATATAATTTCACTAGTTCTTTCAAAAAAAATGTCCCTGTTGATTATTAAATTGCTACTTTTATACAAGGGTGATTTCAATCTTTATTTCTGAAGGTGATGCCCACATGTGTGGGTAATAAGACTGCTGATAATAATAGTTGAGATGACGTAAAGCTTTAGGTGGGTTACGAACCACCAGGGAACGATTTTTTAACTCATTATTGATATTAAGAGGAATCGGCTCTCGAATCACAACGGGAGTAGCAGATGCATGAATCTCAACCTATCTAAGCGATAGCTTATCATCGCGACCACTGAGTTTTCGTTGAATCGCTCTACAAAATACAGTACAATGAATAGAAAAAACACAAACATAATGGTTAAAGACTTCATAGTCAGTTTTTTATGTGAAGAAAATTCAAACATTTTAGTAAATTATTTCTGTCTATTTTAGTGCAACATGTTTAGTATATAGATGTGGATGTGGATTTTATGGATGATTGCTTCATTTCCAGTTCCCCTTTCTGTGAATTACTGCGTATAATTCGGAACCTTGTCAATGTCACAAATCGACTACTCATTTGTCTGCTTTTTTAGTGTTCTCATCGGTGTAGATAATTGAAAAAATTCATCAGCGAAATGGCCAGTTTTGCCAAAAATGTCCCCCACGAACCTATTTGGATATGTAAATTGATTCGGCTCACTCGGGAATTGCTTTTGTGCTCCCGTTGACATCAAACAATGATTCAGGTCTATGAATATATTTTGTTGAGCGGTGTTCCCGGTTGACACAGTGTGCCACTTGTAGGCCACACCTTTACTTGAGCAACCAACAAGCTCATTTCACATAATCCGTGCTTACGGGGCACTGTGCAAACTGACCGTTTCGTTTGTTTACAAGAATAACTGTCAAAATCTGAAACTTGAAGATCCAATGTACTATATCAATAATAGAATATATCATAAGACCATTCAATCAATTTACCAATCCAAATCTGGATTCAACCTAGATTGGACATATACACTCAATTATAATGGAAAAATAGCCTCATTTGGACTATGGAATTATTGAAATACGGAAGAGAAACAGGGGCACTTCTATTGTTTATTCTCTACCCATCTTTGATTGATTTGAGTATTTATAAATAGATGAATACCGGTAAAAACTATAAAGCAGTTACCATAACTAGTACTGAACAAATTAAGTAAATCAATAAATAAGAGTCGATATGAGCCTGGATCAATGGAAATTACAATGAGAATTTCCTTCACCGTTCACCTCCCATGTGGCTGTATCTTTTTTCTTTTTTGCAATAAAAAACAATGTCATGTCAATTTTTGTCATTAGTCAATTGTCTTGGTGTCAATGTTTTATAAATAGGGAAAATATAGTTATTCTACTTATTAATTATTGATTGTCAGGTAATAGAAAACTTCTGCCGAGGGAATAGTGAATCTAAGGCCCAATTCACACTGAAGTGACGTGGCGGTGGCGAGGCGCTGACTTTTCCAACTTCCATATAAACATATGGTTCAATGCAACCAGAAGTGGCGTGGCGAAACACCGCTTCTCCTGTTTGCATTTGAACAAACCGTTTATATGAGAGTGGCGTGGAAGTGGCAAAAAGTCAGTGCCACGCCTTCGCCTCGTCACTTCAGTGTGAATTGGGCCCTAGATTCACAATTCCCTCGGCAGAAGTGCTCTATTATCTGACAATCAATAAGTGGAATAATTCTATTTACCCTATTCATAAAAAATTTGCACCAAGACAATATTGTTGACAAATGACAAAAAATGACATGTTATTTTGTTATTACAAAAAACCAAAAATTTTTGGTCCACACGGGAGGTGAATGGTAAAGGAAATTTTCTTTGTCACTTCCAGTTTCGTGTCGACTCGTAATTATTGATTTACTAATAGGCCTACATTTGATTGGTTTAGTACTAGTTTCTGAAGAGGAGTTTTAAAGTCTACTACTCATACGGTACCTAACTTATTCATATGGTACTGTATGGTTCCGGTATTCATTTATTTACAAATACTCAAATCAAATCAATGATGGGAAGAGAATCAACAGTAGAATAGCCCCACACTGTTTCTCTACCGTATTTCAATAGTTTTCATAGTCCGAATGAGGTTATGTTCCCATTACAATTGTGCATATGTCCAATCTAGGTTGAATCCAGTTTTGGATTGGCAAATTGATTAAATGGAGTCATGATATAGGCTAGTATAAAATTCTTTACCTTTTTTACAGTACTTTTCATTCTATCAATCATAATTTTATGGAATCCTGGATAATTCATGTTTTAGTAGTTGTTCTTAGTATCCTTCAATAATTTTCTTTAATATTCTCAAGAAGTCATGAGTTGTAAAATCGCTTCCCGGTGGTTCGGAACCCACCTAAAACTGTAGGTCCATTTATCTCTCTTTATCATCCGCCTCATTACCTCAATCGAATTTGAAAATTAAGCGTTCTGATTGCGAATAATAATTGATAGTGGTCCTGATTGCAGAGCTTATTGAGAATTAGACGATTCTACTAGAAATGGTCCACGAAATGCGGTAGTAATTGGGTATGTTTTGTGCTGGCGTTTCAGGCCAAGTTATAACTGTAAGATTGAACTGTAATAGCTGCTTGGTCCACATTCCATTCAATGCTATTGCACTTCTCATACTCAGATAGCTAGACTCACTGTTAGCTAATTAATGTCATCTTTGAGTTGGAAATACAACAGCTGCAAATTATATTACCTCTCTTGAATGGTGTATTCCAATCAGCCAGTAATGAGTGTGTGTTTGGATTGATCTCCTTTGTTATTGTTAATGTGTAGGTAGAAATTTACTCTATTTCGATGTGGTACGAGAAGTTAGTGCCTATTAGACGAGGCAATCAATGTAACATAATTTATAGCACTGGTAGGTGGTGTTTCATTTATTATACTTCTTCGATTTGTTCAGGGACAGGATTTTGTTCGATCCCAGAATGATGATGGCGATGTTTTGTTAGATATCATAATAAAAATTAGGACTACATCATTATTGTATTTTTCGTCTAGTTAAAACTCAGGTCTACGTGATTGTTTAGTCACAATAACTATAATGAACAAAGAAATGTATCAAATGATGCTTGTCTACTATAGCTTAACTTGAAGAATGAAGCAGTTACAAACTCAGTTTAATATAAAAAGTCTTGTTGATGACGAAACTCCTTTGAATTGGTTCACAAAAGTTTTTCAACTGCCAAAGCCAAAGTTCAGTTTGTACAATGTTTTTAAAAACCAGAAAATTGTTGAAATTTATATTTTACAATTTCACAAAATCAATCAAGTATGGAGTTTTTCTTCAAAATCCTAATACATGTCAGATTCGAGATACTCTTGGTCCCCATACTACTTCACGTCTCCACATTCTACTTAGGAAGTTACTTAGCAGTTGTTTCTGTGTTTCTTCACTTTGATTTAAACGTTCTTCAATTTGATTACCAATGTAGAACTTCTCAAAGCCTTTCTGCGAAGTTTCAAACATGGATCACCTTTGTATCTACACTCCACACAAGTTAGCCTTCTCATGCGTTGTGATTTTCGCATGGTTAGTTCCACTCGTTTTCTTAAAACACGGTGATGTAATGAGAATCAAATGCGAATCAAGTCATTCAAAGCTACTTGACTTCCAAGCACTCGTGCATATTCTAAAGTTGGAAAGTCGAGCAGAACTGAGGAAATATACTCTTCACTAGGTTGAGTTTCTCAAAATAATAAATTATTGTTACTCACCGATGAGTACTAATAACTTTGAGGAGTTCGTGATCTTCAATGAGAAATAATTATATTTTACTGCAAATTCATTGTTATAGAATGTGTAGTTTCAATCACAATTTAGTAAACTCACTTCCTACTTATTAATTCAAGTAACCTTCAACTTTTCAATCTTTACGATTAAAATGTTAGCAAATACAGAAAATCTTGAGCCAAGACCCAAGAATATATATATTCTGTCGCCAACATTGTTGATTATTATACATTTATTAAGATAGATTAATTTGGAATATACTTGATACTTGATAAACGAGTCTCTGAAAGACTACTGAGACTTGGTAGGTAATGATTAGTTTTTAGACAGGGTCTAAACAGACCTCTGGTAGGTAATGATTAGTTTTTAGACAGGGTCTAAACATACCTCTAGTAGATAAGATCTATTCGAAGAAAAGTTCAACATATTCATTTGAGCTGCATAGCTTTGAAAACGTTTTGAAAATTGGGAAAGGCTACATTATTGATCCCTTCATTCATCCCAGAGTTTTTCTATTATTTAGTGTTGATATTTAACAGTTTTTCCAAGGGAAAAATAGTCGCATCTCCTTCCTCATGGATTGTTTGAACTGTTCCCAAAGAACTAACCGAAATTCACACCAAAATGAACTTTTACTTGGTGAAGTTTTGTGAGCTAAGATATCGTCAGTAATTCAATCACATTCGGCCTATTCACCCATTTCAAATATCTCAAATAATATTTAAATTCCAATTGGATCAATTTCGAATATAATCATTAAGTAGTGTATTAAGTTGAAGGAAATGTAAGAGTGGTGCATAAAGCAGTGATGTAGGAATATTTGAATTGTCCACCTTTGAGGATAGATATCCATTCCATCAACATTTCGTCATTTAAGTGTTGGGAGGAGTAGTGAGGAAAAGTGTGTCATATTTTCCGGAATTCGGAACTCGTTATTCTGACACCTCAGTTACTAGAAATAGAGACTTAATTGCAATAATCGATTTTTAGGTGTTCCACAGGCAAGTCTGACTCATGTGGGATTATCATTTCGTTGTTGTCAGTGCTCTTTGATAATCTGTACTCGTATTGTGTTGGATATTTTTGTATGAAGTCTTTGAGCCGCAACTATACTTCATTTGATGTAATATAACTTTCGACACTTGTAAGATAGGCAATGCAATGTATTTGCAGGTCGGGAATCACATCACAATATAATTTATTGTTGTATTTGATTTGTAATGTGTAGCATTGATTGGTTGGTAAGTTGAAATTTGTTCATGAAAAAATGCAATAAAAATCACTTGTGGTACTGTAGAATAATATACATCATAAGTCTATGCTAACATTCTACAGTAACTTATATCCATGAGTATTTACATAGCATTAATACATTGTCATATATATTATTTATATAATATATTGTCATATGGCTGTGATAATTATTAAAGAGTTATTGAATTTAATATTCCCGCTTTCACTCTTCAAGTACAATTCTTAGACATGGTTTAATCAATATTACAGGAGCTTCTTCTTAATCCTGTGTAGGTTCCTGGATTGAGAAGATGGTATTCAGAAAGAATTATTCAGAAACATTTATAAAGATTAAAAGCATTGATGAAAATCAATAACTCTTATTGTTCAATTGAAAGCTAATTAAATATTCTACAATTCAACAGTAACACTGCCAATGAAAATCAATTCGACAGGCAGGAATATATTTATTCTAAAAAAAACACAAATTACAAAATAAAAATCTTATGTACTCAAACACAGTTTCAATACGAGCAACAAAAAGAAATAAGAACACGTAATTTATTTTTCTATAATTTTTCGGTTATCATAGTTATTTTTAAAACTGAGGGTTCTAAGCTTGAGTGGAAAATAGTATATATTCAAAATTTGTAATCACAGTAATCGTGATTTCTTGTTAAACATCGTCATTAAATTTGACGACTATTGCTAAAAATAATATCACTAAAGATCTATATAGCGTGAATAAATATTTTGCATAGGTTGTAAATACTGAATTGCGAGATAAAGACACAAAGTAGGATATCGACTGTTTCTGAAACATTTTTACAATTCAACAATCTGCTAGTTTCCTCAGGAATAACTGAGGAAGTAGTATACAACCAGTCTTCAAAACCACCAACTTTATATGAATAAAATTCAATTTTTTTATTGACAAAATATCATTTTATTTCCACAAAAATGAAACTTTGTCAATCCAAACAACATACCTATAGTAGAAAATTAGACCACTCAAATTAGTTATTCGAAGCACATAAAATTTTTTCTTGTTTGTAGTATGTTTAAATAATTATTACCAAATGAATTTCCAATTCAGTTGTTATATGCAAATTTTCAACGCAATGTTAAATTTGGTGAAATTCGCTTATTTATCTCGAATATTTTTGGCTGTAGATAAAAAAAAGTTTTCAAGTAATTTCATTTGCTGTAATTTTTCTCAAGTTCTACTTCATTTTATGTACACAAAGTGTTATTTCCCCTCTCTTTATTTCAAAATTATTTTAATCAAATCAATAATTCCCCGTTAAAAAATTATTGATTTGCTCCATAATCCCGATAATTATTTTGAAGATTTATCCTCACATAGGTATATTGAATTTTCAAGTTTTGTGATACTTTTAAACTACAATAATGTACATAGTATCTTTAAAACATGAGTCATGCTAGAATAAAATATTAAAAACATTTTTAAATCAAGAATTACACATTTTTTTGAAATTTCATTAAAGGATGTTCAATGCGTTTGATAATTACGAAACTCGCTAAATTTGTTAAGCTCCTAGAATAATATACTTGATATGGTTATCGAGAAAACTTTATTACCCACTATGAGACACCAGTAAAGTGAATCAAGATATTTTAGGAGTACCTATGTACCGATCACTTGTATTGTAATTGTTTTGAGTTGACTTACCAAACTGTCGCTTGCCGTGCGTTGCGTTGGAATGTGGCTTTGACTGGACTCTTACTCCTGCTCCATAGGGTGACTGATGCACCTTTTATAAGGTAGAGCATCACATCACAGGCATGCGCTTCCCTCGCCAAGGTGCGTGGGATCTCAACACTCAATGTTAAAATCTGCCTTTTATGAATTCACGTAGCCTACGGTATTCATTCATTTGGTGAACCGTATTGCGTTTTTCGAAATGTTCAACAAGTCATTAATGAGGTATACGAAAGTTTGTACTAAAACTCCATTTCCCCAATATGTGTATTATCGTGTGTGGATTTATAAAATAGAAAAATTGAGAACAATAAAACAAAATTGGATTCAAATTGATGATTGGCATCCTTGTTTAAAAATATTTTATCTATATTAGAAATCGGGAGAGTGCAAGTTTTAAGTACGAGTAAGCTGCTCTTTCTGAAAATTGGATGATTTTTGTATGTATGAATTCAAGTTGCAAAACATAGTTCAATGCGCTTCAATAATTACGAGAATCTCTTACGTGAACGTTGTGAAATCCGGTTATCGTGTGAAAAAAGACGAAAAATTTAGCGTGAGGTAAAAGAACATGACTTTTTTATATCCTTACCATTAGAGAACAGAGAATTTTAATTCCAACTCAATTGTGATGCCATATATTTCTAATTTTGTTGAAAATTGTTCATATTAGGGGGCGCCTCTTATAAATGTTGCGTTCGTATTGATCCTGGAGTTGTATGTCAGATGGCCTGGGTGGCATTCTTCCCCTTTTTCAAATGGTAATGCTTGTCCATTAGGGTGCTCTGACTTCTGAAAAGTATTTTCAATTGATATTTGATTCATTTAAACATGTTTTTTATTAATGTGACAATCGTAATGTATACAATATTAAGTATACAATCATGTTTTGGCAAACTGTTAACTTGAAATGGTCACGGTATGGTCCAAATGTATTGCTAGTGAAAAACACTTGAAAGATACGTTTATGAATTCAAACTCCTTCGTATTCTTTGGTATAAATTATATGAACGAGAAGAAAATATTTCAAACATCCATTGCTACGAGATGATCAGTATCAATCATAGCCTTCCATTTCTTTGAAGATGAATTCACTTACAATTCTATTGCGAAAGTGATGAAACTCATCGCTACTGTGATACTCTCGTATTGTGAAATATATTACCCGGTACATACAACTAAACTATATTGAATTTAATATCATATCTACCTCTCACTCTGGTGTTCCGAGTGCTCACTCACTCTCAGTGTTCAACTATGCAACCCAAGTTTCATATGTTTAAAATGAATCAATTCTCAGGAAAGAAGAATTTCTCATTCATCTATTGTAATTATAATAAATTTCTACATCTCAAATTACGAGCAGAAAAATCTGAATGAAGAATCGGTACTCTATTATTACTCTTCATATTTTAAGCCCGAAATAAAGAACATCCTCTAATGAAAATACCAAAGCTTCAGACTGCCAGCACAATGTAATAATTTCAGAGATGCTGTGAAAAGAATGAAAGGAGTCTGAAATCAATAGAAGTTAAGCTTCTTTCTCTGTTCAGAGAGGTGAATTGAGGGAGACCCAAAGGCAAAAAGTAATATATTTAGTGTTTGTGTCGATGAATTGTCTCCATCAAGTCTCTCAGAAGACTTGAATTTTCTGAGAACTTAAAGAATTTTCATTAGTTCAATTGCTAATAAATTATTATTCCCCCTCTCTGTCCATTCCACGATTTTTTAGATCTCCTGTACGGAATAATTTTTTTTAAAGAATAAGCTCGTCATTCCAATTTAATTTCAATTGTGAAAATATTCTTGCAATTACTCAAATGAAATCACCAAACAATTCAGTGGAAAAGGAATGATGAAACCCTTGTAAAATATGGAAAAATAATGAAACTGAGAATGACTAATCCTTGATATTAATAAGTTTCATATACTCTAGCCAACAAAGAGTCAAGATCGTCTCTCTGTTCACAAGTTTCTTATCTCTTCCATTTATTTATCTTCTTCCTTATTTTCTGGTTCATTCTTCAATATTGGTTACTTTTGTTGCAGGTCGTTACGTGGGAAGTCGACCAATAAAGCTGCGGAAAAGTACTTGGAAACAACGCAGTCTTGAGGTGGTCAGGAAAAAAGATAAAGAAAAACAAGCTCTCATTGGACTATTAACCGGAAGATAGCTAGAGTAGAAACGAGGTTTGATAAGTGATTAACATTTTGTCCAACCAAATATTTCGAGTGTAAAAATATGTTGTACAATTTAGATGTTTTGACAAACCGTTCATTGATTTATCTAGCGGTTTCAAGGCGCTATTTTACTGCCCCATCCTAATTATATCCTAATTTACTATTACTTTCCATCTTGAAATTAATGTTATAAATTAATAGCTATGTTTGATTAGCCTACTAACTATGTGTACAATTTTGTATTGTTATAAGAAAAAATTGACCATCCGACGTAGTTGGTTAGTTATTAGAGTTACAACTCTAATAAGCGATCGCTGTAATCATGGCTTTAGCTCTCATTCCGTCTGGGGACTATAGAATCCTACTTCTCATTACTAATGAACAAGTCATACCAGTATGTGTGCATCATCAGCAATACGCCGTGCAAACACACTAGTGTGGAACGCAATACGGCAACGGCTACCTCTACCATTTAACTACTGCTTGAAAATTCTTCCGCTCCCGTCGACGTCCCGCGTTTCGCTACAGTGTGCGCGAGGCTGATATGCCGCAATACGCAATAATTGTAAATGAATAAGTTGGTTCTTATATATTTAAGTGCCATCAAATCAAAAATAACAGTTGTAAAATCGGTTTGAAATTATTGCTGTAAGTTGTGTTCGTCAAAGTAATAATTATTGTTTTGCACTCTCCCTCCATGGTTGATTATAACAACACAGTCTAGTGGTTGAAGAGTTGACACCTGCCGTCCATCATAGACCTCAGGAAGCACGTTCGCACTTCCTAGCAACTGTTTCTATGTCATGTCAAAACATAATGAATAAATCAATATTCACTGTCCATTAGGTAGGACAGTGTCGAACTAGCCATCCAGTGGAGCGGTGAAACAGGGCAGTGCAATGCAGTGCAGATTGGTGCACTCAATCACACTTCAAATGTTGCTCTGCATCCAGTTATAAATTCGTCAAGCTAGTTGTCATTTATCATTAAAAATATTCTCGCAAACGCAACACATTTTATTCAAGGTATTTGAACGTATTCTTAATTGTTAAAAATCGACTTTATAACTATCATTTCGAATATTACTGAACATTTCCCGCGTTTAGAACTTGTGACGTACTTTTTTTAATATTTTCTGTTGTCTTTTCCCTCCTTATTCAATCACAATTTGTTGAGAAGTATATTTTAACAGCACTAAAAGTTATTCAGAAACATTGCTCCTTGTTCAAGATTGATCTCATTCTTGTTCTGTTTTCTTTTGCTCAGAAACTCAATTCGGAAATTCATAATCTAAATCTATTTAGTTTGTATTAAGAAAGTATAAATAATTAAAATCATCATATTTCTGTTCGTGTTCCTTACAATCAAATTTCCAATTCAAATTCCACAATCTAAAAGTATCTGTATTTCTAAAATCATGACAAACTTCGTCATTTGACTCATGATTTTTTTCTTTATTTCATGTTTAATTTTATTTGCTCTGTTTGTTTATTTACTCCAACTATATATTTTTCTTTCAATGTTTGTTCTGATTGTTTATTCACTCCAAATAATATTTTCCTTTCTTTAGATAGAATTAAATCAATATCAGAGAAATTGGGCAAAAATACCTAATTCCTTAAAATTCAGTTTTCAGACAAGTTTCATAACAATTTGTCTTTTTAAATAACAATTATTCAGTATACAAATTGAAGAACATTTTGAAGTAAACGGAACTTCTTATCTAGCTCTTATTCACTAGAGGTTTCATTAGACAATAAATAACTTCACATTCATGCTAAGAATAATGAATAATATTTCTGTCAATAGTTAATTAGGGTTAAAAATCCTCAAGCAGGACAGTTGTAAGTCAAATTTAAGAACTAAAACGATTGGACTAAATTTACTGATAGGACGATCTACTGAAAGATTTTTTGACGTTGTGAAGTTGTCAGTAATTTATTTTAAGCATAAATTTAAAAATTCAACTTTACTTTGAAATTTGAAAAAAATAATGACTGAAAATAAATTCCACCATTAACTCGAATATTATCCCCTTTCACAGCTGTATTATTCCAATACGCCGTATTTCCAAAGAAATTGATTGATAGTCACATTTTCCTACTTATAAGAGCCTGTTCACATGACAGCGATTTACGTTCGGTTGTCGCGCGGTTGACAAACCGAGCGATTGTCAGGTATAGGGAAACACATGGTGCCGTACACATGCATCGCTCGGTTTTAGTAGTCGCCGGCGAATCGCGGTGGTTGTAGTCTCAGACTACAACCGCTCGGTTGCTGGGCGGCTCGATATACTAGAGCAGGCATGAGAGCGTACACATGTCTTCAGTCAAACCGAGCGGTTTCGATCAGAGCAGTAATATATGTTTAAGAGTAATTATAGTGATTAAGTACATAGAATAAGATATTAAGATTGAGTACATAGATGTTGTACCTAGTAACTATTTTTCATAACCGAGCGCAAACCGCTCATGAATCGCTGTCATGTGTACGAGGCTGGCAAACCGAGCGATTTGCCAATCGAGCGACAACCGAGCGTAAATCGCTGTCATGTGATCAAGCTCTAAAAATCATCAAATAAAAAACAAGTTAATAATAGGATAAAGACTCCATGTATTATAGGTTTCTACGAAGATTTAGAAAACTATTTTATTCAAAACAAAATTCATTCCAAAGATTTCCGACTCAAAACTCATATTTCCATTGATCTCAGGAATCGCTCAATTTCACTTGAAATAAATGTTCATCTCATAAATTTCCTTGAATCCTTCTGCAAAGTTCACAGTGTAAGATGCGTAGTCAAAGATTGTGACTTCTCTGTTCCTTTGCTAAGTCTGAATGATCTGTATCTTGCTCCTTGTTTACTCATCTCTAGCTTTTGGAGCTGCCTGTACTCCTCATTACTCTTCAGCTCTTGATTGCTGGATATCTGTTCTGATGGAAGTGTGTAAGCCTTATAAATCTTTGCATGTTGAAGTTGAGAACGATTTATCCTACAGAAAGAAAATAGTAGTGATATTTGTAGATAGTAATATTACTATCAATAGGAGTTTCAAGGAACAATAAAATATCCAATTTGTATTCAAAATGAGATTATTGTCGCCTTTTACCATTTTCAGACATTTTCCACTGAATGACGTCAACAATGAAACACGTTTTTATTATTTTCACTGGGTTTTCACAGGTGAGATACTGTATTGTCTTATTTGAATTTTTGAAAATGGCACACGATTCTGATTTTTATATTTTACCGTAATATATTCAGTAAGAAAAATTGGTTTGATAAAAAAATTATGTAAGGTGTAGCCTAATATGAAATAAATGAATGGAATTTCTTCGTATTGCAAATAAATTGAATAACTAATTATAGTGAGGTCCACGTTATAATGACAGTATTTGATCAACTTTGGTGTTGCTATCCTTGTCTATTATTCGACAAAGTAGGTAGTACTAACCTTTTCTTGCTCCACAACGATGCCAAATCTGTTTTTGACAATGTAGAAAGATAATTAATCAAGGCAGAGAATCGGAAACGCTGTTCTCCCATCTCATTCCACTGTCATTATAACGTGGATCTCACTATAGCAAACTTTCTATCAATAATTTCTGGAGTATAATGTTCGTAAAAGATAAATCTGTTATATAATAAAATTTCATAATTACAATTCAAATATGTAAAACAAATTCAAATGATCATGATGATAATCTTAATGCACATTCCACTCTATTCATCGCTGTGATGTTTTTCCTAGATACTCGCAACGGGAACAAGAGGAAACAGTTTATCAATTAATAAAAACCTCACATTTACTGGAGAGTTATCAATTGAAACCCTCACAGATATGGATAGACGGAAGTTATCGATTGAAAAATCGTCGTTGGTGAATGAAGAACTCTTGGATACAAATTTAACTTTCTTTCCGAAAGAAGAATTGAGAAACAATTGGGAAATACGAACCTCTCACTCACACACCTCAACTATTCTTCATGGTTATCCTATGAACCCAAGATCAGAAGAGCAGCCCAGCACTGAAGCAGCATTTAACGAATTCGAAAATAATTGTAACTTCAAAACCGGAATGTATTACGATATATGTGGCAAGTGTGTAAATAAGACAGCGTATGCTAATGAGTGTAAAATCTGTGGTGGAAGTATCAATTGTCAATCTTGTTCGAATACACCTGATACAAAGCCGGATCAATGCGGTCAATGCTTGAAACTGGAAGACAACAGTTGGAACAATTGTACAAAAACTTTTTCCATGTTTCCGACTGTTATCGATATAACTGCTGTGGATAAACATGGTATAGTTTACTTGAAAGGTGTAGGTCTAAGTGGAGGCAGTCTTCCAAACTTGGAATGCTCTATCCACAACTCTTTTGACAATAAGTTTCTCAATGTCATCAATATCCTTCTCGTGAAGAATAAAATACAAATTACATTTGAAATGAACGGCGTGGAACATGAATATCAAGTCCACTGCAATACTTCCAATGAGGATGCTGTTATTGGATTTTATAATCTAACAATTATCAATTCAAACTCCCTATCAATACTCATGTTGGCTCCAAGTAGTGTAGTTTTGGGGAGAGAGGTTGAGTTTCTTGTAATAGCGCGTGGCATGTCCACTCTGAGTGACATCATATGTTTTATCAAGGCCAAGAATAACGCGCTTCTTACAACTTTACCGACCGACAATATTCAAGGGAATTCTCTTGTGACAAACATCACTTGTCCCCTGTACACTCCAAAATGTGCGGACAACTTTGTTTTTGGCATTGCATACACATATGAGGCAATAGCAAAACTTGGAAATTCCAACACAAAGAAACTAGAAGTTAAAGTCAGTGCTCCTTATTTGAAATCGAAATATTTCTCATCGGATCTGAGACAAGTTGTATTTGAATTTAATGACATTATTGAAGGTCCATCAAATTGTGCACATCTATTTATTCCAATGACTCTCCACCTACTTGGAAATCAGCCAGTTTGTCATTATAGTGCTAATATTCTGCGTATAGTACTAGGGCAACAAGCTTCTTTGAAATCTATGAAAGATATCAAATTCATTCCTGGACAAATTCGTAGTGTTTGCGGGAGTCTTACTAACGCCCCTGCATTTTCAGGAAGTACTCTTGTTGAATCTACAACTGATACTGGTGTACTTTTGAATAAGCCAGTTTACAAACTTATTGGTCCCAGTGAAATTTGTGTAGTCGATGGAAGTTTCAATACCCACTACTTATTAGCGTTAATGGATCGTAAAATGTCACATTATGAATATTTAACATCATCCAGTACAACCCAATTCGTTGTCCATTCTCTGGGCAGTGAAGAAATTCAATACAAATGGACACTGAGATATTACTTTGAAACAGATGTAGAAGGTGGTGGAAGACAGCGACGGAATCTGCTTGTGTGGCTTAGTGTAAGAGAATTGGAGAAAATTTTAAAAACAGTGACAAAAAGTGAGGTTATTATTGATAATTCTCTACTTGTACCAAAAGTTAAATACGTTCTCTCAGTAATTGGACAAAATCGTATAGGTGAGTCGGGAGAAAGTTTAAATATTACTTTTCAATTATCAACATCTCCTAATAGATCTTTATCAAAGGATCATTTGGAATTGACTATAATTGGATCCCCTGTTCTTAATCCAGGCACTGATAACTGGTTTGAAGCTATAATAGCATCTTCATGTTATGATGATGAGTTGAACAATACTTACAAATTTTCTTGGATGATTGATAAGATTGGTGACTTCCCAACCCAAAGAGGACCAAAGCTTTTTCTTCCTGTGGGAATATTGAAAAGTAACTCTTCCTACACTATAACCTGTGAAGTACAATTAAATAATCAGGCAATATCGAAAAATAGCTACAACTTTCGCACTACAGTTCCAAAATTCAAAATCACTATCGGTATTTCAGATATTGTTTTTGGAACAGGGCAAACTTTGCAGCTATGGTCAGCTATAACTGACTCTACTCATGACACTCGGAATCGATTTGAATATATTTGGAGCTGTAGTTACAATCGAGTCAATGAATGCTTTCTCCCTCTCTCAAACTCAACCAGATTAGAGGATATTTTCAAATCAGAGTTCAGAAAGAAAATATTAACTTTGAAATCTGGGTCTCTGATGGTTGGTGTTTATACATTCAGAGTTTCAGCAACTCTAAAGGAAACCAATGACACCATTGTGAGTCCACCAACAAGAGTCAGAATTGTTGAAGGAGAGCCTCCTCTTGTATCTATTGAGAAATATCCTATTTTTACAGTAAATCCAAGAGAGGATTTTAATATTGTAGCCAAGGTAAGCCGCTTATATCCAGGGTGCAGATTGAGCTGGGACTTTTTGAGAGCTATCGGATCATCTTATATTGAGCTCAACTCTCTCATCAATGGAACTAATTTTTTTGTACCACTTGATTCAAATATCAGGGTGAAAGAGTTTCCTTTGATAATACCAGGCAAATTACCAGGATGTATGGAAGAAAATAACTGTAATTTACTCCAAGAAAACACATTCTACACACTGGAATTAATTGTATCCTGTTCAGCAAAAGTTCACAGTTATGTTACTACTAAATTTCAAACAGGAAGTCTTCCCAGAATATATAATCTTGAAGTGAAACCACATGCAGGTGTAGGCTCAGTAACGGAATTCCAATTCACCACAGATACAGCTTACTCGTCTCAAGAATACCAGCCTTTAGAGTACAGTTTCGGTTTCAAGATATCTGGAGAGAAAACATTATACTTCTATACATCTTCAAACTGGTTGAATCATAAGACTGTGCTTCCTTCATTGTCTGACAAACTTGAGTCTCCCACCACTATTGAGACGATCTTGAAAGTCTGCAATAACCAAGGGATATGTGTCTCTAGACTAGGTCCTCCTGTACTTACTACTAATCCAAAAAATGTGTCTCTTCAAATGCTAAATTCTCTCAGGTATAGTTACTCTTCATATTTGAGAAATGAAAATTATAACGAAGCGTTTTCTTTGGCATATGGATTTTTTAAAACTTTCAAATCAGCAGGCAATCAGTTATCTTATCAAAATCTGTCACAAATAATTGAGTCAGAAATCATGCGACAAATTGCGACGGTAACAGGATATCTGGAGAAAGATTCTAATTATAACATGAAATCTGCTGTAGCTCTTATTGAATCTGTAACCGCAACTGTACAGTATTTAATTCATTCTGAAATCTTATTAGGAAATCTAGTATCGTTCAAGAAAAAAGTACTGCAAATTCTTAAAGAATCTAACAGGTCCACTGTAGAAGTTAGAAGCTTGTTCAGTGAAAGTAATTATCGTAAAAAGTTTCTTTCTAAGAAGCATATGAAATCGGAATCGCTATTTTGGAAAGCGAGGATACAAAGAGAAATCAGTGTGTTGCCTCAGTCCCGTGAAGAGGTACTAACGTTGGATACTGTGAAAACCATGCTTGAAGCATCTGAAGTAGCTATATTAAATTTTACTGAGCAGGAGAGTGCAGTTTCTGAGGTGCGTGAACTCCTTCAGAATGTTGACTACTATGTTTCCTCACTTTGTGATCAAACTTTCAATGATGGTAAGCTCATTTACATTGGCACCAAAGTAGCCGAACTGAGTGTAAAACGGATCCACCTTGATGTGAGTTGCACTGAGGAAATGCCCCTACCTGATTGCAAGACACAATGCTTCAGCAGTAAGGCGTACATCAAATTGGGAGAGAAGCTAGCAAACACATTCCCTGACAATGACAACATTTGCTATGCTAGTCTTATTTACCCATCCGATTACTTATCAACAGTTTACAGTGGAAATATCTTAAACAATGATTTGAGATTGAGCAATGTGTATAGTGTTAAACTGATGACTCAATATTATTCTGAGCCCAAGACTGAAGAAGAAGTCTACTATGTTGAAATGAAAATCCCCATAAAAAATTTCGTTTTCGGAAATGGATTCACTCTGAAATGTTTTGTTTGGATTATGGAAAGAAGGGAATGGATCCCAGATTTGTGCCAGAGTCATTTTGTTGAAGATAGCAGTCGTTACATTCGCTGTGAATGTCCTGTAAATCACTATATTAGGTGAGTACATTATTCGAATACATAGCCTACAATACTTATTTCCACCTCGAGTTTATTTTGTAATGATATAATGAGTAAAAATCGTATTATGTGATTATTTATTTTCTATATAATGACTATTATAATCTATCATAAAAGTATAACTAACTGTTGAGTTAGTTATTACACTCATTAATCAGGTTGCAGTTTTGTAGGTTTAAGCTTCTCACTTATTCATAGTAGGCTATAAATTAATAATCTACTGATTTGTTCTAACCTGGATAACAGTTCGTAAATTGGTAAGAGGGACTTTGCTTCAGCTAAAACTACTTGAAATTTGGGACTTCCGAATGAAGACTCGGCAGAAGGGGATTTGGTTGGACTACACTATTGCATGATAAGTGAAGATCCTATAATATTAAGCATATAATACTATAAAAATTTCTTGAAAGTTGACTTCATTTTCAGTGTTTTTGCTGTGAATGATACCAATGAATTTGGAGAATCTACTGAGTTTGATAGTTTACTGGAAGAGGAGCAAAATTTGAACCATGTAACTGCCATCTCAGAATCAATGCATCAGTCGTCCACCAAGCCAGACTGGGAGCTTGTTTCTCTAGCTTATCATAGGATTACATTCAGGTAATTCTATCAATCTAGTAAAATTCTTCTCAGCTAATCTGTAATAATGCTGGTATAATATTTTCTTTCCTGAAAAATTGTATTTAACCCAGAAACTTGTTCTCAACTGTTTTATTCTGATACTGTCGTATCATCTAGGTACCAGCATTTGTTAACTTTCTATTTGATAAAATTCCTCATGTAGTTATCAAAATTGTAGAAATAATGGGTTTCAAGAGTAGTGGGGAAAAATTATTTTTGAGCTAATTTATCAATTTTTATATTCGTATTCTGATGCATTCTAGTAGTATATGTTTGATAAAACATTTATTATTTTGACTCATCCTATTAAGAAAAACTTTTCAACAATTAGCCTAGAGTGAAACTTTCATAATTTTCTGGTAAGTCAAGTACAATAATTGTGAGAAAAATAAATTGTTGTTCTTATGTTTGGAAATGTCTGTCGTACAATTCATTCAAAACGCTTATTTCTCAGTTTTGAGATCTGACCATTCTCATGAATAAATCTGCTCCATCATGGAAAAATAATCGTAGAATGCAATAATAAAGACAAATTTAAATAAATATATTTCCAGAATCCATCCCCGGTACCAGTAAATATATCGGTATATTAGTATACATTTTAAAATTTGCAAATAATATGATTGTTTAAGTGGCAAGTGTATTCTTCACAGATGTGTGGAAATATGTTTCCAGGATTGATGAAGATTATGAAACAGTTGTTGGGTCGAAACGGGAAGAATTCATAGGAAGTGTGAAGAATCAACTGGTAGAAAAATTTCTAATTCCTTCAGACATGTTCAAAAATGTGACGGTTTATCCAGGTAACGAATATATTGAGTTTTGGGTAAGGTATACGAGTTTGATCAATTTCCAGGCTACTGATAAGCCCAAACAATAAATTCATATCTTATTTCTTATGATTGCGGGAACAAAAATGTCATATTATTTTATATAATGTAAGACAGATACAGAAACAGTTTTAAGAGTATATGGAATACTTCAATAGGTACTTCAATTTGAATACGGTAAAATAATAATTTGTGAGTATTGATGTAAGTTTTAATATATAGGTGCTCAATAAGTTTGAAGAATAATATATGTGAAATGTTTTAATTTGAATATAATAAGTACAGCTTCAACATTTGCAAAATCCTTTTCGTTCATGTAAGGCAGAAGTACAATATTATTAGAGTTGTTATTCTCTTTCTTATTCCTGTTTCTAACGTTGCAAATATTTATTTTGTTTCGATTGATAAATAACGACAGAATATAAAGAGAACAAATCTTTGTATTGAAGAGTTGATTATTCATTAAATTCTATATCAAGAACATGAAGCAGCAATTATTTTATTTTGAAAACTCATAGAAAACACACAGATAGTAGCTGTTTCTGAGAATAATAATATTGATGTATCAGATTGTATCATGAAATCTCTCACAAGATTTTATAACTTTATACAGATGACATGGAGTTGAATATTTAAATGTAAGGAACAAGTTGTTTTCTCATAGAAACTGAAGCTCTGCTCATTCAAGTTCCATGAACTCATTGCCAACAGTCTCTGCCTTTGAATCACTTTGAAATTAATTAAATCTCTGCTTTGAAATTTGATACTGAATGAATCATTCTCTGGAAACATAACTTTTCAAAGAATAATTATTATTAGGACGAAAACACATTTTCCGATGAAAATTAGAGAGTATAAAATAAGTTATATTTAGGCTACATGAGAAAGAACGTTAATTCTCAATTCGTTTTATCCTATTGATGTTTTATGAATGAAACGTTTTGAATGGTCACAGGTACTGTGATGGTGTCAATGCAGCTGGTGAACTCGACTTCAGTGTCAGTGAGCGACATTCTCCCCACGCTCGTCAGAGCGTTAAACTTCGGTGACCTCACACTTAGTGGCATCAATGGACAGCCGCTCAATATTCCACCCCAACTTCTGCAAATTTCTGAAAAGCTCATAGGAGGCAAGTGGATTTTGAATTAATCATTTCAATTATCCACTTCAAAATCTTACATGGTCATTTTTCAATTATCCAGTCATTCACTTCAGTTAAGATGAATTCCTCGTTGTATAAATAGAATCCTGAACATCACAGGCGAAATTATTGAGTCCTTTTTAAAAGTTGTTACCCACCAGAAAAGATTTCAACTCAAATGCAATCATCAAGTTACTCACTGGAACAGATTTCTCATCATATGATTCTTCTAAAGATGATATTTTTCTATTCATTCTACTGCTGATATCAAGCTATTTTTCCTTCAATAAACATCAATGCATTCGCCACATTCTATTTAGAGATTATAAAGTTTTAAGCGTTCGGCAACTATATATGCATACAATTCTTATCTTCATTAAATGAAACCCTTATTCAACACGTAATGTAGAACATGCGCACAACACTGGATCTAGAGATAGGGAATTGTATATTGCTAGAAGAAAAATACAACCTTTGGCTCAGAAATGTGTACTATAGATTGCATAGATTTCTACATAGATTGCAGGTTTGATGCCTAGTGAGATCGGACACCCTATATACAGGCTGTAAAATTTTCAATATTCATTATCTGTTGAAGTAATGGGAATGAACATTTCAAAATTCAAAAAAGTATCAAACTTGTTAATAATCATTGGAAATGAAAGTGGCGAGCAATTATTGTATAAAAACTAATATTGCATGATATTTGAACATTATTCTAACTTATTTTTACACTATCTGTATCTTTACACTACGACAATTACTTCTAAGTTCTTTTTTTTGGCGCTATTTATTAAATTAGTAGAAATAGCCCAGATTATGGAATGTATTGTATAGAAAATTTATTTAGATTTAAAATATTATATTTTTAGGGCTGGTTTCCGAGCTTGGGATTTAGGTAAGTTCTAGTGCCGGTTGCACAACAGCCGGTTAAATTTTAACCGTGATTAAATTCCACGAGAACCAATAGAGAAGCCGTCTTTTCGAAAACGCCTTCTCTGATTGGTTCTCGTGGAATTAATCACTGTTGAAATTTTACCAGCTGTTATGCAACCGGGCCCTAGACTTTAAACAGGTGAAGTCAGAAAATTGGCTTTCCAAAACGGGGCGTAGCCGCAGTAAATAGTTCCAGCAGAATAAATAGTTATTTTCTCATTTCTATAATTGGAAACGTTTTTCCTTGACGAAATAAAACATCCCTAAATAACTCAAAATAGCTGAAACTTAACATTTTATTTTGTGTTCAATTTTCTAGTTTTTCGAAATTTAATTTAAACGTGACTTTGACTATGACTACGATTACGCCCCGTTTCGGAAAGCCAATTTTCTGACTCCAGCTGTTTAAATCTATAGGGCCCGGTTACACAACTGCCGGTTAAATTTAAACCGTGATTAATTCCACAAGAACCATTAAGAGAAAGCGTTTTTTGAAATGACGGCTTCTCTGATTGGTTCTCGGAGCTAAATCCCGAGCTCGGAAACCGGCCTTAAATGCATCCCGACACATGGTGCGATGCTACACATTAGTTTATGAAAATTAATCCCATATTGTGAATGTTTTTTCATGTTTAATAAAAAAATACCTTTGACATGTGTTACATGACAGAGAAAAGATCAAAAAATATCCAATACATACATACATACATATCCGGGTCCCGTTCCAGCTAGTGCCGGGTCTGGGTGTTTACAATGCCTCTCCATCTTGTTCGGTCCTCCCACCATCGCTCGTCCTCCACCTGCCGCCATCGGTGTCCTCTCTTCTCCACTTTGTTGGCCACTGAGTCTGTCCATCGTCGTCGCAGTCGTCCTCTTGGTCTCCTCCCTTCAATCCTCATCTCCTCCATTCTCCTTGGCAGCCGATCCTCTCTCATTCTCTTCATGTGCCCAAACCAGCGTAGTCTCATACTTTCAACCTTTTCCCCTATACTCCCCATGTTCAATTCTCTTCTTATATCCTCATTTCTAACTCTTTCTCTTCGTGTCTTCCCCTTTATTGCCCTGAGGAACCTCATTTCTCCTGCCTGTATTCGACTCCACTCTCTTTCCGTCATCGTCCATGTCTCGGCTCCGTATATGATGGGTACGTAATACATCTTGTACATCATAATCTTTGCCTTTTCTGGTACTTTTCCATCCCAAATCAAATGAAAAATATCCAATATCCAAGTATAATAAGAAAAAAGTATGATTTCATGATTGAAACAAAGTCGTCCTCAATTCCTCATTGCTTATCAATGAACTTCATTGCTCATATAATCAAATATTTCAATTTCCTGATTTCATCTGTACTGTACAATGATTTATCACAATCGTTCATTGCAATAAATCTCATTGAGATTTTATTTACTTAGGTCTCAATGATATGTCTTTTTTCCAGTTGATAACGATTCTTCTGAAGCTCTGCTGGTCGTATTGATTGGATTTCTGATTTGCATTGCTGTATTCACCTCTTTCACAATTGCAGCTATAATACTAAAGAGGAAGAATGATAAATTGACTGACGATGAAACTGAAGAGGTAAAATATCTACGCAGCCATTATTTATACCAGAGACACACTATTGTAATTTCTATACCTTTATCAATATCTATCTTTAACACCATTTGATTTTGAATTGTCTTAGGTTATAGAAGAAACACATTAAACAACAAAATGCCAATCATCTTCTACATGATTTGTTTCCGCTCGTTAATGTGTATGAATCTTTTGTTTATCAAATTACGTTCAGTTTATGCAATCAAAGAACTATTTCATAATTTGACAGACAGACAGAAAGATTTTCATTTCCCAGAAAATGCAAATCACAAAATAAAACTCGTATGTACTCAAACACAGTTTCAATACAAATAAAAACAATATAACTAATACACTAAGCTAAATAACTTTTGAGAAAATGGTTTTAATTCTTATTATTATTATTATGTAGTATAATATGATTGAGGACTATTTTCATAGCCCATAACCCCTAGATTATTTAATTCTCCCTCGTTTCCCTCGTATATAAGAAATGTATTGTATGAATTCTTTATTACAGACTGCCAATGATTTGAACTTCCCAAAATACAGAGAACTCTACTTCGAGCAATCAATAGATGGATCTGAAGCAACTTTGAATCAATACAGAAGACCTGTTCAAGTTCAATTCCAACCTGATTCCAGTAAGTAGATGGCAAATAGATAGATAACATTCATAATATTAATCTACCTCTCATCTTCAATTGATGCAACACACATATAGGAAGCTGATAGTGTTCATAGTTTTGTTGTTAAAGCAAAATTGAAACCACTACTATTAATTGCAAAATGTTTTGATTCACTAATTTGCAATATTAGGCTGTATGGAATTACACTCCAATCAATTTTATTTTTTAACGTATTTTTCTTGATTTTTAACATTGATTTAACCCAAATATTCATAAATAGTAAGCTTTTTAATAAAAATACATTTCTCCAAATGAATGTTTAAAGTTATCAATTTAAGAGCATTTGTCTGCAACAGTTGTTTCTCTGGGTCTTTCATCAAGCATCAATTAGCATTTTACCTTTGATCAAGGTAACGTTTGAAATTAGAACAAAAATTCGATCGATTCACTATTTTTCAGATCTCTGGTCATGGACATTATTTGAAAATAATTTTATAATTCCTATTAGTTGTTTTAATTATTAGTAGCCTACCGAAGAAATGAATTGTACCGTACTACTTTTCGCAGATGGTGAGGACTCTGGAATTAGTATCATACCAGAACTAGCAAGACATTGTGCTACTGAAAATGGTGCCATAGCATCCAGTAATGTAAGTGTGCTCTGAAATTCGACTGAGTTTTGTGTCTGAAACAGAAAATAATTCTGTGCTTAAAACTAATTGGAAGAAATAGATTATTAAGAAACGTGCTGCTAGCATGGTGTGAGTGTTATATGATGTAGATTGAGAATAGCAGAATATTTAGAGTTAGAGAATAGAAACTACAATAAATTTATTTCATTCAAATCAAATTCAACATTGAACAAAAATACAAGGATGAGTATTGAACAAATTTTTATTCGATTTCTTAAAGTTAGATTGAAACTCAAACTCTCTGCTACTGTGGAGTGTCTTTAGGCCTATTCTCATTAGATGTTAGATACGTTAAAATATCAATATATTCAAAGATATTCACATCTGAAGATACCATAAATGACGCAAAAATAGAACTAATGAAAGTATACATTACAAATCGTTGCTATCAAATTTTATTGATCAAAGTATTGAAAATGGGAAAAATAGTTCAGCTTTAGATACCCAATAAACCATTGTTATATTATTTTAGCCTTATTTATTGCTGATTTCCAATGCGAATATCTCAGGAACGGTTTGATTGATGTCAATACATAGATAACGATGGTTTGATTTGACTTATCGATATCGTCATTCTATTTATCTTAAAATTTTGTATTGAAATCATACTTCTATTGCATGATCAGCTTCCCATTGAAAAAATTAACTTACATCCATCCATGATGGCAAAGCTAGAATTTCGATATCACAGAAAAAAGTAACGTATTTTGATTTGAGCTAGATGACCAATAACACAACAAATTTCATTTGAAATATTAAGTCACTATCGAACTTTTCACTATATCTGTACAGAGTTTCTCAATACTGTGCTTTTATGCTAAAATGAATTTGAAAATAGTTGAGCTACCTTCATGAATGAACACATTAATTTTCACTTTCCTCTGATTTTTCCAGGTCCATTGCAATGTTATTGAGAGAAGTTTTTTACCTGGCTCCTCTGCTGAGAACATGTAATCTAGGTACCGGTACTCAACTTTCTCATTCAACTCATGATGGAGTAAAGAAAATTCTCTTCTGTGCAATGGAATTTTTAATAATATTCTATTATTTTTTGTTTTTTATATGTCATAAGCTGCTTATAGACAGGAGAAGTATAGACTAAACGTTCTTGTGGTCACTTGTTATTCATTTCCATTTGGCTTATCAATAGGCTATTACTATAATAACAGTAATTGTTTTTATAGAATACTTATATTGGACCAAAACTGTTAAAAATATATTCATGAATAGAATGAGTAGATCTAGAAAACTAAATAAAAATTATTATTGTTATTCAAAATAATTATTTTTTGTCTACAAAAAATTCACCAAAAATTGCCCAAGTTTATTAGTAACATACCTCACATTCTCATCATGTACACGATATCTCATCTCCCAATTAACGGAATGACTTGAAATTTGGAACTTAAGGTCCTTACACTATAAGGATCCAACACAAACAATTTCGATCAAATGCAATTCAAGATGGCGGCTAAAATGGCAAAAATGTTGTCAAAAACAGGGTTTTTCGCGATTTTCTCGAAAACGGCTCCAACGATTTTGATCAAATTTATACCTGAAATAGTCATTGATAAGCTCTATTAACTGCCACAAGTCCTATATATGTTAACATTTCAGGAGCTCCGCCCCATCCATGCAAATTTTGATTTTAGATCCCCAATTATCAGGCTTCAGATACAATATAAACAAAAAAAAATCAAGTGGAAAAGATTGAGCATGAAAATCTCTACAATTAATGTTCAGTAGCATTTTCACTTATAATTGATTATAATAAGCTCAAAATTCGAAAAAATGTGATTATTCGATAATTGTAAACTGTTGGCAACTGTTAATTCTATTAAATCATTCACTATGAAGAGATAGCAGACCTCGTGTGCCTACAGCGTTATTGTCCTGTCAACAGCTGGCTCAGATCTTTGAATAGTAGACTTGAGATACGCGGGTACACTAGCGTCAGGTGATCAATTTCCATAACGGCAAGGAAAGTTGTGTGAGTGCGCTACACCAGATTTTTTTAATATATTATTTGGATACATGAGAGAAGTCCAGAACCAATTTCTTCATGCAAAATTTCCTTGTGCTAGATACAGAATGGCTAAAAATACCTCGTATTTTCGGTTCATTTTCTAGTTTTCAGCTATTTCTGCCAAATCCAGTAATCGCACAGAAACATTTGCTCTGGCCTTTTTTAAGATCATAAAATTCTGAATAAAATCAGATCATTCAGAACTCTCTATCACCAATGAGTACTGAGTTATAGTTTTTCAAAAATGAGAAAAATAAAAAAAAGCAATTCTGATGAATTTTAGTTTTTGATCAACAATATCTTCCGATTGTTACCATTTAGGCCAAACTCACAATTACGCGACTCAGGTCGAGAAGAGACTCGACTCTTGTCTAGAGCATGTGTTTCCAAATGGTGACATTCAGACCAGTCGATTCTAGTTCTCCTCGACGTCACCATTTGAAAACACATGCTCTCGACTAGAGTCGAGTCTCTTCTCGACCTGAGTCGTGTGAGTTGAGCCTAAGATGTATAATTCGAAATCCCTCTTGGTATATTTTTGTGCTCTACAATCCGAGATCAGATAGAGCACTCTATCTCATATGAATTTCCAGGTACACCTGATAACAATGCTCCTTGTATTGTGAAAAACACCTAATTTTCAGCTTCAATCATTATCAACAACTACATTGCCCTCACATTGATATTTCGCACAATGATATAAGTTCATGATGAGATTATGTTCTATGAGAATCACCCGTTAGATGCACTTCATTTCTGTATTTCCTAGATAAGAGGGGAGGCACAAATAAGGACACCTCAAGGAACAAAATTTAAAACATTCATAACTTTTGACACAATGCTCGGTTCTAATCGTCATTCGGATCTACACTTCATTCTTCTCAGCTCGTCAAGGTGGTTCAAAATCATGCATCATAGTCAAACTCGGTCGGAAAATGGAAAATTTATTGTTGAGTGCACTCAATCCCATATACTGCAATATAAAAAAATGGTCAGTTTCTATATTATACTATAGAATATTCTCTTTCATTTGCTGTAAACGTTTTATTGGAAAATATGTTTGTAAAGTAAGATTCGATTGTTGAAAAAATCCGGAAATTTTAGTTATTTTTCTCATATTAACTGTTTTGGCAGTTCTATGATGGGAAAAGGTGATTCAAGATAGACTTTAGGCAACTGAGCTCGTGGAGGATGAATTTATCTACAATTTGGAATCAATTGTGAGTTTCTATGACGAGTTTTAAAAACTCTTAATTAACAGTAGAATCACGAGAAAAATGAAAAAATGAAATCGCCATTTTAAACATCTTCTGTAACTTTCGAATAGGTAGTATTGGAATCGAAAGTATTATTTATTGGAGTGAGAAGAGGAGAGAATTTTTCACATCCTCACTAGATTAAGAAATTTTGTGAGAAGTATTTCACAAGATATGTAGCTTTGAATATAGAAATTGGCTATTTTTTGTGTATTGGAATATGGGCTTAGGTACACATGTAATTAACGATGGGCGTACCCAATACCGTCTTTTTGCACGGTTTTTTGGAGAACTTATTAGAAGTCCAGTCAAGGAAAGGTTATAGAGGGAAAAGTTGGGAAGACAATTTTTGACCCCGCAGTTCTGTTTAAGGTAGTAAGGAGGTAAACGTATCAAAAGTCCTCACCCCCACCCCCTGTGCTGAGGGGGCGGAGGTGGTGTAAAGGTACCAGTTCTTAGTTTCTAGCATAAAATTAAAAAACTATGTATCCTAAGGACTGTCATAAAACAAATTAAAGCTTACATAATTTCCTACAATATTCATTCTACAACTATTTTAATATCTCCTCTAGTTTTCGAGATATCCGCTCTTGAAGGTGTGACATTTTTGAAAAAAGCACGACAGCTACCATTTTTTTTCTAGTTTTGCTTTTATAACTTCATCAAATTCGACGGGGAGAGTCCATGCAGATTATCAGCTTATAGAGCAATAAATTCTCTCCCATTTGATGTATAGTTTTAGTTTTGAGTGTGAAATCTCTATTTTTGCAACAATAGACCAATTGACAAAGGAATTTGGAGGGAATGTTTTAAACAAATGTCTTGGCTATGCAGCTTTGTTGAGACTAGCTAGGAGGAGAACATATCAAAAGTCCCCATTCCTAACTCATGTGTTAAGGGGATGAGGGTGGTTTAAAAGTTGCATTTTTAGAGTTTTGCTTCCCGGCTCATATCTTGAGAATAATGAGCTCAACTAACATAACTAACTATTCAAAAATGAAGCTTGATAAATTATCTATACTTTTTGTTCAGTAGAATTTTGTGATATTCCCAACATTTCCTAAGATATTCGCTCTTGAAAAAGTGTAATTGTTAAAATAAGAGGTTTTTATTCAATGTTTTGCTCTTTCAGGGCTTATAACTCTCCAACTATGCATCGTAAAAACTAATGCTTATCGTAGGTTTGAAGAGCATTAAATTTTTTTTGAAATTATGTTTTATTTCACCATTCCAAGTTTTCCTCTTTCATTGTTGTAGCAGTTTCAATGTAGAGGGTTAAATTTCCATTGCTGCAACAAGTGTCAACTCAGCGGTTCCACACCTTCAACAGAGGGAATAAAGATGCCCACTTTTGCTATGTTCACCTACTAGCTAGTCCAAATCATGCTGCAAAGTGAAAAATTGTGCCACAGACACTCCCTTCAAATGTCATTGTCAAACGTTCAATTGTTGCAGCAATGAAAATTTCACTTCAATTTTACATTGAAGCTGTAGTTTCATGAAATAGATTTTCATGAAATTTGACACGTGTTCTTTTTTGAATTTCGCGTCGACGTATACATACGGTTTTTTGAAATTTTGCATTTTAAGGAAAATACAAAAGGAAATAAAAATCTCCTTTGAACGCCAATATTACCGTAAAAATCAGACTTTTGAATTAATACTCATCATAAAATCAGCTGTCTAGTGGACTATAATACTACCCGTTCAAAAAATCGAACATCTTAAAAATGTATCTTTCCATCAATGTTGTAGACAGTTGCAGCCAGACCTGATAACAGCGCTCACACTCACATTCCGGGACGACACGTCACGGTACGATAGGACAGAAAGCTATATGTTTTTTTAGGACTTTTTCCAGACATTTTAAATTGATAAACTAGTAGTTCTGTGAACAGTAGACCCCACGCAGGATTCTCATCCACAAGTACCTGATTGAAACTATAGACCTTATGGAAATACAGTAATAGACTGGCTTCTCCACACATCTGTGTAATCACTTGTCAGCTGATTTATGATGGATAATTCTATAGTCTGATTTAACAATGCAATTAGCTGCTATAACAATGAAAAGAAAACTTGGAATAGTAAAATAATATTCCATTTCAAAGAGAATTCAATGCTTTACAAACTCACGATAAACATAAGTTTTTATGATGTGTTGTAGAGTTATACGGTAAGTCCTGAAAGAGCAAAACATTGGATAAAAACCTGTTAATTTAACAATTACAAACCTTCAGAGCGAATATCTCGGGAACTGTTGGGAATATCACAAAATTCTACTGAACAAAAAGTATAGATAATTTATCAAGCTTCATTTTTGAATAGTTAGTTATGTCGGATGAGCTCATTATTCTCAAGATATGAGCTGGGAAGCAAAACGCTAAAAATGCAACTATTAAACCACCCTCATCTCTTTAACACATGAGTTGGGAATGGGGACTTTTGACATGTTCTCCTCCTAACTAGTCTCAACAAAGCTGCAAAGTCAAGAAATTTGTTCAAAACATTCCCTCCAAGTTCCTTTGTCAATTGGTTAATTGTTGCAAAAATGGAGATTCCACACTCAACACTAGAGCTGCTGCAAAAGGTGTAGGGAAATTCGTAAAAGCATGAAATTATACATCAAATTGAAGAGAATTTAATGCTCTATAAGCTGATAATCTGCATGGATTCTTCCCGTCGATTTCTAAAATGTTATAAAAACAAAAATAGTAAAACAAATTGGTGGCAAACATGTTTTTTTCAAAAGTGTCACATATTCAAGAGCGGATATCTCAAAAACTAGAGGAGATATAAAAACGTTGTAAAATGAATATTGTAGGAAATTATGTAAGCTTAAATTTGCCGTAGGATGCATACCGTAGTTTTTGAGTTTCATGCGGGAAACCAAAGAATGGTACCTTTACACCACCCTTACCCCCTTAGCACAGGGGGTAGGAGTGGGGACTTTTGATATGTTTACCTCCTTACTACCCTAAACAGAACTGCGGGGTCAAAAATCTGGTGTGGCGCACTCACACAACTTTCCTTACCGTTATGAAAATTGATCAACTGACGCTACGGTAGTGTTCCCGCGTATCTCAAGTCTACTATTCAAAGATTAGAGCCAGCTGGTGACAGGGTAATAACGCTGGAGACACACGAGGACTGCTATCTCTTCATAGTGAATCATTTAACACTCTAACGACCAGCTATAAATTTGTGAACTTTACCGGTGGCCCAGGGTAATTTTTTTGTGTTTTCCTCTATAAAATAGCTTTGTAAGAGATGCCCTATGTACAAAAAGTTAGTGTGAGTATGAATTACATAAAAAAAAACGTGTGTACCAAATGGGTACACATGGTATGTGTAGAAGAAAAACGATGTTTTTTCACCAGGGACCATGTGCACCAAGTTGGTACACAACTGAAAATGCATACTCACATCACTATAGTTACTACAAATACTGTCAAAAAATTTGAAATAACTTTTCAAACCCTTATTTTTCAAGAATGGATTAGAAAAAAAAATATTTTGTTCACATTATAGAACAACATATTTATTTACAACTTTACATTACACAAGTGGTGTTGGAAGAGAACAACACATTTATTTATTTTACTTCACTTTGCATGAGTGCAGTTGAAAAAACATTTTGTACACATGAATAATAAATCATCTGGGCAATTTGGACAAATGTGTGAACCCTCAATGCTTTTTTCATGGCTGCGGCACGTCCTTCCTCTTCTTTGTATTTCTTATAACAAGTTGAACATCTTCCTCGTTTCTCCTTCTCTTCCAAAAAATGTTCATTGTTAGGATTTTGTGCTTGTCGAGCATCAGTATTTAGTAAAGCACACACCACACTTTCGCGAAATTCAGTTATGCTCATATTTTTCCCGTTACAGATTGGAACACAACCAAGGCGTTAACCATAGTTGTGCTTGTCAATAGTTCCATGGCAATTTTCCGGTACCATTTTATGGAACGGCGTACTGGAGAACTATATGATGCCTTCTGATCGGAAATATCTATAACCCCTTAGCTTTGTTGTAATCAACGATTGTAGTAGGTTTATAAATAATTCCTCTTTTTGTTTGTACTTCAGTCATTCTTGGGATCTCTGTAGTGGTGAGAAATAAGACATCTCGCTTGTCCTTCCACTTTCCAATGACAACATTAGTGCTACTTCTTTGTATTTTCATCTCACCACGCTTCAATTTGTGAATAATTATCGACTTTGGATTGAGTTTTCTATTCTGCCTGAGTGTTCCAACTAAATGGGTCTGCCGCCCATTCAGTTCATGCGCCAGCCCCACACTTGTATAAAAATTGTCTGTATAAACCGTTCGACCTGAATCTAGAAGTGGTTCCATTAGATCCATTACCACAGATGTGGCTAGAGGTTTGTCAGGATCGCGTTCACTACGACCACCATATACTTTTATTTTATATGTAAATCCATTCTCAACACAAAGTTTGAATAGCTTCACACCGTATTTGTGTCTCTTGCCAGGTATGTATTGGCGGAAGCTCAACTTACCACGAAAAGGAACCATTGTCTCATCGATGCACACTCTTTTGCTTGGAGTACAAATGTCTTATAAAAAGCAAATTATTCAATATTATTGATCATCGTTTGTTGGATACTATAGTTATTTCGACTTTTCAATGTTCTAAACACAAACTACATTTCATGACAAAACTTTACTATCAATCATTAAACAATAAATCATTCAAAACATCAATAATATTTTGCTTCAAAGGCAATCAATATTCACCATCTGCATCTATGGCAATCAACATTATTAATCATTATTTTGCATCTATGGCAATCAACATAAGTAATCAACACAAAAAAATATTATCTCATTATTGCCTCTTTAAGTCATAACCTCTGTTATTCCTTCTTTAGGCAATAATGGGTTTCCATCTCAAAAAACAATCACATACCAGCAAAATTCTAATCAGCAAACCCCATTAAAATTCTACATACACTCCAGCATCCATTTCAAACGATAATCAATCATATCAAAATTTATAGAACAAACAGTTTTAAAATTTAGAAAAAGACATCAATTACAAAAACTTTAGAGAAATTTCAACCTTTAACTCATTTCAATTAATAATATAACAAGACGCTTCCACCCAATGAAAACACTATTATTCAAGTTAACCTTCACCAATACATCTCACATATATGGCTACACAATTCATTAATACTTTCAAATTTTGAAGTTTTATTATTATAACAAAAGAATTTATACATAAGAATAGATTTCAGCATGTTCTAAATTGAACCATTCATTCCCCAAACAATTTCACAATTTGAAGACTGTATAATAAATACAAACATTTCAAGACTACAACACAAAGATGATCAAGATGGATAATGGGCAAACAAGTTCCCTAAAAAATACAAACAAGAGAAAAAGAAAATTGGGTAAACAAATTTCCTAAATAATACAAAGAAGAGAAAGACTAACCAGAGCCCATCCCACATGTCAGCACCGAACCTTCACAAGGAAGTATATTTAATAAAATATACTACTATGGAATTTTGTAAATTCCAAGTATGACTCTAATTTGTTATAATTGTGAGCTATCACTCCCACAAAAACAACTGGTGAAGGAAAAAATATGTTGACTATTGTGACTGGGTGGAGAGTTCCTAGATGTCTGTAAGGCAATGTGATAGCAGACTCTAGTATCGGACCACAAAAACAAAGTATGCAAAAGTTTTTACAAACATTTGATGTTGCAGTCTTAAGGTTTTTATATCGCAAACAAGTAGGTCAGATAATCGAGTCCAGCCATATGTGGTTCACGCCCACACCTCTAAAAGAATCACACCTACTTGTCTACCAAAAATTTAAAGTATTGGACAGCAAAAAAAAAAAAAAAAAATGCAAAATGGGTTAAAAGCCCAGAAGAAAACTATAACCTAATTACATATGGCTTATGGCACGATATGCAATGAAAGATGAGAACATGGGATATAATTTGCTCTGAAAAACCTAATTACCTAATATGATACCTGAAAAAAAAATAGACATACGGTAATTAAAATATGTAATACATGATGAAAAAATCTGGTGTGGTACACTCACACAACTTTCCTTGCTCATATTCGAGACTACGATCAGACTTTTGTATATGTGTATATATAATTGTTTTCAGAGTACTTTTTCCTTTGTGTAAATTGTGAAATTCAATGTTTTTTTAGTCGTCATTTTTTAAAGTCGTCAAAACAGCTGTTCTACAGATGAAATATCTCGACTATTGTTCTTTTATGAACTGCTCTACCTACCTACCTCATGCACGAGAAGAAGGTTACAAAGTCCATTTCTCAAGATGGGGTGGACCCCCCATTAGTTTCCCAGAAAGGAGACTCATGCCAGTTAATAGAGCTGATAAATAACTATACAGAGTATGAATTTGAAAAAAATCGGTCAAGTTATTTTGGAAAAATCGTGAAAAACATGTTTTTTAGTAATTATCCGCCATTTTTCTCAAGAATATTACGGAGCTCCTGCAATTTTCCAAGGAAAAAACTCATGTCATTCGATAGGACTTATGAATAGCTACCCATGGCTTGAATTTGAAGAAAATCGTTAGAGCCGTTTTCGAGAAAACCGTGAAAAACCTGGTTTTTGGTCATTATCCGCCATTTTTCTCAAGAATATTACGGAGCTCATGGAATTTTCCCAGAAATGAGACTCATGCCAGTTGATAGTGCTTATAAATATCTATTCATGGTATGAATTTGAAGTAAATCGTTGAAGCAGTTTTCGAGAAAACGGTGAAAAACATGGATTTTTAGTCATTATCCGCCATTTTTCTCAAGAATATTACGGAGCTCCTGAAATTTTCCCAGAAATGAAACTCATGCCAGTTTATAGGGCTTAAAAATAGCTATCTATGGTATAAATTTGAAGGAAATCGTTGAAGGCGTTTTCGAGAAAACCGTGAAAAACATGGTTTTTCAGTCATTTTCCGCCATTTTTCTCAAGAATATTACGGAGCTCCTGAAATTTTCCCAGAGATGAGACTTATGCTAGTTGATAGGGCTTAAAAATAGCTATCCATGATATAAATTTGAAGGAAATCGTTAGAGCCATTTTCGAGAAAAACGTGAAAAACATGGTTTTTTAGTAATTATCCGCCATTTTTTCCGTCAGCTTGGATTGAATTTTATTGAATTTCTTATTGTCGGGTCCTCATGCTATAGGGACCTTAAGTTTAAAATTTCAAGTCGATCGGTTAATTAGGAATGGAGTTATCGTGTTCACAGACATACACACACACACACATACACACATACACACACACAGACCAATACCCAAAAATCATGTTTTTGGACTCAGGGGACCTTGAAACGTATAGAAAGCTTGAAATTGGGGTACCTTAATTTTTTTTGGAAAGCAATACTTTCCTTACCTATGGTAGTAGGGCAAGGAAAGTAAAAATATACCGCAAGCAAACAATTATTTACACTACAATGGATAGATTTTAGAAAAGTTAAGTTTTATCAACAATTTAAAGATTAGGAAAATAAGCCACTATTTTAGCTTCCAAAATTATTTCAGAAAAATACAAATTAAATGACTATGGACAAGATAGGTTAAGACATGCATAATAGAAGAATTCCACTGAACATTACACAAAGACAGGAAAGAGTCGAAATTTGAAAAGATTAAGGGCGAAGAAAAATAGGCTACAGGAAAGAAAAAAGACACAATTATGGACTCTTACCATACACTGCGTAGCAATTATGCTATTCTGAATCCCGGCATAACACAGGATTCCTAATCATTGTGTGCTGGGGAATACCCTTTCATCGTGTGATTCACAGTCATCATCTTGTAAGAAAGCAACTTGAAACAAACCTTTGAATACTAACACATCAATGGTGACTTTGTGCTTTGTTTTCTTCAAGAACATGATTTTATTCATAGGTTCATTTGTTTCAACAAAGCCATTTTGCTCACAAAAGTCAGTCATGTTTACTAAATAATGCTTTGCATACACCTTTTCAATTTTCAGTTGAAAGTTGAATTCATCAACTTGATTCAAAGCAAGATTCATTTTGTTTACATTGTTCCTAACCTCTACAGAAACCTGTCTCATGTAAACATTCACTTTATTTACTGTTTTCCTAACATTCAATTTGGCAATACTACTTTCTTTACTGTTGACTTTCAATAAAGACAACTCCCTACCTACTACATTACTCAATTCTACTATCTCAATGGGATTTACTTTTTCAATAACAGTAACTAGGCCTACATTATCTGAAACTTGAAATAATTGATCTTGTATCTCAACACTACTATCATCCTGCTTCAATTTGCCTTCATCTTCATGATTATCTTTCAATGTTTCATGTGTATCTTTTTAATAGAAGGTTTATACTAACCTGCTCTAATCTAATGCTAGCAAATTCTTGCTTCTCATCAAACCTAGCACTTTGATCTTGTTTCAAATTATCAATCTTAGCATTTTGCTCATCAAACCTTTGTGTTAAAAACGCTATAAGATTCAGATCATTTTTTATGTTTGCCATTTTGCTAGTCTGCACAGATAATATATTCATTAGGACTTGATCTCTCTTGAACCGATTTCCCATTCAGCAGTATACCATTCATAACCAATCAAGACATCTATCCTACCAATAGTTTTTTATAACCAGGGATTTCATGGTGTACCATTTGGGACATATTTATTTTGTAATTCGGTCCCACCACAGGGGTAACATTTGCCGTGCTACCAATTTCTCCTAAATCGGTTGGATAGCAAATTTTCACCTATTAACCTAAGGAAGGTTATCGGCTCCAACATAATAGATTCTTGGTAAACTATGAATGGATCTATCGCCTATGAATGAGAAATCCAGTTTTCAGAGCAAATGAGCTTATAATCTTCAGAAGAATTTTGGCAATACACTACACAATACACAAAGAACAATATCTTACACGCTTAAGCATCTAAAGTCACTACAAGCTAAATACTTATCCAATTTATATAGTTGAAAACAATGGCTATAGGCTTGTATACACACAATCAAAATACACAAACTTAGAACACCATAAAACTGTTCAAAACTCAATTTAAAACATTAATAATCCACTTAAACAGAAAAATATTCAGAGAGCACAAAATCAGAACACACGCTGCCAGCCATTAGTTTTAGAGAGAAGGAAGCCTGGCAGGCACAAAGGTACAGAGCAAACCAACTTCAAACAGTGTCGATGTCATGGACACGTCACCAAAAAAATTATAAATTACAATTTTAGAATTCACATTTTATTTTTGTTCTCAATAAAACTTTATTTTGAAACTGTTATTTTAAATTTTATATATCCTCTATATTATCTGTTAATTCTGTTAACTCTGTTTACAGAGTTTGTTTTTTCAGTGATACCATTGAACATGCAACACAATCATTTACAATAAATTCTCAGTCAAAAAGTTGTCCGTATATCGATGACTCTGATATTTACTATAAAGTTTTATAGATCTCAAATTGAAGATTCGATTCCAATCGAGAAAAAATGTAATATTACAATACATACGGTTTTTTGAAATTTTGCATTTTAAGGAAAATACAAAAGGAAATAAGAATCTCCTTTGAATGCCAATATTACCGTAAAAATCAGACTTGAATTAATACTCATCATAAAATCAGCTGTCTGGTGGACTATAATACTACCCATTCAAAAAAATCTAACATCTTAAAAATGTATTTTTCCATCAATGTTGTAGACAGTTGCAGCCAGACCTGATAACAGCGCTCACACTCACATTCCGGGACGACACATCACGGTACGATAGGACAGAAAGCTATATGTTTTTTTAGGAATTTTCCCAGACATTTTAAATTGATGAACTAGTAGTTCTGTGAACAGTAGACCTCACGCAGGATTCTCATCCACAAGTACCTGATTGAAACTATAGACCTTATGGAAATACAGTAATAGACTGGCTTCTCCACACATCTGTGTAATCACTTGTCAGCTGATTTATGATTGATAATTCTATAGTCTGATTTAACAATGCAATTGGCTGCTATAACAATGAAAAGAAAACTTGGAATAGTAAAATAATATTCCATTTCAAAGAGAATTCAATGCTTTACAAACTCACGATAAACATAAGTTTTTATGATGTGTTGTAGAGTTATATGGTAAGTCCTGAAAGAGCAAAACATTGGATAAAAACCTGTTAATTTAACAATTACAAACCTTCAGAGCGAATATCTCGGGAACTGTTGGGAATATCACAAAATTCTACTGAACAAAAAGTATAGATAATTTATCAAGCTTCATTTTTGAATAGTTAGTTATGTCGGATGAGCTCATTATTCTCAAGATATGAGCTGGGAAGCAAAACGCTAAAAATGCAACTATTAAACCACCCTCATCTCCTTAACACATGAGTTGGGAATGGGGACTTTTGACATGTTCTCCTCCTAACTAGTCTCAACAAAGCTGCAAAGTCAAGAAATTTGTTTAAAACATTCCCTCCAAGTTCCTTTGTCAATTGGTTAATTGTTGCAAAAATGGAGATTCCACACTCAACACTAGAGCTGCTGCAAAAGGTGTAGGGAAATTCGTAAAAGCGTGAAATTATACATCAAATTGAAGAGAATTTAATGCTCTATAAGCTGATAATCTGCATGGATTCTTCCCGTCGATTTCTAAAATGTTATAAAAACAAAAATAGAAAAACAAATTGGTGGCAAACATGTTTTTTCAAAAGTGTCACATATTCAAGAGCGGATATCTCAAAAACTAGAGGAGATATAAAAAACGTTGTAAAATGAATATTGTAGGAAATTATGTAAGCTTAAATTTGTCGTAGGATGCATACCGTAGTTTTTGAGTTTCATGCGGGAAACCAAAGAATGGTACCTTTACACCACCCTTACCCCCTTAGCACAGGGGGTAGGAGTGGGGACTTTTGATATGTTTACCTCCTTACTACCCTAAACAGAACTGCGGGGTCAAAAATCTGGTGTGGCGCACTCACACAACTTTCCTTGCCGTTATGAAAATTGATCAACTGACGCTACGGTAGTGTTCCCGCGTATCTCAAGTCTACTATTCAAAGATTAGAGCCAGCTGGTGACAGGGTAATAACGCTGGAGACACACGAGGACTGCTATCTCTTCATAGTGAATCATTTAATAGAATCAACAGTTATGTTGCCAATAGTTAGCAATTGGATAATCACATTTTCTCGATTTTCGAGTTTATTTTTAATTTTAGGTGAAAATGTTACTGAACATTAATTGTAGAGATTCTCATGCTCAATCTATTCCACTCGAATTTTTTTGTTTTAATTGTATCTGAAGCTTGATAATTAAGATTCTAAAATCAAACTTTGCATAGATGGGGCGGAACTCCTGAAATTTTTACAGATATGGGACTTGTGGCAGTTGATAGAGCTTATCGATGACTATTTCAGGTATAACTTTAATCAAAATCGTTGGAGCCGTTTTCGAGAAAATCGCGAAAAACCCTGTTTTTTACAACATTTTCGCCATTTTAGCCGCAATCTTTAATTGAATTTGATCGAAATTGTTTGTGTTGGATCCTTATATTGTAAGGACCTTACGTTCCAAATTTCAAATCATTCCGGAGTCATGGGAGATGAGATATCGTGTACACATTCGCACATACACTCATACACACACACACACACACACATACAGACCAATACCCAAAAACCACTTTTTTGGACTCAGGGGACCTTGAAACGTATAAAAATTGGGGTACCTTAATTTTTTTCGGAAAGCAATACTTTCCTTACCTATGGTAATAGGGCAAGGAAAGTAATGAAACGTATAGAAAACATGAAATTAGGGTACCTTAATTTTTTTTGGAAAGCAGTACTTTCCTTACCTATGGTAATAGGGCAAGGAAAGTAAAAATTGTCTTCCCAACTTCTCCCTCTATACTCTTTTTAGAGCATTTATTGCCTGTACTATTAATATAAAGGCTGAAGTAGCAAGTAGAACATCATCGTCTGGAGTCGCCATGACAACTGCAAATAATGAAGACCCACAAACTGATGTTTTTGTTTATACATGTTACGAATTCCTTTTCGCCCAAAGACCTTGAAGATGTAGACCTTGAAGGTCTTTGTTTTTGCCTATCAAGATTTTATAGTCTAACAAAAGTTTTATAACTTATTTTTCAAACAAAAGTTATATATAACCTGTTACTTGAAGCAAAGTTACCGTACACAGTGTAAATGCACCTTTATACTGTATAATATGTTTTCAAAAGTTGTAATAATGTTTTTCATTGGAATTGTCACTAATAAAATTGATATAATGTAATAGGAATGAGAGTAAACACGACATAAGTATTTAATACCTTAAGAAAGGTTTTTAATAACTTGAACTATACAGGTTTCGAATTGTAATAAGTTTGTTTGGAGACTTAGTAACAGTAATAACAAATTCAAAACATATGTTGTGTTATACTACATTCTTCCCCCCAAAGAGTTAATGAATGTAGTCATTCAAATAATTAGGAGGTCTTCTATTTCTAAAACTTCTTCTTGGATATGTATTTTGATTTTCTTGTCCAGTAGTCTGTTGTCTAGGTTGTAAGCTCTCGGCAGTAGTACTAGTTTCGTTTTCTTGGTTTTGGGTTGCTTGAGGATTATGGAAGTATTCAAGTTCAGGTTCGGAAGTTGGTAATTGAGAATTTTCATCATTTTCAGAATCGGTTTGTTCTTCGTGATCTCTGTTTTCGTACTCTCCAACTGGAGCAAGATGACGTGTTGATACTGTGGTTTCTCTTCCATCAGGTAGCTTTACATGTGCATACTCAGCATTTCCATGTAGAAGTTGGACCTCTTCAACAAGTGGCTCATATTTAGATGTTCGATTGAATTTTTCAAATAGACAGAGCCGGAATTGAGAAGCCAAGAAGGAGCTGAAACACCATTGTTTCCAGATCTACGTGGGTGTAAGAACATACGCTCATGAGGAGTTTGATTTGTGGCTGTGAAAAGTAATGTTCTTGTTGAGCTAAGAGCATCTTCTAAAACTGACTCCCATAGATTTATTTCTAAATTAAGTGATTTTAATGCTAGCTCAATCGTTTTCCATAGAATACCATTATATCTTTCATCCTGTCCATTACCTGCTGGGTTGTAAGCAGTGGTTCTGCTAGTTGCAATTCCATGCGAGTTTAGGTAATTTTTCAAGTCTTGACTCATAAATGATGTTCCTCTGTCTGAATGTAAGTAACTAGGAACCCCAAACGTAGAAAACAGGGTTTTCAGTTTTGATTTAACTGTAGATGATGACATGTCTGGACATGGGAAAGCAAAAGGGAACCGTGAAAACTCATCTACTATTACCAATAAATAACGATTTCGACTTGATGAAGGCAGAGGGCCTTTGAAATCGATATTTAGCCGTTCAAATGCAGAAGTGGCTTTAATCAGAGTCCCTTTGTGTTTGAAGAATTTGGGCTTGACAGCAGCACACACTTTGCAGGAGTTTGTTATACGTCTGATTTCATCAATTGAGTAGGGTAAGTTTTTACTCTGAACCCAGTGGTACAACCGTGTTATGCCTGGGTGGCATAGAGACTCATGTAAATCAACTAATAGATTTTCCTGATTTTGTATTGAAGAACATAGTACTCTAGACAGAGCATCAGCAGCCATATTATCTTTGCCAGGTCCATATACAATATCGTAATGAAAACAAGACAGTTCCAGTTTCCACCTCATTATCTTTTCATTTTTCACTTTACCATGACGGTTGTTATCAAACATAAAAGCTACCGACCTCTGATCAGTAATTAGCTTGAAATGTTTGCCAACCAAGTAGTGACGCCATTTTTGCAGTGCTTCTACAATGGCTTGTGCTTCTTTCTCAACACTTGAATGTCTTTGTTCTGCTGGTGAAAGTATCCTTGAGAAGAATGCAACTGGACGGTTTGATTGAGTCAAAGTAGCAGCAATGGTGCTCTCAGATGCATCAGTTTCCACAATGAATTGTGCTTCAGGGTCAATGCAGCTTACTACAGATTCAATTATTTCACTTTTTATAGTTTCAAACGATTGTAACCCTAGTTTAGACAAGGGAAATGCAGTACGGGCAAGAGGATTCACCTTAGTGGCATAATCTGGTATTAGTGATGCATAATGTGAAAACATACCAAGGGTCCTCCTCAGCGATACAGTGTCTCTAGGCGGAGGTAAATTTTTCAGTGGTTGCAATCGGCTGGGGTCAGGCTTGATAGTTTTGTTAGATACGGTATATGATAGCCCAGCAAGTTGATCGATTTCAGTGAAAATGAAGACTTCTCATTATTGATAGTTAGGTTGTATTTGTTTGCAGCGTTGATAAACTTTTTCAAGTTTATATCGTGTTGCTCCTGTGTTTTGCCACAGATTGTAACATCATCAAGGTAAGCATAAGTGTCTTGTAGCTGTTCAGACCGTATAACTTGGTCAATTACACGTTGGAACACTGCCACTCCATTAGTGACCCCAAACGGAATGCGTTTAAACTGGTAGAGTTGACCACATGCCTCAAATCCTGTGTAGTGCTTTTCTTCTTTCCTTATCGTAATTTGGTGGTATGCTTTTTCCAAGTCGATAGTACTGAAAAACTCATAATTTGCAACTTTGTTTACAATATCATCGATTCTTGGTAGTGGGTAAGCATCCAGTAATGTAAAACGATTTATAGTTTTGGAGTAATCAATGACCATTCTTTTTCTATGATTTTCATTTGTAACCACCAACGCTTGAGCTCTCCATGGAGAAATGCTGGGCTCTATAACATCGTCTTTAAGCATTTTACTTACTTCATTTTCAATAAACTTCAAATTATCCTTACTGTGTCGATGATATTTGATTGCAATTGGTTTACATTCCGGTTTTAAATTAGAAAACAATGACACCGGTTCTACAGTTGAGGCTGCCACGCTGCATACGGTTAACTGCGGCTTTTTTCCACCAAAAACTACTTTAATACTTTCATGGTTTTTCAAAATATCATGTCCAACAATATTATATCCGCACAAAGCTCTGGTAAGACCGAAAGATTTTCTTGTTTGTAACAGTGATCAAGAATCACAAGATCTACTAAGCATTGTCCTGTTATATTGGATGTGATTGATGTAGTCGCCATTGATACAGTACCCCTACCTGGTCTTATAGGAAGACCTAGGTTAAGAGCAGTAGAATTGTTTATAAAACTCAGAGAACTCTCTGTATCTATCAAAGCAGAGACAGATTTTCCATTAACCAGGGCTTGTACTGTACTATTTGTCAATCCTCCGGGCGAAGCTGCTAGGTCAATAGAGTTCATAATATCTTTCGATTTTTTTGATTGTTTGGTTTGTAATTTACTCGACCTGCAGACCTTAGCAAAGTGCCCCTGTTTTCCACAATTATGACAAATTGTATTTTTAGCTGGGCAGCTGACCCGAGGATGTCTCAGATTACCACAAAAATAGCATTTTTCATTAGCAGCAGCTAATAAACAGTTTTCTGAATCAGTATTCTGATTGCTTGCTTGAGTATTTTGGGAAGAAGTTGCATTTAATTGGGATGAAGATTGGGAAGCTAATGATTGTGTATATGCAAGAAAATAAATACAATTAGTTATCAAAATTTGTTATTCCTTTTTAAATCTCATTTTATCATGATTCGTCACTAGAAATTTGTCATGATTATGCAAGACTAATGATAAGTGAGATTGACCAAGTAAACCACTGAAACAATGGCTATAAGTAATCATTTATATTAAAGAGAAAACTCAAATCTGAAAAAGTTTTGGCATGGAATGCATATTATTATGCTTTTTCTATTTGACAAGAAACTTACCTGTAGCTCTGTACAGAAAATTAACTTCTGAAATAATCCAAAACAGTCAAACATAAAACGAAGAATCAATTCATTCAATTTTCCAGGTAACATAAAATGCTTTGAGAAAAACTCTCAAAGGATAATTTGATTGATAAGATGTGATTCATCAATGATATTATCGAATTCAGTTAACTATAATTATATATGAACGATTAATACGCGAATCAAATTCAATAAGTTTTATTTAAATTTATTTAGAGCTTACCGTGTTTGGTTGGTAGTACAACATCCTTTTCTTCTTCGTTTGAGACGCCATTTTTCTGCTACTAACCATTGACGTAAAGCCGACAGTGGTATAGGTATACTGGTATTCATCAAATTAAATTTATACTAATATCTTCTCAGATAATAATTATTATGTATTAGTAACGACTGTATAAGGAATTTAATAGTTTTTGGTTCTCAGGTAAGTTATTTGATTTTTCATTAAATGTGTTTTTTTTAATATATTTATTGATTAATTATATAAACTTCACTGAATCCAGAGCTCACAGCACTCTTGTTGTATTAATATTTTACCCCTTTAACTCAGCAATCTGCAAGTGCAAATCAAAATACAGAGTTAAGAACAATAAATAAGATAGAAGTCTGGTCTATCGATTTTGTAGATGCATAGAGCTTTTAAAACTAAAGAAGTCAAATACAAATTATCGTATATAGTATTAATCGTGTAGTAGTGCTTGATCTACTAAAAGCTAACATTATCTTTTAGCTAGCCTACAAGACTTACCAAATTCTAGATGTTTTGAATTGCTTGTAGAACTAGGGTATGTTAGTTTTTCATCCAATTCCTAGTAGCCTAAACAATTTTATTGAGTAAAAACAGCCTACCATTTTGAGAACAGTTTTATTGGAATTTACAATAATAGTTTTCAGAATTAAACAGCCTTGTCGATAAAGTGTTTTGAATAAATAATATGTACGATTTATTATTCTTTTAACATTAGAAATTTGACATAATATGATTGCAGTGTGTAGAAGAACCTTGTTATGAAGGAGCCAGGGTTATTACGGATAACCTAATAGTTACAGTATTAATATTGTGTTAGACCTGAGGCAAGTGAGTTTTGTAGTGATTCTGTTGTAACTTGAAATACATTTAGTATAACTCGATAATTTTACAATAAGTTGTGTTTGCTGTTAGGCTGAACAAATATCTTACAAATTGTATGAAGGCCTGGACCTGGATTGTAGCAAATCGTTTTTTGTTATTATGATTGAAATAGACTTAGCCTAATTTCAGAACAGTGAATTCGGAACCGTATTTCATACTTTTAAAATGTTATCCTAACTTAATTTGTAAGAGAAATAATTCAAGAAATATTCTTAGTTTCTCCCGGTCAGTGCTTTATGGTAAAAATAATAAATATAATGCCAACGTTGGCCAGCGCCAATGTGTGGATCGGTGGTTTACCAACGCTGGCTACCTCTTTGAATACTTGAAATCGTTGCCAAGGACTGGGGTCTCCAAATAAGTTAGGCAGTGTCAAAAAACTTCTGTCACATACATTAAAAAAGAAACTACATGGATATTCATGTTGCGGAGGTACTATAATTATCTGCAAAAAAGACTCCTCTCACAACTCCCCCAACGAGTAGAGTGGTCTTTCAATAAGTTTGTTTTACACAATAGCGTAGAACCTGGAGCTTGGTTTTCCTTATATCTCCTTGGAAAGACTGTTGAAGAATTTTATAGCTTGAGTTGGGAAGCAGTTGCAAATTCCAGCCAGTCTGCTGCGAGTTATCTCTAATGAGGCAACATGTCTGGTATTGTATGCAATATCGGGGACCGAGCTTTGCTCTGGAGTACAAAAGCATAAGAAATTTATAACGAAAGAAGATATTATAATAACATTCATACAGAAATGTTCTATCTAATCACAATAAATTGGTATTAATTCCCAGATGAAAGGAAAAATTTCCCTCACAAAGGCCCAGTTGCACAAAAGCCGGTTAGATTTTAATCCTGATTAACTTCACGTGAACCAAATCAGAGAAGACCATTTCGAAAAGATGGATCAGGATTGAAAATAACCCGGCTTTTTTGCAACCGGCACTAAGTAGGCTACCTCACTGAATGATTACAAAAGTTCAACAGCTGAGTCATAAATTTGACACAGTCCCACACACATGAACTCGCTCACTCACTTCCATCACCTACAGACGACGAAATAATTATTATCAGCTGTTTTTCCAAGGATGAATAATAATTATCCTTTTAATGTCCTTCAGCGAATTTTCCTAGTGCAATTGAATCTTTATATTATAAACCTACTATGTTCTTAATTTCGTGATAATCGTTAGAGCCGTTTTTGAGATCCGGTGAAATACAAACATCTAAACATATGAACAGAAGTTGCTCGTTCAATAGTATAGGATATATATTACCTCTTCTGTGAAGCAGATTCTGGTTTTCCTTATATAGTGAGCACAGTACATACTGGCTCTACACAGTGAGGATTCCAAGACTCCTGAGGAGAGGCCGACAATGATCCCTGAAGTCTGATGGCCTCATTGGGCACTAGTTAAATTGCAGACTAGGCCAGATTACTGGGTCAAGTGTGGACTAGGCATAACTAGCTTATATATCGTTGTGATTGAAGCTACATGAGTCATGGTATTGTGAGTGAGAACGATTAGCCTAAGGCTGTTCCGTACACTTTTTTTATTTAAATTGGATAATCTTTTTCAATATTATATATTGTTAAGATCATTATAAGAGTGAGAAAAAGTAGCAACCGAAATTTTTAAGTGGTCTAATAAGCGAGTTATGGGTTGTTGAAAGTGCTAACTTCGTTTTCATTCCAGATCGTAAACGTTCTCAATTTTCCATTGAAGTTTTTTTTTAATACATTCAGTATATCATTGGCTTTGTTCTAATATGCTTTTTTCGCGATTTATGCAAAAATAAACAAGTTATCGAATCTAAAAAATGTCACTTTTTTGTCAAGATTCCAAGTTGTGAGAACGCTACTTTTACTGAGTCAATTCTATCGAGGTTGAGCATGATTCTTATAGCTGTTTTCTGCTGTTTGAGGATTTTATCAAGATTATTCTTACTAGTACTGCCATAAATACATAGACCGTAAGCTAGATGCGCATGTATTACGGAGTAGTATATTGATTTCAGTGTCTGTATACTACATAAATTAGACATTCTACGCAAAGCATACAGACCTGGGGATATTTTTTTTATAACTTGGCAAACATGATTATCCCATGAAAGATTGCTATCTATTAACAAGCCTAGAAATTTTGTTCTCTCTTCTGACTCTAGAAGCTCGTTATTCACTGCTATGCTTGGGCATAATTCATTCCTACTCTGCCTAGTCATAAAAGGGACAACTGTAGATTTGCTTGAGTTCAATAATAGATTCCGGCTATTCAAATATTCATTAATCGACTACAGGCCTATAGCAGATGAGAGCTCCACATCTTCAGTCGATTTTCCAGTAAAGATTATATTGGCATCATCCGCATATAGGCATACAGAGGCTTGCGGTGGAACCACATTGGGCATACCCCTGATATAGCACAGGAATAATAGCGGACCCAAAATTGACCCTTGGGGTACTCCATATTTTAAACTTTTCAGGTCAGAGCGATAGCTTCTCTTACATATATGGTTACTGTTCTCTTGAGTATGCTCTATTTCTACAAATTGCTGTCTACCAATTAAATAAGATGAGAACCAAGTAAGCTCCTTTCCATGTACTCCTAAATCCTCTAGCGAATGTAACAGAACAACGTGAAGTACACTGTCAAATGCACGAGTCATGTCCAGAAATGTGCCAACAACTTTCTCTCCTTTATCTATATTATTAATTATTGTATTTATGAAATCCACTCCTGCTGTAATTGTTGATTTTTTTGAACGAAAGCCATGATCTGGAAAGAAAACGGAGTTAGCACTTCAACGACCCATAACTCGCTTATTAGACCACTTGAAAATTTCAGTTGCCACTTTTTCTCACTCTTATAATTTTATTGAAAAAGATTATCCAATTTAAATATAAAAGTGTACCGAACAGCCTTTAGGTATGATCACATTGAATGCGTATAATATGTGCAAGTAGATGCATGCGTAATCATGAGCTTAGAAACAAAATCCGGTAAGAGCAATAGGAACAATTACACTGAACGCGTGCTCTTGCTGGCTGCTGGTTTAGTTCGAGCAGCTATATACGTAAGTACGCTAACATACGATAAGTTTCAATGGTTCTTTTAAGATTTTGTTTCTGAGCTCATGCATGATCTGACGTGCACTTGCATCCGATGTGATCATACCCTTAGGATTCCAATACTTTCTTATTGATTTTTTTTTTGTAAAAAAGTTACTTACTTTTGATTATCAACAGGTAACCTGAGATCATGGATGTCAAATCCTTCATTCACCAGTGGTGCACAAAGAAAAATCTTTCTCCAGAATTTGAATGCAGATCCACAGGTAAATGATTCATTTATAATTACAGTTTTTATGATTCATTGATAAAAAATTAATGTATGTAGATCATTAGGCTACTACTTCTACCTATTCCATTCATTGGTGGTCCTGCAGATTCTTTTTAAAGCTCGTTTACCTGTTTGTTTTATTATTTTAAGATAATATAACTTTTCAGGTTTTTATCGAATCTGAAAAATTTTGTTTACATTTGCTAAATTACAATATTTTTAGTTTGAGAGATCTTCAATATTTTGCTGAATCATTGTTATCTGGATTTTTCTTGCCATTATTGAGGATACTCTCATTCCAATACATCCTGCTACTTTGGAAGATACTTTATCAAATCTACCTTTCAGCTATTCCATTTTTTATCTTTAAATGTCGAGCATTGAGCTCTTGGAATGATAGAACTTTAATTCTACATTGAAATAATTCAACTTGTTCAGTGTCATTACACTTATACTCGTATTGTAATATTTACACACGCTACATTAGAAAACTAGAATTTTTCAGTTTTTGTCAAGTTTCAATTAGTTGACTTGATTAGATTTAAGAATGCTTCAAGCATGTATTCAAAAATCATTTTCTTGATTTGTTTCTATTTTCTATATTATTTGATTCTATGTTGATATGTGTAGGGCCAAAACATCGGCAGCGGTTTCTTTGTGAATTGAGAGTCCAGGGCTACAGTTATGTCGGCGCTGGAAATTCTTTCAACAAGAAGGATGCTGAGAAGAATGCTTCAAAAGATTTCATCCAATATTTGCTGCGTCAAAATGAAGTCCCACCATCTGATGTTGCAGGCGTACGTAAAAAATACATTTCTTTTTATTACTTTTCCCATGTTTTACTGATTACTTTAGTGTACAATGCCTGAAATATTGGTCAGTTTTTGCACGTGTATCAATAATAATTGCACGTAGTAAGTTATTCAAAGACTATGGTTTTATGACATTCATTAAACTAAGAAAGTTTAATCTTGCATTTACCACAAAATTAATCATACAATTTCAATCCAATGTAAGGTAGCCTATCTCAAAGGACAAATTTGATGCATTGGAACTCGATTATCCGAATCGCTTTTAGAAGAAATAAGGCCAAATTTCCACAACTGCAAAGTTTTTTGGGCATGTTCAGTTCGTGGTAAAGTGGACATTACAAACTTTGCCAAGACATCAAATGAAAAAGTCATTCCATTATATTCTCTATATATTTTTCACTGATATTATGCAGACAGGTAACATACCAAAGGAATTGAAGCAATCAAAAATAATAGCAATTTTGAAGCCTGGAAAACCTGCAGACTTGCCAGCAAGCTATAGGCCTATAGCATTACTATCAGTACTCTTCAAATTACTGGAAAGGCTAATCTACAACAGAATTTGTCAGAAGATCTTTGATGTAATACCAATTGAACAGGCTGGTTTTAGACCAAAGCGAAGCACCTGTGATCAAGTTCTGTCACTTACCACATTCATTGAAAGAGGATTCCAGGAGAGGCTTAAAACCTCCGCTGCTTTCATCGACTTGTCTGCAGCCTATGACACAGTTTGGAGGGAGGGTATGATATATAAGTTTCTTCAGGTAATCCCATGTAAACTGACAGCTCGTCTTCTAAACAACATGCTGAGTGATCGTACATTCCAAGTCATCATGGGTGCCAACAAGAGTACACAAAGAAAACTGAAAAATGGCCTGCCACAAGGCTCAGTCCTTGTACCTTTGCTCTTCAGTCTTTACATTGCTGACTTGCCAGAGACTCAGTCTAAAAAGTTTGGCTATGCTGATGATTGGGTACTAGCAACTGGGTCTAAATCATTTGAAGAAGCAGAGGAAGTCTTAACTCAAGATCTGGAAAAACTTGGAAGATATTTTCGACAATGGCGCTTGAAGCCAAACGCCAGCAAGACAGAGGTTTCATGCTTCCACCTAAACAACAAACTTGCCAAGAAAGAACTCAAAATTCAATTTGAGAACACATTGCTCCTCCATAACAGCACTCCTAAATACCTCGGCGTAACACTCGATAGAACTCTCTCCTTCAAAGCCCACTTAACAAAAACAGCGGAAAAGCTGAGGACCAGGAATAATGTTGTTCAAAAGCTTTGCGGAACTAGCTGGGGGGCTTCAGCTTCAACCCTGCGCTCAACAGCTCTGAGTCTTGTATTTTCTGCTGCTGAATATTGTGCACCTGTGTGGCTAAACAGTCCTCACACACACAGAATAGATGCCCAACTCAACAATACAATGAGAATGATTAGTGGAGTCATCAAATCAACACCTACTGAATGGCTTCCAGTTCTAAGCCACATACCACCACCAAACCTGCGTCGTAAAAATGCTCTCATCAGAGAATTTGAAAAAATTTCAAATAACCCAGACCTGAGAATACATGAGGATATTGAAAATGCAAATAAAACCCGCTTGCGATCAAGAAAGCCACCAACAAAAACTGCAATCGATACTGCTACAGAACAGAACTTCAATTTGCTTAGTGCATGGCAGCAGGAATGGACTATGAAGCAGCGAGATCAAATCCCATGGTTCTCCCAAAAGCCACCAGGTTTTGGCTTACCAAGGAAAGCTTGGTCGACTCTAAACAGAATTAGAACCAAGCACGGTCGATGTGTTGACTTGTTGTATAAATGGGGCAAAATACCATCGCCCTCCTGTGAATGTGGGGAAAAACAAACAATTGACCATATAGTGAAAGAGTGTGCAATCACAGCCTTCAGAGGAGGAACAGAAGAAGATTTCTTGATGGCAACTCCAGAGTCAATAGCTTACTTAAACGGACTGGATATATGACAAGGGATTATTCCAATGATGATCCTGAAAATGGAATGGATACTGATTGATACGTCTTGAAAGCCATACGCTAAATATATATATATATCTATATATTTGCCATTCTAATAGTGTTTCTTTGATGCATAAGTAGATGTTAACCCGTTCACAATTTGTTTTCAGGTGACTGGGCTGAATGAGCTAGCAGCGGGGGCGGGGGTTGCAGGTGACAACAATGGTGCCGGGGGTGGGGGTGGTCCACCTCCCCCTCACCAGTCACTGGGTCTGCAGTCGCGGCCGGTCTTCCAGCCGGGGTTCACACCGGACACTATGGGCCCAGCCTACACCGGCGTCCGTCACTCCGACGGACAGGACAACCGGCAGACCTATCTCGACATCATGGCTGACAAGGCCAAAATGGAAGATGTAAGACATGAAATCATTTCCAACAAATTTAATGAGTAAGGGTCAGAGCATATTGAACGTTTTTCAGGTGTTCTTAGAGTCGGCAAGGCAGGAAGCTCTCAGGTTGGCTGATTGGGTTGTCGCCTGGAAAACCGCTTGATGTGGTCTGGCCCTAATTTACAAATCATGTAAAGTAAATCCCGTTGTTGATATTACAGAACACTCAAATTTTGAGAAAATCATCTGAAATTCATTTTTCATAGATTTATCCATTACAAATATTCGTCATTATTAATCAATATTTCGTTTTTTAACAAAATTCATTTGTATGTTCACAGTTTTAAATTGTGTCTAGAATAAAGTGTTTTTCGTATGTGGACCAACAGTTTTTGAGACTCGTAAAAACTTGATGAAATGTTTTTGTTTTTTTTTAGAAAATTTGTCTAGTCTGGTTAAATGTAAAATCATGTTTATGCTGCAAATTAGCGTGTTTGTGTATATTATCGAGTTTTTAGAGCATTTTCATATGCTATCATACCCTATGATTTATGAAAAATAATAAGTTATCAAAGCTACGAATTATGGAGAAGAATGCGAATTACATGAAATTTCATGCTTTACGAAACATAAATTTTATATAGTGTGTGTTAGAAAACCGCTGAAAATGAATATGGATATTGATTTTGTCGATTTTGGTTGAAAGGTTTATATAGACCTATCTTTGATGAATTAATTTAGAAAAAATCTATTTGTTTCAATATTCCTTTACTGTTATTCATTTATTGATCACAATATTATACACGAACCAGACCCAATGTAAAACTTCTTTTGTTTCTGATTATTTTTCAAATAATATTTTTAATGAAGTCAACTATTATTATTTCTTCAGTGAATCAACTTCAATAATCGAAAACTTATTCTACTGTGTACTGTCTACTTATTTTATTGTACTGTGTCAATAAAGACTGATATTATTTAACATGTATTCCGAAAAATGCCTTGCAAATTCAAGAAAATATTTGAAAACAAAATGAAAATGTATTCTTAATTATTCCGATTTTCTAGGCTGAAGATCTGGATGTGAATGCTCGTATGCACGGAAATTGGACTATTGAAAATGGAAAATCCAAACTTCATCAGTTCATGCAAACCAACAAAATTAATGCAGACTACAAGTATACGGTCGTAGGAATGAGGTAAGGCTGTTTGATAAGTACAATCTCGTATAGAATCTGACATAGTTATACAAAATTGTACGGAAAACCAGTACATTGCAATTCCTTTGCTGCAAAATGTACTCTTAAATATTTGTTTCATCAAAGATTTTCGTAATCTTCTATATTTTTATATGAACATGAATATTAGAGGTATAATAATTGAATATGCCTAGGTAATCGATTCTAAAAATGAATGGCATTAATTATTATTAAACGAAAATAAATTTGATGAATTAGCATTTTTCATTGATATGAATATTTATGAATGTCTGTTCAGCGATTGAAAACATTGATTACAAACTAGCCTATGTAGATCGTAAAATCATGCTGATCATAAGCTCATGTAAAATCAGCTTAATCTCCCAAGTGATTTTCATCGTTTTAGCGGTCTTTGAGGCCGCAAATGAAGCAAATACTTTCTTACATCATTTTGTATAATTCATTATGCATAGAATTGTTGGAAAATATAGTCTATATATTTCCATGTTTAGTTTCAGAATATAAGATCTTGAAAATCCTTATTTTCGGTTTCACCAAGCTCGGTCAAGAACATGGTCAAACTGGATGCTTTATAAGTGTACACTGGAATTATCGATTTCAACTATCGCCGTAGAAATCGTTTGTTCCGGTGCACTCGTTTTAAACCGTACCTGATTCAAATGTACTGTATTGACCGAGCTTGGTGAAACCGGACCTAAGTTTCTGCAATAATAAGTTCAATTCCCCAAATTGTGAGTTTATTGTTTGAAAGTAAGGTTTATTTGAATGTGTGATATAAATTTGAGGTTCTGTGACGTATTCATCTATTCGAGATCTCGAGAACTTATAAAGAAAATAAAGATTATCAATTGAAAAGTTTCAAATGATAATCTTTTTCCGTTTATTTTGTAGATCAAATAGCAATGCATTCTGTGTAAATTAGTTTGAAATGCTTTTGAGATTAGAAAGTGAGTCTAAACTCAAAATCAATCTTTTACGTTTTTTATTTCATAACACGCAACTGTGATGAAGAAAACAAATGTTGGTATCTATCACTTATTGATATTTACGAACAATAATTAAAGAATTTTTCGCGTTGAAGCAGTGTTACCTAGAAATTGTTCTAGGTGATATTGTTTGAGTTGAATTGACCACGTACCTTGAAAGAATATATCTCTGACAACCAAGTTCTGCAAATTTGTGCATCTTTTGGTTCCAAATTATAAAATAACCTTCACGCTGTATGTATAAAGAGTTACGTTATCAGACAGTATTTAATCTCTATTATGATTATGTCAGAGTAATTCTTTTGGCGAACGTGGTATAAAGTCTCATTCCAATTCCGGTTCATTGTAACTGTCAATGAATTGGAATAAAATCTACCGAATCACAAAAGATATTTTTCTTCATCACAGGAGCTGTTGATGCCTGTGGCGTTTGATTATGAAATCTGTGAATGCATTGCTATTTGAATATTGATCCATTGATGTTGATGATGATTGTTTGTTTGGTAAGTACAGTTGAAAATTAAGTATTTCTTAATAAAATTGTTACTTCCAATAACTTAACTATTGAATAATTTAATTTTTTTTATAATTTTAACCAAAATATCTGTAAAAAATATTGATTTCAAGTTAGTATTTGATCATTGATCTTTTGCCACTAGGTTACCTTGGTTATTTTATTTTCTGGAAACTCTCCACCTATAAATTAAGGAATTGAATAATTTTTTTATCTTGTTTTGTGGCAATGAATACTAATACGATTACCCTGAAATTGTTATAATTTTATTAAACTTGAATTGCTGGTTCTAAGTAAGATGCTATTATGGATTACGAGGGTAAGTCAATTATTATCCGCAATATAGGTGTATTTTTCTTTATGTTGGTTGGACTGTTGATTTTCATTGATGATGTATTCTTTGTTCATTTGTGCTTATATCTAGGCTAGTTTCAAATAGCTATTTCAATTCCATCATCACTGGCATGCTGTTAATTATGGCAGTTACACTGTTCACTTGCACCAAATAAGAGTATAACTATTAATGGGATCAACCGTGTTTCGTGGTAGGAGAGTGGACAAAATTTATTGAATTTCATTCATAAACACTTAGTTATGGTAAAACACTATTCCCGTATAGCACTGAAAGTTTTGATTAATTTCCCCTGATACACCTTCCGACCTCGGAAAACGGTTCACTGAACGTTGGTGACAAGTGGAGCGGCCATAATTAACAACATGTCAGTGATTATGGAATAAAAACAGCATTTTGAAAATAGCCTAGATATAAGCACAAATAAGCAAAGAATGCATCATTAACGCAAATCAATAGTGCTGCCAACATTAACAGAAATACACCTACATTGCGGATAATAATTGACTCTCCCTCGTAATCAAAGAATATCTAGAACTTCTGTGTGTCTTTTTATCCCAGTACTATTTTCACAGTTTAGAATATAGGACCATGCATACTCCCCAACATTTATCAAACTAAAACTGCTCAATTAGTAAACAATTGTAATGATAATTGGGTAAATGATAAAATCTGAAGTTCCAGAATGATAACAAAAATGTTCCAAGTAGGCTACCAATTCCATCAAACTAATTATATTGATGAAAAATTATGTGTTTTGTATCAAGATTGTGATATTGTTTACTAATACCTTGTCTTTTACCAGTATTTTTGTATTAACTGCATGAACATAATAATTATTATGAAAATTGTAAGAAAATAATGACATTGCTGAATTTTAATGATTATTATTGTTAAGGTTGTGCATTCAATATATTTTTTCCAAAATTTGTTTTTCTTTTTCTAATCTATTGGACAGGTTCTTAGAACCTAATCTATTCAATTGAAATATTTTTATCAGCTTCTGTTAGCTAACAATAGGGCTTCAAAAGTCACTTTTTTGAGGCAGATGGTACACATACCCTACAAAAACTACTGGTCAGAAAAATATGCAAGTCTCCTCTTCAATATAGCAAAAATTACGTCAACTTTGTTTTTGAAAATTTGAAAAAAAATAAATTTTTATGCATTTTAAACTCCTTTTTCACATTCAATGTTCGTTCTATAGACTTCATAGCGCAACTTGTAGGGCTGTTCTTGATGAATAAAATTGATGCTTAAACTTCTTTTATAGACACAATAATAGCCGCTGGTATGTGTTCCTTTAAAGCACGGTTTTACACCTGCTATGCTCGGGCAGCAAGTGCAGCTGGAGCGATCTAGCGGAATTAGTTTGTCCCTAGAGCTAAGCGCTCGACGTTAATAAAAACTCTGCATTGAATTCTATCAAGAAACGTAGATTCATTGAAGCTAGTGAAATTCATTCTTAGTAGACAAACCTTTCATTTTAGTATCATTCAACATCCAAAGTTTGTTATTATGAGTTGATTTTGCCGTAAAATTCTATTCCAATTATTGTGTGATTAAACTCTGTTCATTCATTGGAAGAATTGAGTAACACCTAATAAAAATCGGTGTATTGTTTGCTTTTCAGGAGCTTTGTTGCTGAAATGAGTTTCTATGTGAAACAGTTACAAAGAAGTAAGTTGAAAAATCTGATTCCTTTCTATACTATTGATGTTATACATATTTTATTTCGTTGAATCATTTTCTTCCACTTCATTTTGGATTCTAGATGTAGCCTACCCAAGCAAAAAATCTTGATGTAGTCACAAGCATATAATTAATACAAAAAGTAATTTAGTAAAAAATGTATAACTGAAATTGGGGGGTTTCTCTAGAATCGTTGAACATTATATATATATTTGTAATAGTCTTATATGTACTATAAAAAACAAGTTTTCAGCCTAGTGTTCGAAATTTGACAATTCAGAATATTATAGTTCACTCAACTACGTAATTATTATTCATGAGTGTTATGCATCATGACTTTCATTATTTTTAATTATTAAAATAATTATTTATTAATTTACAGCTATAATAGGCCGAGAATCCGGCTCGAACAAACAGCAAGCATCGAAAAGCTGTGCCCTGTCAATTGTAAGGCAGTTGTACCATTTGGGAGTAATAGAAGCCTATCAAGGCACTCTGAAGAAGAAGGAAACTGAGCAGGTGCCGCCCTATGAGGTGAACGTAGCGCCCGATCTGGTCGAACGAATCCAAGATGTCCTCCAGAGTCTCGAAGTCAAACCTGTCCGAATTGTAAGTACCATGATCATCTATTATTTTCCTTCCATGAGAGTATTTATTATTGTAAATTGAATGCATTCTATTTTTTGTATGTATTGTTTTTGACAATGAAGAATTTTATAAAATTATATGTGAATTATCATATCGTACAATAATATCTTTATTATTCTAACTCGGATGTTATGTTGGGTTCTATACCGGCGCGATATTTCTAAGGGTATAAATTGCCGAGGATATATCTACAAGATAAATCGCTCGGGGATCCATACAGCAAGCGATTAATCGACATGAAAGGAATGTGAAGAGGAACAATAAGTTATAATTTTTGAATTCTGAACAGGTTTGTGACTTCAGTGATATGAGTAGCATGGATGTTATTATTTATAGATAATACAGACATTTTATGATGAACCTCGAAAAAATTACTTGCAATTTATCACTAGGACCGACAGCAAGCAGCAAGTGATTTTCCCTGTTCTGAGACGCTGAAAATCGCGCCAATGTGAACCATTTCCAACGCCTCCATTCATTTTACATGTATTTGACAAAGGAATACATCATTTGTCTGTGCTTATCGCGCGGGTGATATCGCCAGGTAGAAATCACCCAGGTGTGAACCCCGCCTAAGAGTTATTATTTACAATGAGAGCAATTGTTATTTGTGGAAAAATGTGTGCTTTTTCATTCACATCTTGTAGCATTATACAACAAGGAACTAAAAGATATACACTGTGAAAATGAAATAAAACATCAGGAACTACTTTTCCAAAAGAGCAAGCTCGAATTTGTGGAAGGAATTTTCAAAGGTTCAACTCCCAAATAAAATGTTTGGTTTTGAAATATCTAAATTTGAAAATCTACTTTGTAAATTCATGGACTGAAACTTTTGTGAAGTGAAAAACTACAAGACTTAACCTATTTCGGACTATGTGTAACCTTATCTAAATTTGGGAGAGGAATAGCACAAGGTTGCCTTATTTTTCCTCTCCCTATCATTTCGATGATATACTTATTTTATGAATGAATAAAGAATATACTGGTTTTTTATTGATGTTTACTATGGCTTAATCAAGGTCTGATAACTACTGATATCATATTTGTTGATAATAAAATTAAAATAGAATAAACTCACTCAATTACTCTGTCAATTACGTGTATTTTCATATTGGAATACCGATATTATTTTTGATTGTTTTTCTGTTTGCCAGTCGCCCTAACAATCAAGTAATTTTGTAGCAAAAAATATTATAATTTTGCTGTTTAAAGCATTTGATCGTTTAGCGATGTGCGAAATGCCTGAGGCTTTTGAAGGCTCATAGCTGTCATACAGGAGCCATGAGGTTTCAATAGCCCAAGAGCAAGCGGGCTTAGACTAATTACGCTCATTATTATTCCAGGAAGTTGTTGAAGCTATAATATTGACATTGATTTATGAGGTTGAGACTAACAATATCTTGCTATTCATTTCCTAGGTAAGAAAGGTAATACAGCATTGAAGATTCACTTATTCTATGGATTCAGAGTCAAGATCAATCAATGATAAACTACAGCCAGCTCATAGTAGTTTGATTATTACCTCAAGCAGGAGTAAAAGAAGAGATTAATGATTATGATTTTCAAAGAATTCTTGTCCATTCTTCAGGATTGTCGAATGATTCTTGTCGATTTTCTAAAGACTCTGTTTAAAGTTGAATTATTACATTTTGTATCTCTTATAATTATTGTATTTCAAATTTTGTGAAGCATAAATTAGAATTAGCAATGTAATATGGCTAAAGAATACAAGCACTTCAGATGCATTTTCTTGATGATTATTGGCTGTAAGAAATGATGTTGCTTTGTAGCCGGAAAGCAGTGATGCGCCTGTGTCTCTGCTCACGAATCACGTGTTGGAGAAGTTCGTGAACAGCAAGCCGCAAGTGGCCGGGGTCGTGTCGTGGTCGCCACCCACTCAGAACTGGAATCCCTGGACTGGGTGCAACATCGACGAAGGTCCTTTGGCTCACGTAAGTATTATCAGGGCCTAATTATCCTACAAGTAGGGTTTAATTTGTATATTTTCTTCGCCATTAGAACAAAGTATTATTTGTTAATGACAATTAAGACACATGGAAAATTGGAACATTTAAAAAAATTTTAATCTCAATTATGAAAATTTATTATTAAATCATTGAAAAATATATTTCCTTGGCGAATAAAATATAATTATTTTTAACAAGAATGAACAGCTATAATACCAGAACAGTGTTATACAGCATTGAATACCGGAACAGTTATACAGCATCAACTATCATCCTCTATGGAAGGCAGAGATTTGTTTCTATGGATCTGCAGGAAAATAAGTTCTTCGAAGGCCTGTCTAACTGATATGGGAGTTCCAAAATTAGAAATTTGAACTATCGGAATAGACCAACAACTTCTATAGATTTTTAATTATTATATTTTTCATACAAATGACTTCTTGAAACCAACTTTTGCTATTGTTCTTGAAACTTATTTCATTTCACTATTATGTGGTTTGCGAATCCTGAAATATTTGAGTTTTCACTGGATCCTTTGATATTACAGGCATCATTGGATCAAATAAGTGAAGATCTAGCTGAAGGATTCAAAAACAAGATGCAGGGTGACACTGACTTTCAAAAGTCGGTTAATGATAGAAGCCAACTGCCCATTTTTAGTAAGAGAGGAGAGATCATGTCAGCAATCAATGAGAATCCAGTCATTATCATCAAAGGAAATACGGGTTGCGGAAAGACTACCCAGGTAAGCTTCTTTATTATGTTCATCTGATAGAAACACTTATCTTTAATTATTTTCCAATTGTAAAAGAAATTTTAATTTAGTGGTTACCAGGATCTCAACCGGCGACACTTCTACTGCAGATGTTTATTTCCTTTCTCATAACAGACATCGATATCTCAAATTTGTCCAGTTTTACTTCAATAGAACTAATTTTCCCTGTACAACCATGATCGTGTTTCTATATAGTATTATTTTTTACACTCAACCTAAAATGCATTGCTTTTGTCGATCATATTGACAATTTCAACAATGCATAGCGATTTCTTTGCATAGAGAAAAAATATCATATGAAAATACCCCATGGTATTTATTTATTTATTCAACAATGATGAAACACATAATCATAAAATATGGTATAGGGTGTTTATGCTCCAAATTCAACTGTTAACTCAAGCTGATAGCCCTAGTAGTTATTTTTCGTGGAGATATGTGACGCTGGTAGTCTCTCATACTTTGCCATTCTTATGCCGCATTCACATGTTGGTCCAATGAAGGCCAACTTCGACCAGCGCCAATGTGTGGATGGGTACCGTTTTGCCAGCGCTGGCCTCCATTGGCCTTCGTAAGGAATTGTACCTTTACCAGGCTGGTTCAGCGACTGGACTAACATGTGGCTGCAACATCACACTCTCACCCGACCAAAACAGTAATAATAGACAGTTATCGGCTTGAAATTTGGAACATATGACAAATAGCATGTGATATCTACTTATGCTATTTTTTCTCTATGGTAATCGCCTATTAAAAAATAATCTAATGTTATGCATCGATATTACAATAAATTAATATGACATTTCTTCTAATGTTTTCATCCTAGCTTGAACTATTGGGTTGGTAATTACTAAACTTTATTAAACGCTTCTATCACTTTTACAATAGTAAACGTATAATAGTACAATAGTTGTAGTATAATAGTTGGTACAATAGTACTTCCAACTTGTTGAGTAGTCTTGACGCGTTTCAGGGTGCTGAAGCAAGCGAGGAGTACCTTAATACTCAATTATTATTGACAATCTCCAGAAAATAAGGAAAAAATAGAATATAATTGAATTGTTGGCAGGTATGCCAGTATATTTTGGACGTCTACATCCAGATAAGGCGTACCTTTATACTAATTATTATTGACAATCCTCAGAAAATTGGGAAAAATGCAATATATTTGGATTGTTGGCAGGTATGCCAGTATATTATGGACGACTACATCCAGACGGGGCAGGGTGGCTACTGCAACATAATAGTGACGCAGCCGCGGCGTATCTCAGCCGTGTCGGTGGCCGACCGAGTGGCCAGTGAGCGCTGTGAGGAGACTGGCATCAGTGTTGGCTATAGTGTCCGCTTCGAGTCTATGCTGCCCAGGCCCTACGGTGGAATTATGTTCTGCACTATAGGTGGGTTTCTTCAGTCACACTTCAATCCTATTCATTAACAAGTAGGATGGAAATGACGCTATGTGATAATGGTGTGTCTAAAAGAAAACAAAAATTATAGAATAGAAAAACGTTTATTGAATCAATATAAGCCACCTCAAGCAAACCTTGAAGAGGCTGCTTGACAAGGTACTATATACAGAACATCTAAATTCATAAATATATATATATATATATATATATATATATATAATATATATATATATATATATATATATATTATATATATATATATATATATATCAGTGAACATTATTTTCACAAGAATTTACTTAACAGCATTTTTTTTTCATTCATCATCCCACTGACCACCTATTCAAGGGGTATATGGATTCGTCGATGATTTTCTAAGTCAAAAATCTTTAAGTCAATATTTGCATTTCATAATGCAAAAAGAATTCATAATCAGAATAAGGGCATACTTGTAACAGCTCCTCCTTCACCTTTACTTCACCTAATTCTAAACTTCTCACCTTTGATAGCCTTCAAGATGTGCTGGCAATAATAATAATAATAATTTCTCTGATTGCCAATGAATTGCAACCAGAGGAGTTTATTGACAAAACATATACATAATTATTATATTATACATACAAAAGTTGCTAATACTAAACTTAGTTCTAATAATACCCCACTCTAATAAATATGTGTCGGGGTGATCATAATATTCTTTTCTAAAACATGTATAGAAACTTTAGTTAGTAATTTTAGTTATAAAGGTTTGTTAGTTATTAAAGGTAGAATATAATACTTATAAGTATTGAATTGTAAAGCTGGATTCCAGCACTCTTCACCCCCCTCTCAAACATACTAGTTCGATGAATGTCGTCTCTGATGTTTTGTCTGAAACAAAGAGCCTCCAAAATATAATAGACCTGGGAGTGGGAGAATCTTTAATTCTTCGAAATAAGCTCTGCAACTTGTTGTAATAGATTCGCCCACCATCACTCCAACTTCCCACTTTTCAATCCTAAATATATGTATTGCATGACTTGAACTAACCCAAAATACAACACCGTATGAAAGGAGAGAATGAAACGGAGCAAAATAAACACTTATGAGCGTTCCTGTATCTATAAATTTCTTCAGGGTTCTAAGAAAAATTACTGCCGAGTTGAGCTATTATGATTGTAGGCTCAGCTCTCAAAAACCTTGAAAGTGTTATAATATATAGTCAGCCTGAACTTACAGCAAAATTATAACGTGGGCAAAGATTAGGCAGATTACACTGAAATATATGGAGGAGAGTAATCAATAATAATTATTGTATTTTACTGTAAGCAGAATTTCAATTCTGATGCAATTTGTATCTACAGATGCACTTTATGATATATTTCACTTATGATGTTCAGTCTGTATAGTTTTAAGTATAGAATTAATTTTTCGTGAATATTTTGGCGAATTCAATGTTTGGACGATACATTTGTATGACACGGCAACGCTTGTAATATTGCATTCTTCGCTGGAGAAGAATTGTAGATTGAATGAAATCCATCGATTATGTCAACAATCTCAGAAAATTTCTGCAATTGAATGATAATATAAAAAATTCCATTTTTTTCAATTGGAAATACTATGATATTTTGTTTTCAAAAATGTATTTTTAAATATTAAATTGAATTTGTCTACAGGAGTTCTACTGAGGAAGCTTGAGAATGGGCTGAGAGGCGTCTCTCATGTGATCGTTGACGAAGTCCATGAAAGAGACGTCAACACTGATTTTATAATGGTGATATTGCGTGATATGATCCACAACTACCCAGATTTAAGAGTCATTCTCATGTCAGCCACCATCGATACATCAGTTTTTGCTAGATATTTCAACGACTGTCCTGTCCTTGAAGTTCCTGGTCGCGCATTTCCAGTGCAAGGTTAGCAAATTATATTAATTTGTAGTTTTAGTTTATGAATTTACTTCAATAATGATAAATAAGTCTTGAATATAAGTTTTGTAGCCTATCTAAATGTGGCTCATTTAGGATATCGTATTGTTTGCATGATCAGAATAATGATAAAATCTGTAGTGAGCTATTCTAATGCTGAATAATTGATTTAGTATTAAATGATTCACTTAGTTACTGATCCATAGATTTATTTAAAAAAATGTTGAAAACTTGAAATATTGATAATTCCGCTACAATCAAGCTTAATTTTGCATTGTTTTTTTCCGAACAATAAAACTGAATTCCCGATATGGGAACCTTCATTATTACTTCATATTTATTTGATGCAAGATAGTAACAAGTGCACTGCTGTTTCCTGTTCCTAGATTATTTTTTGTGCATCAAGATGATTTGTTTTATTCAAATCAAATTATTTCGATTAGTTTTATGTATTCTTATCAGTTTCAAAACATGCATAATATGAGTTGAAAAATCTCTTCTCTTAGGTTCGGAACCCACCTAAAGCTGTAGGTCCACTCATATCTCATCCTTACCCTTCCTATTACCTACACACACGCCTGAAGGTCATATTTAGGAAAATAAATTCATTTTTTTTTTTACTTTTCCTATACAGTAGAATATTGCTTGTGTGAAATTATTGTTGCTTGTGCTGATTATTACTGTTATTTATTGTTGAAACTATTATTGCTGGTGGTGATTATTCTTGAAAGTATTCACTTATATTCATTTATATCTATTGAATATCGACCTAATTTAAATCGTCAAGATGGTAATTTACAATTAATTCGGGGAATTAATTAAACTTTTATTGCTTGTGGTAATTATTCTTAAAAGTATTCACTTATTGATTTGTAGCTATTGAATATCGACCTAATTTAAATCGTCAAAATGATTATTTACAATTAATTCGGAGTTAGGGATACAGTAGTTCATTAAGCAATAACAATTTTTATTTGCATTGAACTTTTTATCGAGTGTATACTAAGTGTATTCTTCACTTGACGATGTCCAACTGTGTACTTGTGTGATGGTATGCTGTGTTGAATGAATCTGATCTTATTTGAATTCTAAACACTTGGCCATTCATCGCATGTATTTTCAGAGTATTTCCTCGAGGACTGCGTGCAAATGCTGAACTTTGTTCCACCTCCGGACATCCGCAAAAAGAAGAGCAGAGACAAGAACGATGGAGAAGATGGAGTGGAGCAGACTGACATGGACGACAACATGAACAAGTTTGTGGCCGACACCTACTCCTCCCAAACCAGGATGAATGTCGGTCTCATCAGCGAGAAGGATATCAGCTTCGAACTAATCGAGGTCAGCATGATATTCAAATTCAATGATGAATCTCTAAAACTATTTTTTGTCAAGCCCATATGCAAAATATCTTACTATAATAAATATAATTCAAGCAATCAATATAGGTAAAGATTAGATACTACGTAATAACTGAAATTCAGTACAGTGGATTACAACTTGAGAAGAAGGCCGTTGGAATTCATGTAAATGCTAATTGAATTGTAATCCGGCATGACTGCAACGAAAAGTCAGACTACATAATGATACAGAGCACCAGCTGAATCTATTAACTCTGAATATTAATTTTGACCTGAATTCATACATAACAATAAATAGAAGTTTAATAACATGAACTATATTATAATAATGTTTTTACTATGCTATTATTTTGAAATCATTCAATATTGGTGTATTCAGTTATTTGGTGTATTCAGTTATTTAGTGTATTATAGTTAAATTAAATTTGTATGCCTTATTATTTTGATTGGTTATATTTTACAATTTTAGTATTATTAAATCTCTCACAAGTCTTGTAGTATTTCTCTACGTAACTATTATACACTCCTTTACCATGGTAGTCAATTTTTATCATACTTTGTGTTGATGAACACACTTTACTTTTAAAAAGTGGGATATAGATTTTTGTATTCTATTATATTATTAAGCGAGCAATTTCTGTATTTATGTATGTCCAACGGATCTCAAAAACGGCTCTAACGATTTAGGCTCTTGCAATATAGGAGGTTCTTGATAATTATAAAAAATCGATTGCACAGAGTATCATTTCTGAGAAAACTTGCTGGAGGATAATAATTATTCATCCTTGGAAAAACAGCTGCTAATTTCGTCGTCTGTCGATAATGGAAGATGCGAGTGCGTGTGTGGGAGTGAGACAGAATTATGTTCAGCTGTTGAACTATTACAATCAATCAGCTTATCTCACGAGAAATATTATCTAGAAATTTTAATCGACTTGATCAAAATATCTGATTTGTTGGTATGACCAACGATATGATTTTATTCAGGATTCATTATTTATTTATTTATCAAAATATTGTAGCAATCATAGTATATCATTCTAAATTAAAGTATATCCAAATTTTTAAGTTAATCATTACTTTACAGTTTTAAATTATTAGTGAGTGTTATTTTTTATTCTCAATTCAATTAGGTATTTATAGTAAAAATTTAACAACTTAACAAATCAAATGTTAATAAATCAAACACTTATCACAAGAAAATAAAATGAAGTAAACTACCCAGAACCAAAAAAACTAGAAATTGTTTCAGCCACCACTGGCCAGCAATAGAAAAGTCTTTGACCGCTGGTGGCAGTCGCAAAAAAGTCCCATTCAAAATAAAAAACAAAATACAAGTTACAATACAAAATCGAATTGATGACAAGAAAAACTATTTAATTTTCAATTTGGTTTGTAAACAATCTAAATTCGAACTTTTCTGTTTGTAAATGTTTGGACTGAAAATTGGACCTGAATTCAAGTGTATGTAACAAGTGTGTAACATAACCTACTTTTGGTCTATTTTTAGTGTGTAAAAAAAAATCGGGGAAGAAACAGTTTTGGGCTGATCCTGTTAGTCCTTCCCTAATTATTTTAAAGAATTGTGTTCTGTTTATCAATAAATAAATATAAACTATGCTTTTATGCTTCTATGCTTTTGTATTCCGGAGCAAAGCTCAATGCCCCGATATTATTGATTATTCTATAATTAGTATAAAAATTATCAATTTTCGCAAAACCTAAAAGAAAATTCACTGCTTTTAAAAATTTCTCTTGAAACATATTTCTGTGTATATGCATTTCTAAGTAACCCGACCAGACAGACAATCATTACAAACCAGTAAGTGAATATTTTCGACTTGAGTTTCTAAAATTGTGTATTATATTTTTTACGCAGGTCATGTAAGTTAGCAGAGCTCTTAACAGAAACTACTTGATCCTTCTCTCTTGTTCGTCGTTATGGTATTATTATCTTGACATTTTAATAATGTTGCAGTCTCTGCTGAAGTACATCAAAGGACTGAACATACCAGGAGCAGTGCTTGTCTTCTTGCCGGGCTGGAATTTAATATTTGCCCTGTTCAAGTATCTGCAACAACATCCTGTATTCGGTGAGAGTACTACTTGATTTTTTTCAATTTTATATTTTATTGCATTTTTGTATTGAAAACTCGGTTTCAGGACGATATTAGAAATATAGAATTCCTTCAAAATCTAGAAGTTGGTGTTTGGAAAACCGTGAGTTGATTTATAAGCTTCTAAATGAAGCTATAAAATTCAAAATTCAAATTAAAGTTCAATCTCTCTAAATTATGTTTTTTGAGTGGCCGTAGTCGAGTGAATTAGATGCTGGCTTTATAATCCAGAGGCCCGGGTTCGAATCAGCCTGGGCAAGATATTTTTCTCGGGTCACTCCCGTGTTTCGGAGGGACACTTTCCGTCGGTCCTGGCTGCCTAAAAAGCAATCAATAGGTCACGTCAGAGGACCTAATTGATCAGTTGCGACCTGAAAACTCTGACACCAGACCTGAGTCAGCCAGGTCACACGATATTATTATTATTTAAATTAATATTTCTCAAGATGTTATATTTATACTAGGAATGCGATTCTTAAGTGATTGGCTTAGGCCCCCGCAAAGTAGACCCACGCTAATCCACGAAAAGCAACCCACGCCGTGGGATGTTTTGTATTGCTAGGCTTTTCCAGACATCACAGTAATACATGCGATGAATAATCCACTTGTCAGCTGATTAATTATGAATAATTCTATAGCAATGGTTTACAAAACATGCCACGGCGTGGGTTGCTTTTTATGGATTAGCGTGGGTCTACTTTGCGGCGGGCCTTATCACTTGGCTCCCTATTCCATACCACATTTTGCCATCATATCGTTTTAAAGTTGAACGAGTACTATAGTTTTGTAGTATTGAGAATAAATACTTGATTATTATAAATCTGCAATTCCAAATATATTTATCATTAATATTATATTTTTATAAAACCCACACTTACCATTATTTCTTGCTGTAATTTTATATTTTTTTCGAAGGAGGAACTGGTTTTCAAGTGTTGCCTCTTCATTCTCAATTGCCTAGAGAGGATCAGCGCAGAGTTTTTGCATCCGTACCTGAAGGCACCACCAAGGTAAATCTCTCTCTTTTTAATTAGAATTGATGGTTTCTAATTGCTAAAATATTATAATTGTCTCCAATCATAATAATTGATTGAATTAAAATAATAATAATAATAATCATCCTTATTGGTTTGTTGTATAAGCAATGCGATCCAACGTTTTTAAGTAATGGACATCATAGTTCTGATTTTTTTTATTTGCTTGACTATTCTTGTTATGGATGTCAATCGCAATCTCAAGTTCTTCAATAATGGACTTCATAGTTCTGAGTGTTTCAATTCAATATTTTATTGATAGAACTTGATAATTATTATGGAAAAAACAGTTTTGAACAGTTTTAAGTAAAAACAATCACTAAAAAACAGATGAATTACTAACTCAATGTTGTTTCTCAATTACTTTCCTTATTCTATACTAGAGTACACGCTACACTTATTCACACACTAAACTAATACTACACTACGAGTATCTCTTCACATTCAGGTCCATCTGTAGATCTAACCATTTTTTCACTTCACATTGCAAGAGTTAGTTCAATTATTATAGGTGCAATTAATTTTATTTCAACAATGATTAATATACAATCAAAAAATATTCAAATAGAAAAGCTGACCCTCTTCTGTTGATCAGTATTTTATTACAGACATTTTACTACCTACGTTCATCCCTTCCCGTCCCATCGTATTCCTTAGTCGCATAATTATTCTTAAGAATACGTTTCTCAATAGAAATATTAATTGAACCTATTTTTTACAGATAATTCTCTCAACAAACATAGCAGAAACATCGATCACAATCAACGACGTGGTGTATGTGATTGACACGTGCAAAGCGAAAATGAAGCTGTTTACGTCACACAACAACATGACCAACTATGCAACAGTGTGGGCGTCCAAGACCAATCTGGAGCAGCGGAAGGGGCGAGCGGGGCGAGTCAGGCCCGGGTTCTGCTTCCATCTCTGCAGTCGAGTGAGTTTCATTATTTATTTTATTTATAATTTTAATTCATTTTTCATGCTAATTTTATAGTTAGGGTAAGTCTTAGTAGGTGAAAACTATTATGAGCTTAAAAGTAAAGTGAAACAAGTATCTTAACGCCTAGTTGATTGATTTGAATAGAATGTGAGGTCGAATTGTGACTTCTACTTCCTAGATATTAAAGGGTCTAAAATAATAAATAATACAAAATACGATTAAATCTTAATCATTTAGACTATTTAATTCAATCTCTTATCTTATTTACTAGGGATTTTTATTCTTTTATTCAGTTTGTATTTAGGTTAGTGCTCGGTTGAGAGTTGATTTTTGTAATAATTTTTACTATTTACTCAATTTTTGCTATATTAGCTATTGAATACGAGCTTTAGTTATTGCTATTATTGTATAGTGAGAACAATTCTTGAAATAAACCATACTAGGCTCTTGATAATATGTTTTATGTAAAGTGTCTGTTTACTGCAATCTAAGTATCTAAGTAATTTGGAAATTAGTAGAATCATTTGAAAATACCATCTAAAATGATGTAAAATCAGAAATTGCATTTGTTCAAATGCTCATGAATTAGAAGTAATATTATTAAACGAAATTCCAAATTCTTCGGGGTGCTTGGCAGCATTTAATTTGGATTTTGGTCTAATAATATTATTTCATACCATGATTTTATTAATCATAAACTGATAATTAGGAATCTTAGTGCCGGTTTCACAACAGCCGGTTAAATTTTAACCGTGATTAATTCCACAAGAACCAATCAGAGAAGCTGTAATTTCAAAACAAAAACGCCTTCTATGATTGGTTCTCGTGAAATTAATCACGGTTAAAATTTAACCGGCTGTTGTGCAATCGGGCCTTAGTATTTTTGGTAAAAAAATGCAAAAGTATACTATTTCTCTTGGTTGCAAACTGATCTCAAGTCTTCTTTCTTTATATGGATAGAATTTTACAATATTGTAAAAATTACTATTTTTAATCGTTATAATATCTTAATGTGTTTTGATGTAAATTCATTTAGATAAACAGTAGCTCATGAACCTTGTTTTCAATTTTGAGGCACGACACGCAAAACTAGAGGAATACATGACACCAGAAATGCTGCGCACTCCGTTACACGAACTGGCTCTGTCCATCAAGCTGCTGCGACTGGGAGCGATCGGCCAGTTCCTGAGTAAGGCGATCGAGTCGCCGCCCATCGACGCGGTGATTGAGGCCGAAGTCATGCTGCGAGAGATGAAGTGCCTGGACGACAACGACGAGCTGACTCCGCTGGGCAAGATCCTGGCACGGCTGCCGATCGAGCCGCGTCTCGGCAAGATGATGATCCTGGGAACTCTGTTTTTCTGCGGCGACGCTCTCTCCACCATCGCTGCCAACAGTTCTACCTTTCCCGAAGTGTTTCTTACCGGTGAGAGTAATTGATGTCAATTTTGTATTTTTATTGTAGACTATTAGTCTTATTGGGATGATTGAACAGTGATCTAAATTTTGTAAGCTGCTGTTTAGACTGGCCACTAACGGTAGAACATGCATGATTGTCATACATTGTTGTGTCATCACAGCGTAAGGTTTGAGAATAATTTTATGAGGGAGGTTTTTGTATACTCGATTTGCTGTTGTTTATATTTTCTACGCTGCTATATTTGAGGTAAAATTATTTTTCTATCATTATAATTTGTAATTTTCCAGTGGTTTATTTATTGTTATTGGTTGTTTATTATATGTTAGAAGCCTCTTGCTGGTGACAAAACATGCATTATGAACATTTGTATGTTTGTGATGTGTCATGTTACTACCGTTGGTGGCCAGCCTAAAGCTGGGTTTTTCTTTGTCTGTAAATGCCGTCGTCGACTACGACAGGGAGATAATCTTAGATTGGGTAGATTCCAATTTAGCTTGCTACATAACTAAAAGATTATGCTCAAATTATGTTTTAATGGGACAGGTTGAGCTTATACTTGTTATACTTTCAAATGGTAATATGTTGATATTATTGGAAATGTTTAATTCTTCATTAATAAAGACAAATAATGAAATGTTATTTGATCAGCTGTTTTAGCACACTTGAAATTTGGACAATATGAATGTTAACAATGCTTGTCGTCGACTGCGGAAATTTACGCATAAACGAAAATGCACCTAGGTTGGTGAACGAAGCTCATAACTTGAACTAATGACTAAATAATATTGGCTGGTTCAGAATTATTGATATCACAGCTCAACAGACTTCATCTTTGGATGATTGGATTTCAATCTTTTTTTAGCGATCATAATAATGTGTCAATGATATAATTTAATATATATATATATATATATATATATTATATATATATATATATATATATTATATATATATATATTATATATATATATATATATATATATATATTCAACAGACACATAAGTTATATAAGCAAATTTTAACTTGAAAATTACAGTAGTCCATTACAGAACAACTAGGTCAATGTCATCGTACATTGGAAACCTGTAAAAATTAACTGCTCGGAGCAGAGAATTACCATTTGACAAGGTTGAATTAGCAAGTCTGCTGCCCATTTTGAAACCCAGCAACTGATAGCTGAAATACAATAAATGTATGATGTCTACATAAGCTTGTTGCTTGTAACGGTATCAAGTGATGATGAGCTGACTAAACTTCCATGCTCTATCAGACTGTATTCAAATCCAGAACGAAGCAGTGAATGCTGCAAAGCCTAAGCCCACTCTGCTAACCTAGTCGGCTCTGAATGTGAATGCAATACAACAATAACAACAAGAGGCTGATTTGGGAATAGGGGTGGTTTATAAGCTCTTCCACCTATGGTTACCCACTTACTAATAAAGTTATATTTAACTTTATATTATATTGAAGTTATATTTAACTGATGTTTTATTAGTCTGAATGAAACGTAAATGTTTTGGCCACCAAACATAGATCCAGTTTATTAGTTATGTTATTGGTTAGTGGAATTGAAGTTGTAAACAAATTAACAAAGAGGAGTCAAGGAAAATAATAGGCTATGAAAGGATCAATGAAGCTGTCTAGGTTATAAAATTTATTGAAATAGTACAAAAGCAAGTTGAAGAAGAACATATATATTTAATTTAAAATAAAAATATCTTAGTCTCTTTTTTAATGAAAATTTCTGGTACAGTTGAAAAATGTATATAGAGGATAAGTTTAACATTGTACTTAGTTATTAATAAATAATAAAGTTTAAGGTTACTTTGGAGGTTAGGACGTTGTGAAAAAAAAATGCAATGCATTCTAGATCTAGAGGAGCAGTGAATGAATAGTTATTCGGTTAATTGATTGCTATGAATAAATGGTTACATAGAGTGGTCTAATATCTTCCTGTGATGCAAATTGAAATGGAAAATAAATAATAGTGAAAATCGATATTTATGTGTACATCGATATGAAAAGTTGACTGAACATTCTACTTGGACTCTATTGTGGAAAAATAATAATAATAAGAAATCAATAAGAACTGTTGATATTTATTGATTAAATTTAATTTTTTTTAATCCCTCAAATAGCTTGTAGCTAGAGGGATAATATATCACAAATTGTATATGATTATTTTTGTATCTGTTTTGTTTTGAGTTAAATAAATGAAATGAAATGAAAAAAAAATAGAGCCTAGAATGATTAATGAATCGATTATCTAAAGGCGGCCTTAAATAAGAGTTTCCAGTTTGGTGGCAGAACTCAAGCCCATTTAGTTTGTGTGTTATAAGCTTCGTCAAAAGTAGCAACTTTTTTGAAGAAGCTTTTCAAAAACTTTACCTGGATCTGAAGTGTTTTTTCTAACTGGCTGTTATTTTGATGAACAGAAAGGAAGCTGAGTTATCAGCAGAGAGCTTTTGCTGGCAGCCGCTACAGCGACCACATCGCAATGCTGAATGTGTTTCAGACATGGGAAGGGGTTCGTGCCAATGGCCCACGTGCTGAAGAGAATTTCTGCGATCACAAGCAAATATCTTTGCCTACTTTGAAGATCACATGGGAAGCTAAGGTATATTTGTCTCAATTCATTTTTAATTGAATAATAATATTTCAGAAGAAAACGAAAAATTCAAAAGTATTATGAGAGAATCTTATAAGTTTCTTATCTTATAAGAAAGTAAACCTTTCCTTAAAAAACAATTTTTTCCAAGTTATTGTAAAGTTTGTTAAGTTAATGTACTGTATTTATGGAAGATGACGGTAACCTTTTTTATTTAGTGCTTATACACTTTTTTGTTAGATTTATTGTAAATATTGTGTCCTTTTTCAGTAGAATAGATTAAATTTCTACTTGAAGATCGTGAGATGATTAGATGATTAGATCAGGTCTTCAAAACAGCTTGAAGATCTAGAACTCAGCAGACCTACTGCAAACTATTCCATTCCACTATCAATTGCTAATAATCAACTACAGTATACAAATTGCCATTACATCATATTTGTTACAACACATTTTATTCGGCATATTATCGAACTTGAAACTTTACATCGTAATCTATTTATGAACTGAATACAACTGGACTGTTGGTGGTATAAATTATGTATTGTTTCAAGCAATTTTTTCATGGATAGTTTTATTACTTATTGCAGAATCAACTCCGAGATTTGCTGACTTCTATTGGCTTTCCTGAAGAGTCGCTGATGCCTTTGCCCTACAATTTCATTGGCACTGATGACAAAATGGATATTGTGGTTGCACTTCTCTGTATGGGATTCTATCCAAACGTCTGCTACCACAAGGAAAAGAGAAAGGTGAGGTTTGATCATTGAACGATTTCTCACCGCCAATTATTACATTTCTGTAACATTATATAGGGCTTCCAATTATATCAAATTAGGCCTATAGTTTCTCTGTTTCATCTTTGGTATTTCGTCTGACACTAACGCAGATTTTTCTTGAAGAAGAACTTGAAAAGTAAAAGATTATGAATATTGTTCATCTTATGAAAAGTTTGGATCATTATTTCCTGTTGATATATGGTGAAAAATAGTGCTTGATAGTTTACAAAGACTTTTCTGTAATTCATTGGAGTTTCAAACTGTCTCGTTACTGTCGTTTACGTTTATAATTAGCTGTTGGGGAAAATTTTTATTTATGAAATTTATTATATTTTTTATATATTGTATATATCTCGAACTCAAACCATTCTTATTTACTTCCACATGTATCGTTGTTGATGAAGGAGTTATCCGTCCACTACTTATTCAGTAATGGTCCAATGAGAGGAATGTATTCCTGGTACTTCTATTTCCAATTACAGCTATTTTTTGTCTTTCTTCCAGATATCTTTCTTTTGAGCAGCAGATTGCGAAACATTTTAATTCTTTGAGCAAAACTAGTTCACTCTTATTAAAAAAAAGTCCTATCTCTCTATGAAAAATAACTATAGTTAGGTCCACGTTATCATGGAAGTATTTGATAAACATTGGTGTTGCTATCCTTGTCTATCATAGGACAAAGCAGAGTAAACAAGATTATTGATATCACATCAGATATACTGGTATCAGCTACTATATTGGCAAGACAGTGAATCGGCAACGCTGTTCTTCTATCTTTCTCAACTGCCATTTTTATAATGTTAACCTCTCTTATAGAAGGTTTTCCCCACATTTCTTCTTTATCATATCATTCACTCATTTGAACTCTGCAACTAATTTGTCTACTGTTCCGTGATCTGTCACTTTATCCAGCCCTTCTCACTGGATAATTCAGCTAGTGAATTTTTTTATCCATACTCTAAGAAATTTTTTTCCTCCTATTTAATAACTAATTCTATAGTTCGTAATGTTTTTTTTTAGAAACATTATATTAACAACATACTAGGTTTATACTCAGTTATGTTATAATGCTGTCAATATTTTCAAGTTTTATTTATGTATTTTTTTTTTCTGAGGAAATAAAAAGTTTGTTTTGATTTTATGTAAATTTTACATTGAAGGATTGGTTTTTATTTTCCATCAGGTGCTGACAACAGAGTGCAAATCTGCTCTGGTTCATAAGATGTCAGTGAATTGCAGCAACATGGAGCAAACATTCCCTTGTCCATTCTTTGTGTTCGGAGAAAAGGTAAGTGAAGCAATATAACTCAATAGTAAATTAAATATCTTGGACTATATAAATTTGTACTATATTAAATTCATTTCCCACAAATACTCATCACTGTATACATATTATTGATAATTGAAGTGCTTGACAATTTTATTCTAGTTTCAAGTGAAAGATAAGATAAGATTACATACGGTAGTGAACGTTATCAATTGGGAATGGAGTGTCGTGTGATATTTTGGCACTTGCTTCCAGAAATGATTGTTGATTGAGGTTGGTGCATTGGGAATCACAAAGCCCATCGTTAGCTCAAAAGTAGAAAATCCCAAATCTGAAGAATTATGGCTCTAAGATTCAAGTACTAGAATCGAATTGTTGGAGGAATTAAAATCACGCTAATGTTGTGGAATAGAAATGATTTGGTTTTTATTTGAACAGATCCGTACCAGAGTGGTGGCATGTAAGCAAATGACTATGGTCAGCCCCATCCATCTGCTCCTCTTCGGATGCCGGAAAATTGAATTTATTGATGACGTCATCCGACTCGACGGTTGGTAAGTATCGCACATTTTATGAGCAAAATCTATTTCGAAATTATACATTAATTCAAAAGCTTGATTCCATTACTATCAATGACAAACGTTCAACTAAATTTTAAGATACAATTTGCAAGTGGGAATTGTTTATATAAACTTTAGACAATACTGTATATGGTAATTTTGATTACATAGATTAGATACTGTATTTACTTACTTAAAAAGGTGTTTCAATTCGAACTATTAAATTTCCTTGTTTTCGTCAAGTATATCTGTAAATCATTATTTGTAGATAAGATTCTTCATTACATTAAATTGATAAATTTGATAGATTTCATTTCCCTCGTTTATGAACTTATTACATTTCTTCATTTTTTGCGATTCATATTACTATCAAACTTTTCACATCGTACATAGTTCTGGTATCAAATCAAATAGTGTTTGACTCACAAATCATAATACAACTAGCAGTTACCCGTGCTTCGCTACGGGGAACATGACAGAAAAGGATTTTTTTATTGGACTGATATTGGTATTGGCTTCTGATGAATAAAAACTGTATGTTGTAAAAAAATTGACATATTATCTTTACTATAAGTCAAACAGGCTTTTCATTTGATAATTGAGTGAATGAGACAGCAATCGGACATCTGAGTCGGGGGGAAAAATATACAATGAATAATAATAATAATAGTAATAATAATAATATATTTTATTCCCATTAATATACAAATAAGCAATCTAATCAATAAAATTTACACAATATTCAAATACAATATTTATGAAATTTTTTTACAAATATAAATAAATTTCATTTTTTCGGAAATTAACCTACTCAACTATGGAAAACCCATGTTTTAGAGCAGGTATAATAGTAATACATTAAGTTTAGAGTGGGGGTGCAAATAACCCCTGAGAAAGTGAGCTTACAAATATTGTTCGAAATTTATGTTTCCTATATTATGCCTTCCAGTTGTTTGATCCAGTTTTTAATGGCGCATTTAAATTTTCTTGAGTTTTCTATTATCTTGATGTGCACAGGAAGTAAATTGTGGTATTTTGGTGCTAGGTGGTTGAAGTAGTGTTGTTGGTATGTTGCCTTCCTAGCCACGTTCGTGATGAGAAGGCTTCTATTCCTTGTGTTATGACAGTGATTTCTGTTTTGAAAGCGTTCTGGGTTTTTGTGTAGTCTGCAAATAATTTCTAGGGAGTAGAGTTGTCTTGCGTCCATCACACCAAACTCATTGTAGAGCTGGTCTGACGGATAACGAAGAAAGTGGCTTCTGCTTGATGATTTTGATTATTAGTTTTTGCACTTTTATAAGGGGGTCGAGGTGAACGTAGTTTGTTCCTCCCCATCCTACAATTTTATAGGTACGCAAAAACTGAACTAATAATGTGTTTGTCCATCAGTTCGCCGTGCAGCTCGTCATACAATATTTGGCTATCCATCACAAGTGGAAAACATGCGAACATGAATACAGAAGTATGGGCCATTTTTATTTGATTAAATTCATGTTTTGAACAATTCATTGTTACGAATGACAAATTGATAGGAGCTTATAAATATTTTCTAATTCAAATGAAATAACTTCTGGAAAAATAATGATTGGATAAATACCAATATTAAATTATTGTTGACCAAGAACTCAGTACATCGACAATTCATTCAACTAATTCGGTACTGATAAAATAATAATCATTTTTTATTGATAATCAATTTCATCAACTAATCATAAACTGACTGAAAAAAGTACTTCAATTCCCATGAATTCAATTAATATAATTATATAATAAATCTAAAGTGTAGGTCATATTTTATCTAAATTCACAAAGAGTTCGATTTTTGTTGGCAAGAGATCATTGTTATTTCACTAAAAGATAGGATAAAATGAATAGTTGCCCTTCCAGGGGGAGCTTTGACAACCCACAAGACTCATTTTTCATTTACATAAATATCGAAAAAGAGCATAGGACCTTATTTTTTGTTCAGCTTGCCAAAATACCCCTCATTTCAATATTAATGGGAATTTTGAAATGGGTCCATTGAACAAATTGTTCTTCGATCATAATAACTTTTTGTGTAGTATGTCCAATTGAAGCCTCATCCTCAGCATAAAACGTATGTCATTAAAGCATTAATGGACCGGTTATTATTTTAAATAGTATAAACTTGATATTGTCACAACCACCGATTTAATATGATAATGAAAAGCTAGCTTAGTTGTTACACAATTATTAACGTATAATTATTCAATTCATTTAGTGGAAACTATAACAGAAATTAGTTTTCCATTATTTGATTTCAATATAACATAAATTGTGTGTATCTATGTATTAACATTACAAGAATTTGAACCACCTTTTATTATTGGATAAGGTTGTGGTTTAAAAGTTGAAAACTGTTGACTGTGTAAAATGAAAAAATGATCATAATGAATGATGGATGAACATTTTGTTTTGTGGGAGGTAAACTACAGGGACTTGTTTATTATTTGCTCGTTTATTGGTTGAATGGTTTAGTTTGACGGCAATCGTTTCTCAATAGTGATATTCAATCACTGTTGATCTGCAATGATCGACCCGATGCTCTACGATCCTATAGGTTTCTGTATCTATATCTAGAATTCCTCTCTTATTCTATAAGGGAATGTTATTCTAGGGAAACTTATTCTATTTTTGACATACTTGACTTGTTTGATTACTTTCATACACTCTCACGGATGGAAGAATTTTCTATTACATGGTTAACTAGTTGGAAATCGTAAAATACTCTATTTCAGCAAACCTCACCAAGAAGCCTGTTACTTTGTATTCGATATATCCTACTTTGTTTATATTGTTGTAAATTTACTTTTGTAATTAACAATTTATTCATTAAAAGTTTACATTTATGAACAAGATAAAAATAAAATACTATCAATTTGGAACATTCATCATAAAACTCTCACTTGTTATCTTTTCATAAACAGTTGGTTGCCAAAACCGTGACACCTTGACAACCATACTCACATGATGTGTATCCATGTAGGGCTAGCCTACATAAATTTTTGTTCTTATTTTGTGTGTGTTTTTGAATAAATTTGAGAAACGTATAGGATTGCAGTCTGGCGTGTGGCGTGTGGTCGGGCCCTAAAACTTTGTCGTTTGCAAACTTGAACACGTCATCAAATGAAGAAATCATTCTCGGATTGTTTTGTAGGATAAACCTGAAAATGGATCCGAATGTGGCGGCGTGCATAGTGGCGTTGAGGCCAGCGCTGGAGGGACTGGTGATCAAGGCGAGCAGAGAGCCCGAGCAGATCACCGAACTGAGTCCAGTCGACGAGAAGGTGATCGCCGTCATCAAGGACCTCTGCAAGGTCAACGCCGGTCGCCACAACATGGAGCCCGTTGGCACTGGAGCCGGGTATGTACTCATCAATCTCAACACTATTTCTACAAATACTTGCATTCAATTAACTTAATCATCTTGAAATTAATCATTATCTTTGTACTTTTTTCTCTGCACAAATACTTTTATCCAATTGATCATCTCGGAATTTATCCTTTCTGAGCACCCTGGTGACAGGGAAAAAAATTTACTTTCCTTGTATTTTACCATAGGTAAGGAAAGTATTGCTTTCCAAAAAAATTAAGGTACCCCAATTTCTAAATTTCTATACGTTTCAAGGTACCCTGAGTCCGAAAAAGTGGTTTTTGGGTATTGGTCTGTATGTGTGTGTGTGTCTGTGTACACGATATCTCATCTCCCATCTAGGACCTAGTCAACAAGGCAACATACAGAAGACAGTCGAACTCACTTGAAAGACAAACTTCCTCTACCAGCTATCAAGTTTTGTGAATGAACAATAGTGAACAATAGAGAATGAACTCTCTCTCTCTCTCTTTTACCACACATCACCGTGACATTCCCTATACCCATGAAGAGGTTGCATTATACTTCTGTACGGACTAGGATCACCCTTTGAAGCTCATCGCCGTTTTGTAAATAAGGTCAATCGAACTGTTTTCATTTCAATCGAAATGAACCTAATTCATTATTTTTAATGAATTATGACAAGAGTCGAACTGACGATGCATCCATTATGCACTCGATCATCAAATGGACAATGACTTCTATGTCACCTAGATTTAATTTTAGTTTTAATACATTTTTAAACTTCATTTTTTTGTCATGCTCTGCCCTTTGTTTGGACTAATTTTGCTCTGCTTCACCAACAATGCTAAGCACCAAAGATGAAGTAGCTCGCTTGCTCTCGATTCATAGCAATTTGAACGACTGTGTTAGTAACTCTAACATTGACGTGGGTGCCTTGTTATCATATAAGCTTCAGCCTTACAATAAACTTCTTAAGACCGCCCATCTTAATGTCCAGTCCCTCAGTTGTCACATCGACGAACTCAGAGCAATCTTCCGTTTTCAGGACTTCAGTATAATAGGTATTTCGGAATCATTCTTGAAACCTAGCATTCCATCCAACCAAGTTGCACTGCCTGGGTATAATCTTTTCCGTAATGATAGGTTGAATAAAGCTTGTGGGGGCGTAGCAGTGTATGTCAAAGACGGTATAAAAACTAAAATATTACTCACATCTGAGCCAGTACTCTGCTAGACCAGAATTCATGTTTCTTGGATTATCTTTGTCCAGATCTAATAGATTACTTGTTGGAATTTGCTATCGTCCCCCCGAAAATCGGTCATTTTACTGACTTTGAAAATGCATTGCTTTCTCTTATGCCATCTTATAACCGTGTCCTTGTCATGGGTGATATGAACACTGACCTTACATGACTAATCGCAACTTTGACTATTATCAGGTCACTTAACATATTTCAGTGCCTCAACTTGACTATTCTACCACTTGATCCAACTCACCATACAAATGAATCTGACATTTTCATTGATTTTCTCATAGTTAGTGATCCCATCGAGGTTGTTCAAACAGGACAAATATCAGTCCCAGCTATTTCTGGACATGACCTGATTTACTGTGTGCTCTCTCATAAGCCACCAAAACCAGCACAGAAGTGCATTCACTTGAAAAAATTACAAGATGTCCTTCCTAGAAGTATACGATTGTTACTGGTCCAATCTCTTATTTTTCCACATTTCATGTACTGCAACTCTGTCCTCAATGACATGCAAGTTACACTCAATAATAAAATGCAGCGCTGCCAAAATTATTGTCTACGTTTTGTTTATTCTCTTGAACGCCATGAACATATCACCCCAGCACACATTACTAGTTCTACCCTGAAGCTTCCCGATCATAGACGTTTCAGAATAATCAAACTTGTTAGAGATACTTTGAAATATGGCAATCCTATTTATTTCAAAAATGATTTTAAATTTGTTTCCGATGGTAGAGGATAGATGCTTCCCATACTAGAACTGGTGCAAATACTCTTACAATCACCGAACTACTATCTATTCTAAATCGGTCCTTGTCAGTGTTTGTCGTGGATGGAATAAACTTCCCAACTCTATTAGATGCATTGAGAGCCGAGCGGGCTTTATCTTGTCTTTGAAAAAATATCTTGTAGAGAAAATGATTGAGTCTGTCTAACCCTAGAGCACTGCAAGCTAAATATTCTATAGTCCAGGCGCTGGCTTACATTGAGCATACATGAGAGAGGCAGAGAATTTGACTTCGGATTATTGTTAGGGGGTCTTTAGTGTATATGAAACTCGATGTCGTCACGTCCCAGGGTGGTCGACAGCTTGGGGGGAGGGGGGTAAGTTGTAAAAAACGCGCGCTTATAAAATCGCCTGTCCTGCAGTTACTATTCATAGTACAGCTTTTAATTTTTTCTCAATATTATGTACACATAACTGGCTTTCAATGTGGCCCTCTACATTTTTGCGATAAACCGCATAGTTTTTCCGTAAAAAAATGAAATATCTCGAAAAATGTATTTTTTTATTATGGACTTTTTGTTATTTCTCGAATATTCAAGTCATTAGCCGACTTAGAGGAAAAAGCTCCCAATAAACGTTGTAGGCCGTCTCTTCCTGAATCCAATGATATATATAGCTTGGGGGTTTCGATCATAGATGCGGCAGTGGGAGGGGGATAAGTAGCACTGTTACGCTGCGGCGCGGTCCTCCCCCATGATTAATGCGCGTAATGGCCTGTCTATCGCATCGCTCCTACTAGTCTATGCATTCAAATTATGTATTTCAGGAACGCTATCTTATGTATTTTCGGTCGCTGAACACGATTTTTCAAGTCTCAATAATTGATAATTCTCATCATAATATACAAATTATGGTCAAAATTACAAACTTCATCTCATTATCATTATTTATGATTACATTGTAATGATAAACCATCTTGTTAGGAATCCTATATGTGTTTCTCAGTCGATAAAAAACTGATATTCCATTAAGAGAGAATAATTATTCGATTTAGTTCAATGATCACTTTGGAATTGCGAAAGTCAAGTAATGGAGTAAGTGAAACAAATAATATAGGCTACCCCATATAGAGCACCGTGTAACAGGAGTAAAATATTTTCTTAATATAAATTTACAGTTGAAGCACAAATAAAGCCAATTACTCCCATTTGATATGACTGAATATTTGATTACAAAGGAAATACAACTCTAAAGCTGCGTTTACACCAAAGTTATTAACGAGATGTTAATATCTCAATCTTTATAGATTCTATAAGATTGAACATAACTTATCATACACATGATGGACATATGTGTTTGCCAAGTTCCGTTAAATCTAATAGAATCTATAAAGATTAAGTTATTAACATTTTGTTAATAACTTTGGTGTAAACGCAGCTTTATCAACTGATTTCTGTAACTTATATCTACGCGAATAGATACTTTTCATCTGGCTGAGTTTGACTGATTGTCTTGGGGTGGTACTTGAATGAAAGTGGAATGGGAGATATCTTTGTTGAATTTGAAATATTTGGAGAGAATACTGTTGGAAATCTATTGAGGGGAGATCAGTATAATTAAGGTGTGAGAGCAAGCAATCGATTCAATGAAACAACTACAAGGACTCATGAACGGTTCAAATATGAGAGATTGTCAAAGTATATTTGAAAGAAGTCAGGAGCTATTTGTGGAGTTTTTTTAGAATAACAATGTAAAATCAATGACTACTTGAAATTTATGACTGATTATTGTAACATAGTTTAAATGATCTTAAATTGTATTCATGCTCATAAGGAAGGACTCTGGTATTGCACATAGAAACTGTACGAGAAAAGATCCCATACTTTTTTCATTCAATCACACAAACTATGTTATGGAGTCTGTGTTATATCTAGAAAATATAAAAAAAATACCCATAGAAGTAGAAAATAATTTCCAATAAGGAAACATTAACTCTATACAGTCAATACATTGACTCTCTGTCAAATGAAACCTTGAAAATTCCATAAATGTGACAACCGATGATGCTTTGGAGCAAACCCCATTCGATCATCCAAAACTGAGTGATTGGAATAGCTAGTTCTATTTTTCCTAAAATGGCTGCTACTATATAAATAAATCTTCCATCAGAGATATTCTGTTCAAGTATGTTGATATCATTATGGAGATTGTGAAGAAAGTCATCGAATGAAGTAAAACAAGAATAATGAGAGATGATAATGATTTCCAGAAGCATAACCTTCTCAAGAGAACATTGTTTGGGGGTTTAAAGACCCCCTAACAATAATCCGAATTCAAATTCTCTGTCTCTCTCATGTATGCTCAATGTAAGCCAGCGCCTGGACTACTAATCTCCCTTCCTTTCCATTCGGAATGAAATCATTCCATTCATTCATCCATCTTACATATTCATCATCTCATCTCAACATTTTCTGTTCTTTAATATTATAAATCGTCATTATTACTCAATAAATTTCTAAAATCTTATATTAAATCCCACCCTATAACGTCTGTTCCATTTATCTATTTTGAATCATTAATGCAATATTGTATTCACTATTACTCATTCCAATATTATCCATCTTTTGCATTCATCCCATAATTCTTAGATTCAAATCACATATTCACATGTTATATTATTCCCAACAGCTCTATTCATCACAACCCGGTCGTGTGTTGATGGGAAGGATATTATTTTATATCATTTTCAAAGAATCGACAATTATTTGTTGAAACACCGCCGATTTATAAAGTTACATTACAATTTTATACTATCGTTACTCTAATTGCATTTAATCTTTATTCTCATTGATTAATTTTTTATACTTTGTAAAATTCGTTGAATAATTAGCATTACCGTCACCTACTACCGTAAGTTAGTGTATTAGCCAGTAAATATTGTAACATACATAAATAAAGAAATCTAATCTCTCTCTCTCTCTCTCTCTCTCTCTCTCTCACTCTCTCTCTCTATTGTGAAGTGTAAATTGAAGTTATTTATCTATCTAAGTTATTTATCTCACACTCTCACTCTCGCCTTCCTCGCCTTAGGCGTAATTGAAATGATTGAGTGGAAACTGATGCAAACAAAATCTGACGTCTCGGCTGGTGTCCTCAGTGTAATGAACACAATAAGAATTCCTGCCCCGCGACTCGCTCAGACATTTGGTGTCCCACTGTTTTCTCAGCCTGGTGTCCCATTGTAATACAGGCCCAACATGCAAACACTTGTATTGCCGATCCTGATCATGGAATAAATCAAGTACTTTAATTTTCCATAATTATTTTAAACCACTACAACAAAATCACATCTTCCTGAAACAGAAGGAAATTGGTTTCTTCTGTGCGCACGCATCGCCCCTCACAAACAAAAACTCCTTTCACTGCACATCTACCAATATTTGACCTATACTTCACTTACTCCATATTATATTCTTAAAATTCGATTAGCTGGGCCGTTGCCGATGCTGTTCTGAGTCTCCATGTTCAATTTAATAGACTTTTCAAATAAGTTTCTTATATCGATATATTATGTTTGCGACATTTAAAATACTGTAGGCTAGATAATTTACAGTAAATACTAACTGTTGCGGTAATAGCTTTGAAATAATCATTTTTTTTTATTGGTATGATTTCAGATATGCCACCAAGAGACCATACAGAGAATTCGGGGGAGGAGGAGGTCCACCTCCCAAACGAGGATTTGGAGGTGGTGGATTCGGGGGTGGTGGCGGATACGGCAGAGGTAATAAAAACTTAAGCTAAGAAACTATTTCATAATTTGAACAATTACATTCTTGGTAGTTTTTATGTTACGAAGGTCATTTTTTTCAACCTCCGAACTCATATCATAAGACACAGACAAACGATAGGGGGGCGACGACATCACAGAGCTGAACAGCTTATCATCCTCACCAAACGCTCTGTGATCGGTGCGGCCAGAACGCCAATTGTTGTCAAGTTATAGACCCACAAACATGGCCGCCTCACTTGAGTCTGCCACCAAGTGCTGGTCACATAGCGTTATTAGCTTTTTGCAAGCAAAATGCAATAGTTCAGCATAAATCTAACGATTAATTATTCAAGTGTACGCAGAAAACTTTATGAGCTATGATGTTGTGCGTGAATGTTCTCGGAAAATGAAAGAGGTCAGTTGAAATGCCTTCCGGAATGGTTGTGTTGCATGGCAACTCGGACTCACAGTGCTGGTGCAACCAAACGGCTTCTCCAGCAAATCAAACAGGATAATTTCTATCACCCACCATACAAACATGACTTTGCCACTAGTAACTTATACCATTTCCCCAAACTCAAGACATGACTTTGAGGGCAGAGCTTCCATACTAACGAGGAGCTCTAAAACAACGTCATAGACCACTGAAACTCATTTGGCTGCAGCATTCTATGAAGAGAGTGTTTGTAGGCTGGTCCGTCCACTGGTATGAAAAATGCCTCAACCTTCACTCCAATTATGTTGAAAAATAATCATAATTGTTAGTAACTTAGGGTCAAAAAATTATTATTTTATATGCATTGGTCTTCCATTTATGACCAATGACCAACCGGAGGTTGAAAAATGACCCTCGTAACTAACTATTGAATACTGGTTTTGTGGAGAAATATTCATCCTAGCCAAAGCTTGCTCAAACAGCAGAAATATAAATACATAAGGCTTCTGACTCATTTTAGTCCAGGCAACGAACGAATGCTCAAAAGAAGGTAAACGCTAAAAGGTAGTATAGAGGGAAATGCTAGAGACTTTTCCACCCCGCAGCTCTGTTTGAGGTAGAGGGTAAATATATTAAAAGTTCGACTTACTTCCAAAGTGGTGGTGTTTTAAAGGTACCAATTTCTTCTCTTATATCCATCCGTATATAAAAATTGAAGGTCACAAAATTTTCCACAAGTTTTAGGTGACAATATGTATTATAGTTTACGAGATATCAGCTCTTGAAAGTGAGACCTTTTTTAAAAAACACTGCTTCCAATTTTCTGCTGTTTTTGCATTATTATAACTGAGGATTTAAAAAAATCGTGATAATTATGAGCTTGAAGAGCATTAAATTCTCGCGAGTATTATTCAACTGTTGCTGCAGTTTTTTGTTGAGTGTGAAATCTTTAAACTATGTAGCTTGATACATTGCTCACACAGAACAATTATTATTTTGATGGAACAGTTTAATCATTTGTACTTGTTGGTCGCTATAAATAACTTTTCATTGTACTTGTAATTTGGCCAGACATACTGAATGGATGAGAAACAATTTAATACTTGTAGCTTACGACCGTAATAAGATGTCAAAGTTAGGAATTCCTTTATGAAAACTCCTATAATATATTGCATGGACATTTTTTGAATTTTCATTTTGTATTAATTTATGCTGTGAAAATTTATAAATTTCACAAAAATTTGTACTCTAATATTGTTTATTCTTGCAGGTGGTTTTGGAGGTGGTCGAGGTGGCGGTAGATACTTTGGTGGCGGAGAAGGGGGTGGATGGGGAGGAGGAGGAGGAGGAGGAAGAGGAGGACGAGGAGGTTTCAGAGGAGGACGTGGAGGATGGTGAATGCTTCAATGTAGCATCTGTTCATTTTGCAATTTATTTATTCAGTTTCTTTAAATAATTTGTGGTTCACCTATATCGATACTAGTATTATATTGATTGAACTATACTTGTCTTTAACTAAGGCAAAATGTTCCACTACTGTATGCGTTTATCTTTTTAATATCAATGTATTATTAAAATAAAATAGACTTTTAACATTTGCTTTACTGTTAGTAAAACATCACCTAGGAAATTTGAGATGTGATCGATCCTTATTACCATTATGTAATAAAAATATTATTCCAGAATTACTCTCTTTTTGCTACACCTTTAAAATAAACTTTGATTGCAAGATTGTGTGTGTTACGTTCTATGTGAAGGAAGGAATTATCATTTTTACTTTCCTTGCCCTATTACCATAGGTAAGGAAAGTATTGCTTTCCAAAAAAAAATTAAGGTACCCTAATTTCAAGTTTTCTATACGTTTCAAGTCCCCCTGAGTCCAAAAACATAATTTTTGGGTGTTGGTCTGTGTGTGTGTGTGTGTGTATATATGTCTGTGAACACGATAACTCCATTCCTAATCAACCAATTGACTTAAAATTTTAAACTTAAGGTCCTTATACCATGAGGATCCGACAATAAGAAATCCAATAAAATTCAATTCAAGATGGCGGAAAAAAATGGCGGATAATTACTAAAAAACCATGTTTCTCACGGTTTTCTCGAAAACGGCTCTAACGATTTTCTTCAAATTTATACCATGGATAGCTATTTATAAGCCCTATCAACTGGCATGAGTCTCATTTCTGGGAAAATTTCAGGAGCTCCGTAATATTCTTGAGAAAAATGGCGGATACGGCAGAGGTAATAAAAACTTAAGCTAAGAAACTATTTCATAATTTGAACAATTACATTCTTGGTAGTTTTTATGTTACGAAGGTCATTTTTTTCAACCTCCGAACTCATATCATAAGGCACAGACAAACGATAGGGGGGCGACGACATCACAGAGCTGAACAGCTTATCATCCTCACCAAACGCTCTGTGATCAGTGCGGCCAGAACGCCAATTGTTGTCAAGTTATAGACCCACAAACATGGCCGCCTCACTTGAGTCTGCCACCAAGTGCTGGTCACATAGCGTTATTAGCTTTTTGCAAGCAAAATGCAATAGTTCAGCATAAATCTAACGATTAATTATTCAAGTGTACGCAGAAAACTTTATGAGCTATGATGTTGTGCGTGAATGTTCTCGGAAAATGAAAGAGGTCAGTTGAAATGCCTTCCGGAATGGTTGTGTTGCATGGCAATCGGACTCACAGTGCTGGTGCAACCAAACGGCTTCTCCAGCAAATCAAACAGGATAATTTCTATCACCCACCATACAAACATGACTTTGCCACTAGTAACTTATACCATTTCCCCAAACTCAAGACATGACTTTGAGGGCAGAGCTTCCATACTAACGAGGAGCTCTAAAACAACGTCATAGACCACTGAAACTCATTTGGCTGCAGCATTCTATGAAGAGAGTGTTTGTAGGCTGGTCCGTCCACTGGTATGAAAAATGCCTCAACCTTCACTCCAATTATGTTGAAAAATAATCATAATTGTTAGTAACTTAGGGTCAAAAAATTATTATTTTATATGCATTGGTCTTCCATTTATGACCAATGACCAACCGGAGGTTGAAAAATGACCCTCGTAACTAACTATTGAATACTGGTTTTGTGGAGAAATATTCATCCTAGCCAAAGCTTGCTCAAACAGCAGAAATATAAATACATAAGGCTTCTGACTCATTTTAGTCCAGGCAACGAACGAATGCTCAAAAGAAGGTAAACGCTAAAAGGTAGTATAGAGGGAAATGCTAGAGACTTTTCCACCCCGCAGCTCTGTTTGAGGTAGAGGGTAAATATATTAAAAGTTCGACTTACTTCCAAAGTGGTGGTGTTTTAAAGGTACCAATTTTTTCTCTTATATCCTATGTATATAAAAATTGAAGGTCACAAAATTTTCCACAAGTTTTAGGTGACAATATGTATTATAGTTTACGAGATATCAGCTCTTGAAAGTGAGACCTTTTTTAAAAAACACTGCTTCCAATTTTCTGCTGTTTTTGCATTATTATAACTGAGGATTTAAAAAAAAATCGTGATAATTATGAGCTTGAAGAGCATTAAATTCTCGCGAGTATTATTCAACTGTTGCTGTAGTTTTTTGTTGAGTGTGAAATCTTTAAACTATGTAGCTTGATACATTGCTCACACAGAACAATTATTATTATTTTGATGGAACAGTTTAATCATTTGTACTTGTTGGTCGCTATAAATAACTTTTCATTGTACTTGTAATTTGGCCAGACATACTGAATGGATGAGAAACAATTTAATACTTGTAGCTTACGACCGTAATAAGATGTCAAAGTTAGGAATTCCTTTATGAAAACTCCTATAATATATTGCATGGACATTTTTTGAATTTTCATTTTGTATTAATTTATGCTGTGAAAATGTATAAATTTCACAAAAATTTGTACTCTAATATTGTTTATTCTTGCAGGTGGTTTTGGAGGTGGTCGAGGTGGCGGTAGATACTTTGGTGGCGGAGAAGGGGGTGGATGGGGAGGAGGAGGAGGAGGAGGAAGAGGAGGACGAGGAGGTTTCAGAGGAGGACGTGGAGGATGGTGAATGCTTCAATGTAGCATCTGTTCATTTTGCAATTTATTTAATTCAGTTTCTTTAAATAATTTGTGGTTCACCTATATCGATACTAGTATTATATTGATTGAACTATACTTGTCTTTAACTAAGGCAAAATGTTCCACTACTGTATGCGTTTATCTTTTTAATATCAATGTATTATTAAAATAAAATAGACTTTTAACATTTGCTTTACTGTTAGTAAAACATCACCTAGGAAATTTGAGATGTGATCGATCCTTATTACCATTATGTAATAAAAATATTATTCCAGAATTACTCTCTTTTTGCTACACCTTTAAAATAAACTTTGATTGCAAGATTGTGTGTGTTACGTTCTATGTGAAGGAAGGAATTATCATTTTTACTTTCCTTGCCCTATTACCATAGGTAAGGAAAGTATTGCTTTCCAAAAAAAAATTAAGGTACCCTAATTTCAAGTTTTCTATACGTTTCAAGTCCCCCTGAGTCCAAAAACATAATTTTTGGGTGTTGGTCTGTGTGTGTGTGTGTGTGTATATATGTCTGTGAACACGATAACTCCATTCCTAATCAACCAATTGACTTAAAATTTTAAACTTAAGGTCCTTATACCATGAGGATCCGACAATAAGAAATCCAATAAAATTCAATTCAAGATGGCGGAAAAAAATGGCGGATAATTACTAAAAAACCATGTTTCTCACGGTTTTCTCGAAAACGGCTCTAACGATTTTCTTCAAATTTATACCATGGATAGCTATTTATAAGCCCTATCAACTGGCATGAGTCTCATTTCTGGGAAAATTTCAGGAGCTCCGTAATATTCTTGAGAAAAATGGCGGATAATGACTAAAAAACTATATTTTTCACGGTTTTCTCGAAAACTGCTTTAACGATTTTCTTCAAATTTATATCATGGATAGCTATTTATAAGCCCTATCAACTGACATGTCTCATTTCTGAGAAAATTGCAGGAGCTCCGTAATATTCTTGAGAAAAATGGCAATTACCAAAAAACCATGTTTTTCACGATTTTCTCAAAAACGGCTCTAACGATTTTTTTTAAATTCATACCCTGTATAGTTATTTATCAGATCTATCAACTAGCATGAGTCTTTTTCCTGGGAAACTAATGGGGGGTGCACCCCATCCTTGAGAAATGGACTTTGTAACCTCTATCTCGTACATGAGGTAGGTAGAGCAGTTTATAAAAAGTACACAGTCATAGTCAAGATATTTCATCTGTAGAACAGCTAATTTGGCGACTTTTAAAAAGATCAACGAATTTCACAATTTACACAAAGGAAAAAGTACTCTGAAAACAATAATTATATATACACATATACAGTAGTCTGATCGTAGTTGCAAATATTTTGCCGCCAATTGTCATTATGTTATTCCCCTAAATTATGCTTGTTTGAGAATGAGGCTTACAGTTCAATGAGCAAGGAAAGTTGTGTGAGTGTACCACACCAGATTTTTTAAGTAGGCTACACTACAAGATAGATTGTTAGTTTTTTGTCATCTTCGTAAAAAAATCAAGTTGATTTGTAAATTGGATCTATTTCTTAACAAAACATCAATTCAGTATTATGACTAGTTCAGACAATGGATGATCGATTAAAAATAAATAGGTTGATAGTCTTGCGTGAACAGTATTTGAACTGATAAGAAGTACATAACCTTGACGAAAATCTCTTCAATCTTACATATTTTTCGTTTAAGATTTTATTCAGTTTACAAAATCTTTTATTTACAACACTTTACAAGTACAAATGTTGAACTCATGATTTAAATCGTGCATATCTTTATTTTATTAATCATTCATTACTTCCTGTATTGTAGTTACCTATGGATTATACGAAAACTACCGTATTACACATCCCGCCATACAATCGCATTCACGAATCAATTTAATATATTTTATTTTTTGCTTTATGATACCCACATAACTATTTACTTGCGCGTGAGTGATGAGATGAGATTATTGAATTATCTAAAAATAAAATTCATGTGCTTGGCGCGATTTAAACACACTACTATTACAACAACAGTCTCAACAAAGATATTGGATAGAATGATTTTACTGGATGAATCTATCAAAGATTGACATGACTGAACTATTTTAGTCCACAACTGCATAGCGAGAACTTGGATAATTTTATTTAAACTGTTTTCTACCACAGTTATTTTTCACTTGATGAAAAATGTATCTTTGGAAACACTGCTTTTTGAACGGATATTCTATGTCATAGAGTTGAAGCGAAAATATTATATTTTTTGTAAGATTTTTCATCAATGTCACTATAATCTTCAAGCTGAAGATAGCTTTTATACTGATACACGAGATTCACTTCATACTGTGAGCATTCTTTATAAATAACTGAACCGTAGCGCTCTTCAGATTCACTGATATCAACTTTCCATCACTACAATGAAACAATTTATTTCCTGATTTAATTCAGTATTGACTATAACACAATCATGTTGAAAAAATCATGGAGATTGATTGATTATATGCCTTTATTAGGGCAGAGTTAGGACTCCTGGTCCTCACTGCCACACAACCCTTTACAAAATAAGAAAACATTTACATAAGAATACTAAGATAATAGATTACAGATTATGTAATAAGATTACGTAAGATTATTATAAATAAAATTCTTAATCAAAATACAATTACATATATAATAAAAGAGAATTTTAAACTTAATTTATTAATACAATTGGAAAACAATATTTCAAATTTCACTAGGTAAATCCCATCAGAAATGAAGATCTTATCAAGCTGCCATTCACTCACACATGCACACAAAACAACCCTAAAAACAAATATTTTACAAAGTATAATAATTATCATAAAACAATATAAGATGGATATCTGTAGTTGCACAGAAAGTAAAAAGAAGCTTAATTCATGTAGATTGATACTATCTAAATAGAACAATAAAAATAAAGATCTGAGAGATAAATAATTTATCAAGTTAGTAATTTCTTCAGAGCCTTTTTTCTATAAGTTATGAATAACTTGTTTCAAATAATGTGCTCTATTGAAATTTGAAACAGATAGAAATATTTCTTGGGAATCTTAAGACAAATTCCTACCAGTCAAATTCAAAATATAATATAGTTAGCTAATCGTCAATGGATTGCCTTATGCATATTACTGTGATTCGTAAGACAGCGACGGAGAAGATTTCAATCATTGTTTAACCGAGGGTTAAAAATTCTGTCGTTGCCGTCATGTAATGCGAATCGGAGTGGTGATGGCAAAGCATCACTTATAAAAATTAAATACGTATGGCTTTTAGTTGGTGTGGATTCGTTGACGAGAAGGTCCCATCTAGCCTAAATATATCAATGAGACTCACGACTGTTATACATTAACCGGGGACCGACTCTCAATGTGTCTACAGTGACTATATAACCACAGTATGTCCACTGACTGTCATGCTTTTGATTTGCTAGCTCGATCAAGTGGTACAAATCCGCCATTAAGATTACAAACAAACTTTATAATCCTATCTTATTGCGTTGGAAATTTAGAACTTATCACTTTACCGATTGGAAACGTGTTTTGAACTTACGATGAGTTTGGTGTAACATTTTCGAAGGGAAATTGATTATACTTTAATGTAGACCATTAAAGATAATTTTAAAAACACTAATAATGTTTAAAACATAAATTTTTCTTCCCTCTGGCTCCACGCGGACCACTTCCAGATCCAGAGCTTTCGCGGACCACTTTTTGGTAACCACTGATCTAGCTAAATATGCAGAAATATACATTTCAATTTTATTCCATTTCCTCATCCTATTTATAGGATCGAACATCGAGCCATCGAGCTTCTAATAATCTAATTACAAAATATTTTTGTGAGGCTCAATTTAATATAACATTCTATGTAATATTTAACAGTTATCAAGTGTTGATTATAAAGACGTCTTGACTTCTCTGATTGATTCTCTTCAGTCCTGAGTACCCAACCCATAACATGTTCGATTATTGTTCAATAGCTTTTAATTTATATGAGTTTCAAGCTGCAATACCAGGAGCAGTAGTTAAGATTTGGAATATCTCTGAATATAAATAATAATGGTCAATGGTTTTGTGTTTTCTTTTTCAATTGCTTAAATGATCAATGAAGTAATATTTTACTTCAAGTAGGTAGTACTATGGCCCGAACAGTTGGCTCTTCCACAGTTTATATTCAATGTTGTGCTTTGTAATATTTTTATCTGGCTCATTGGCTGTCAACTAGTAATAAAACTATCTAAATATATAATAAGTCCATTTGTCATGAGAATTTCTACATGAAGATATGAGAACTTGATCATTTTTTGTCAATGAAACAAAATATATTCATTTATTCATTTGTTGATACAATTACAAATTATATGAATATTATCAGGAAAGAACAGCAGGCATAGCCCAAAACTATTCTGTTCCCAAATTTTGATATAAATAATAACATGTCCATAATAGTATATTTCGCACCTAGGGCAGAAAAAGAGACATTTCCGGCTCGAAATCGGTTTTCAAGTCCGAGGCCGTAGGCCGAGGACTAGAAAAGACTGAGAGCTGGAATAGTATATTTCGCACCTAGGGTCGAAAATGTACGTTTTCCGGCTCGAGATCGCGGTTTTCAAGTTCGAGACGAAGTCGAGAACTTGAAGCGTTCAAGAGCCGGAAAAACATTTTTGCCCGTGTTGCGAACGCTATTTTTCGCCACACCAAAAAAAAAAACTTCCCAATATTTATAAGAAATTGAAAAATTAATAAAATTCAAACAGCCTATTTTGATAGTTTGAATCTTGGTTATGACAACATTTACTGTCAATTAATTTCAATATTACTAATTAATAATTTACAATAGTGACCATATTTTTATACTATTAATATTTCGAATAATTGTTTGAATTTTTATAGCTCGCGCTTTGCGCCCGGTGCAATATCTCATGGATAGATGGATGAATAGAATTTTCATTACTATTTTGAAATAATGTGATGAAAAAATTAATATAATTGCATATTTCACAGTTTTGTCTCAAAATATATCTAAAAAGTTGATTGAAATTTAAATTATGGTAACTAATATAAAAAATAGCTAATAAAAGTCGAAATTCAAATCAAAAAAATGTCATTGACAGAGATTCGAACCTAGATCGTGTTTGTTATTCACTGAGCTTTGAGAGTTCTTTTGTATTACGCCTTTATGCTCTCGGCTATTGCGTATTGTTGAACGAAAAGGCCTGACTGATAACTCTTAGCATACACGTAATACTGTAAACTAGACTTCTAAAAAAGTTTACTTCACTCCTAAAAAGCGTACAACCTTTTACTATAGAAAGAAGGTTATAGTAGGCTACTATAATATAGTGTATAGCGGCATATTAATTTGAAGTCGGTTTGCCGGCATTTTCACAACAAAATATTGCTCTGAAATCATAGAGAAAACATTCGAAGATTCATTCTTGAGTGGGCCTAATGTTTTCTCTATATGGTTCAATATTAAAGAAAAATTATCTAAAAGTTTTAATAATGAATTACGGAAAAATTACTAGGAATTTTTTAGTCAAGGCTGAGTTTCACCAGTAGGCTTACCTTAAACTTCAGATCTCTGCTGTATTTTCTTGTTATTATAGTTGATTGTATTGCATTAAGAAGTGGAATTCGATAATAAAAAAGAAACAATTATTACTCTACCTCACTTTTAAATATTGATACAATTATTGTACTTTGATTTCAAATTCGATTCTTCACTTTTAAATACTTGCGATACGGTACGTACCTTTCTGACAATGGACAATGCAGCCATTGTATTCATTGTTTGATATCAAAAACACAATAATAAATATTAAATTATTAAACAGTAATTTATAAAATATATTATAGACATAATACCGCGATTCACGATACATAATTATATAGATTATTACAGTCATTATGAGATTATTTCTCTATGATTTTTGTGAGATCGGACACGATCAGCTGTTATTCAAGGTCATTTTACAGCCCTAGGGCCGTAAAGTTTTACCGGCCTGGTCAGAAAACAATCACTTTCGGCCTCCATATGACGCACGTAAACCAGCTCATTACATCCAAGTGTGGCGAAAAAACATTTTTGCCCATGGTGTGAACGCTATTTTTGCCACACAGAAAAATAAACAATATATATAATAATTGTTTATTAACCACTTCCGAAAGCAAAAGTGGAAGGTCATAGCTCTAGCAAACCTGAGGTAATCTGAATATCAGGAAATTGTCCAAGTATTTTTTTTTATTCTGATTTGTTTAAATAACCTAAAAGATTATGTTCAATTATGTGGGAGGTTGAGTTTATACTTTTTTATTCTTTCAAATGACAATAAGATGATATTATTATGAATGTTTTGTTTCTTGAATAATGAAAACAAAATGAAAAGTTTTTTGATCAGCTGTTTTAGCGCACTTGAAATTTGGACAATCTGGATGTCAACAATGCTTGTTATCGTCGACTGTGGAAGTTGAGGTTAGAAGTGCAGAATATTTTATTCAATTCTAGAAGCATAAACTGATTCCGTTTCATAAACCATTTTGTAAACACGTTCACATAAAATCACAATCAGCTGACTTCAAGGTTATTTTACAGCCCTAGGGCCGTAAAACTTTTACCGGCCTGGTCAGAAAACAATCATTTTCGGCCTCCATATGACGCACGAAAACCAGCTCATTACATCCAAGTGGGGCGAAAAAGTAGGTTATGTTCTTACTGTGGAAAGTTAAAAGTTCAATTTCTGTCCAAAAATATATATGAGCTGAAAATTTTGAATTTATTGGATGTATTACAATATCATGGCATATTTCAAAATATTATTTTGGAGATTCAGCTTTCAGTTTACGTAACCTACCTTTTATTTTCACTGGCAATATCTATAATTTTACTGTTTCAAGTCCCAAAACTATATTGGGAATATAAAAAAACAACTTGAAAAGAGATTATGTCAAAGTTAGTAATCACCAAAATAGGATTAAATAAGTAAGGCCGAGCGATTACACTTACAATCCCATATAAGCTACATTATAAAATTCCAATATTAGTAATCTTAATGGCGGCGGCGGCGGGGAAAAAGTTGCAATCGCCATACTGTAGTTTTATAGGTAGTTACTGTAAATGTGCCCTTCCGATAACACGGATCACACAATACAAAAAGCATCTCCGCCGTCTCAATTCTATACCATACGTCATTCACTGTACTTATTTATCCACATCAGATCAAATTTATTCACTCGAAAATTCATACAAAATATAGAACAAGTGATCACTACTCACAAAAAGTACAGTAAGTTACTGGACTTTGTTCGCGAAAAGGAGTCAGATGCGAAGTACTATAAGTAAGACTACGGTATTCATTTAATTTAATGAAGATCCATTTTATATGGATGAAGAACTTACTTAAACTCAAAGGGCTTCAAATATTGAATGATACCAATTTTAATGCTGATTGAATTATAGTATAAATAGGTTTTTTGGTAGTTAATAGTACGAGCTTCGTTTAGAATTCATATTTTTGTAATCGTAATGTTTGGTATTAAATTCAAATATTAATTTCTTTTTTTGCCTTATACAGATTAGCAAGGGGAGGTGTTAAACCATGTTGGTGTGACTTGGTTCAGTATTATCTATGTGAAAAAAGATCGAAGCCTTTTGTGCTCACCCCTGCAATTTTCATGACGGCGAAGGCAACCACTAAACAGCGGGTTAATTTTTTTCGCTCTTGCCGTCATGCGAATCGCAGTGCTGTGAACAAGGCTTATACAGTGTTATGACTTATGTACCTATTCATAAATATTTTTTAATTTATGCGGTTTGAGCTCATTAGTTCAGTTGAACAATTTTGATAATGTTTTATCTCTTCTGTATAATTTTTATTTCGAAGAATATTATGCAATCATTCATCTTACAGAGCAATAATGTGTCTTATCGATGACATTTGTTTAAATGCCATTGTCCTTTGAACGTTTTGTTTTGACAGTCTGGGAGTTACCAAAATCCATTCATTGGATTTAAAAAAATAATTAGTTGATCATTTATTAATGCGCTCATCATTCTATTAAAATAACTGCTCTGATAAAGATAGTAGGCATAGGTCATTTGTGGAATTAAGTAGGTAGTATTAAATGCAAAATAATTATTTAGTCATTGATCAGCATCTCACAAGACAAGAGACATTCTTTCTTGTAAAATTAATGTAAATCATATTAGTTTTTTGTTAAAAGTGTTTGGATTTTTCATGGTATTTATTAGAACAGTGTATATTTTACTAGGTAGGTACAAAATATTAACACGAGGTAAGCCTTTTTCCTAGTTTATTCTCATTATTTTTTTAATTTATTGAGTTTTGTGTATAGAATAATTATTATAATTATTATCCAATGATAAGAGTAACTAATGAACTAGCATAATAGTACTAGCCACTTATGCTAACTTAGCATAGCGAAGTGTTCAAAATAATTTTGCTAACACATAATATTCAATTATATGATGAGTTTCGTTTTTCTCATATTTAAAAAAGTACAATGGAATGATAATGGAAGAATTGTGTTTGTGTAAGATAAATTCAGGTTCCATGTATATTTTCAATAAAAGTGTTCTGTTTTCTGTCGAATTTATGTAGACTAAGAAGAGCTGAATAGACATTTTTGTTTTAGAGTTTTAATCTAACTTGCATTGCTTGTCAATGATCTAACCAACTTGGATAATATAATAATGACATTACCGTACTCTACATATTATTTTATAGCTGCATTACATATAATTATCTATGTAGATCAAGATAATCCAAATCAATAATTAAGTAGGCTACACCTTAGCTAGTTTGCTTTTAAAGAAATCATCTTCCTTAAACCGTTAGTCAAAAATCATAATAATTATATCCAGTCCGCGACTGTATTTTGTTAGCTGGGATGAGAACGATAAAACTGTACCTGCTCAGAGCGGAAAATTATCTACTAATGATTGTATAGTAACAAAAAACGTTTCAATTTCAATTCAGATGAAGTACGTGATGAAAAATCTGGTGTGGTACACTCACACAACTTTTCTTGCTCATTGAACTGTAAGCCTCATTCTCAAACGAGAATAATTTAGGGGAATAACATCATGACAATTATTGGCGGCAACATATTATTTGCAACTACGATCAGACTACTGTATATGTGTATATATAATTATTGTTTTCAGAGTACTTTTTCCTTCGTGTAAATTGTGAAATTAGATGATTTTTCTCGTCAAAACAGCTGTTCTACAGATGAAATATCTTGACTATGACTGTGTACTTTTTATAAACTGCTCTACCTACCTACCTACCTACCTACCTCATGCACGAGATGTAGGTTATAAAGTCCATTTCTCAAGGATAGGGTGGATCCCCCATTAGTTTCCCAGGAAAAAGACTCATTCCAGTTGATAGATCTGATAAATAACTATACAGGGTATGAATTTGAAAAAAATCATTAGAGCCATTTTTGAGAAAATCGTGAAAAACATGGTTTTTAGTCATTATCCGCCATTTTTCTCAATAATATTACGGAGCTCCTGAATTTTTCCCAGAAATGAGACTCATGCCAGTTGATAGGGCTTATAGATAGCTATCTATGATATAAATTTGAAGAAAATCGTTAGAGCCGTTTTCGAGAAAACCGTGAAAAACATGGTTTTTTCGTCATTATCCGCCATTTTTCTCAAGAATATTACAGAGCTCCTGAAATTTTCCCAGTAATGAGACTCATGCCAGTTGATAGGGCTTATAAATAGCTATCCATGGTATAAATTTGAAGGAAATAGTTAGAGCCGTTTTCGAGAAAACCGTGAAAAACATGGTTTTTTCGTCATTATCTGCCATTTTTCTCAAGAATATTACAGAGCTCCTGAAATTTTCCCAGAAATGAGACTCATGCCAGTTGATAGGGCTTATAAATAGCTATCCATGGTATGAATTTGAAGAAAATCGTTAGAGCCGTTTTCGAGAAAAACATGAAAAACATGGTTTTTTAGTAATTATCCGCCATTTTTTCCGCCATCTTGAATTGAATTTTATTGAATATCTTATTGTCGGATCCTCATGGTATAAGGACCTTAAGTTTAAAATTTCAAGTCAATCGATTGATTAGGAATGGAGTTATCGTGTTCACAGACATATACATACACACATACACACACACACACACCACACACACACACACACACACACCACACACACACACACCACACACACACACACACACACACACACACACACATACACACACACAGACCAACACCCAAAAATCATGTTTTTGGACTCAGGGGGACTTGAAACGTATAGAAAACTTGAAATCAGGGTACCTTAATTTTTTTGGAAAGCAATACTTTCCTTACCTATGGTAATAGGGCAAGGAAAGTAAAAATAAACATTACCTTGCCGTTTGTTTACCTTTGTGAATCTTCGCAGCATACTATCCATTATGTGTGCTGGAATCTCATCATGTTTTTTTATTATTTTCTACGATTTCCTGAAATTTATACAGGCAAAACCTTATTCAAACTCAGAATTTTTTCATTTTTCTTTGCAGTTGGTTTAATAGACCAGGATCAGACATTGGACTTGGAGGATAGCTCACATTTTGGATAATGATAATGTAACTGGAATGTCTGGAGTACAGTAACTGGAGTTGCAGCAGGATCATAATAAGATATTGAAACTCCATGAATCTCTGGCAACCTGTTGGCAAATTTCTGAAGCTACTGAACCTTCAAAAACTACTGCAATTGCTAGAAACCTGGACCCAAAATTGGAGCTTCTGAATGTTTTTAAGCTTGGTTTTTTGTATTTGACATAACAGATAAATTCTATAATAGATGGATTTGAAGACCCAGAAAGTTCTAGAGACGATTGCAACTACAAAGACGTTTTGAAACATTTTCAATCTGTGTTCACGTGCTCTAGTGTTGCAAGTGTTCTAGTTAATGTGAAAAGTTAATTTAGTTGTTTACCGTAGTTGGAAGTTTTGGATAGATTTCATTATTGCCAGTTACAGCAAGAGTTCAAGTAAGTGGAAATTGAAGGAGCTGCGACTATGAGCAGTAACGTGTTTTGTGTGATCACTGAGGAGCCTGCCTCCAAAGAGCTGCGTTTCCGCTATGACAGTGAAAGGAGGCCGGTCAGCGTCAATCGGCCCTATTCGTCGGCTGGTAGCATCCCTGGTGTACGCAGCACCCCGCAGAACAAAACTTATCCTTCCATAGAGGTAAGTACCGTACTGTATATATTTGCTATTCAAACTTTTTTACTCAGCAGGCTTATTCTGTGTTTGACATTAACAGAAATCATCAACTAACCTGCTAGCACACTATATTGAAAACATAAATGTTTTGCTAACAACGAAAATATGGCTGCGGCTAACAAAATTTTATTGTTTTCTTGTAAAGAGTGGAAAATCTCCTACGGTAATGAATTTGTAATAATTTTGAATTATACTACCGAGTACCGACAGATAATTAATATATTATTAAGATATACAGGGGGATTCTTATTATGGTATAATAATTTAACACGTGATAGTAGAGGTAAAAATAAGAAAAAGTTCTTATAAGCTATGTAATCTAAATTTAAATAAAAGTTGAATAAAATGTATTCTTATGTAGTACATTACACCACAAAAATTTGCTGTTTCATGAGGAGAGAACTAATAACTCATAGGTTGTAGCTGATTGCAAATAAAATTTCGGTTTTTTATGAAATGTTTTATTTTAATATGATAGGAACTTTCTAAATGGCATTAAACTCATACTAAAAGACTAAAGATGATGTTCAAATCAAAGTGACCTCCGTTGTTCTGAATTCATATGTTCAGACGTCTTCTCATCGATTGTCGGACCCGTTTAAATATTCCAGGAGTCTGCTTTATCATTTCTATTCCGTTCAAAATCCTTAACCGGAGTTCTTCAATGATATCAATTGGAGTATTGTATACTAAGGTTTTTAAGTGTCCCCAAAGATAAAAATCCAAAGGATTTAAGTGTGGTGACCTAGCTGGCCATGGTACTGGCCCACCACGGCCTATCCATTGATTTGGAAAGCTGTGATTCAGGTGTTCACGAACAGCAACACTGAAGTGTGCTGGAGCTCCATCATGCATAAACCAAATGTTTTGGCGCAACTGAAGAGGTGGATCTTCAAGTGAGATAAATAGCTCCTCTCTCAAAAAGTTTAAGTAGATTATGCCATTAAGCCTGGGAGGAAGCTCAAACAGAAGTAGATGATCTCCTATGATTCCTGCCCAAATGTTTACTGAAAACTGATGTTGTGGACGATTAGGATTGATGGCATGAAGATTCTCATCTGCCCAAATATGTTGGTTGTGGACGTTAACGATAGCTGTTCTTGAAAAGTGTGCCTCGTCGGTAAATAAAACGGTCGTTAAAAAGTTTGGGTTAACAAGTTTTTCTAAAAACCATCGGCAAATAACAGCACGAGGAATACAGTCTCGTGGCAATAGAGTATGAACTTTCTGGAGGTGGTATGGATGTAATTGTTACTCTTTTAGTATCCTCTAAATAATAGAATGATTGACATTAAACTGCACTGACAATTCTCTCGTGCTCTTATCTGGATGTTCATAAATTTAATTAAGAACTTGTTCTTCTAACTCAACAGTCATAGTAGATCGGAGTCCACTGCCTGCATAAATGTGCTCTTTGAATATCAAAGAGCCTGTTTCAGACAGACGTTGATGAATAGTGGTAAAAAACCTTGAACTTGGACATACTCGATTAGGAAAGGTCTCCTGATACAAACGTCTTGCTTCAGTACTATTACAGTGTCCCATTCCATACAAGCATTAAATGCATGTCAGCTAATTCGGAGTATGAATAATGTCTAAAATTACCTGCCATTTTTCAAAAATTTAACACTTAACACAAAAGCAAAGTGAAATGGTTAACAAATAACAACTGGTTAATAGATTAAACAAAAAACACAGCGCGGTTACAGTAGGCCTAGCTTACAGTTTGTTGTTTTGTTCAACAGTGAGCTAAAATATTTCTGAAAATAATTTTCAGCTGATAATTTCTTTTAAATATTTTCTTATTTAAAACAAAATAAATAAGCTGTTTTGGAACAGCTGTTATTTAAATTCATGTTTTATTTGCAATCAGCTACAACCTATGAGCTATTAGTTCTCTCCTCATAAAACAGCAATTTTTTGTGGTGTAATGTACTATATAAGAATACATTTTATTCTACTTTTATTTAAATTTAGTTTACATAGCTTACATAATTCTTTTTAGAATTGAATTCTCTACAATTTTCATTGCGAAAAATTATTTGTTTACTGGTCATTAAAGAAAGTTATTGGGCATCAAACGTAGAAGTCTGTGTTTTTCTACTTATATTTTTTGCATATTTTAACTTTTTTCTCAAAAACTACTCACACTACTGCTTCCAGACTAGTTTTATTCAATGTTTCAGACATTTTCCCATATGAATCCAGCATAAGTTTTTCAAAAACAAGTCCCCAAACAATTCAGCATCGTCGTATTTCACCAGAGGAACTGAATTCTTGGCGAAATCTTTCACTCTGTATAGCTCGCTAATGAAGCGTTTATGTTTATGAGAACTTTTTTCTTATTTTTACCTCTACTATCACGTATTAAATCATTTTACCATAATTAAGAATCACCTTGTATATTGGTAAAATAAAAATTTCAATTTTTAAATTTACGGTAGGCTACTTATTATTTATTCAAAATAAAATTTCAATAACAAATGTAGCCTATACATAATATTTTTCTAAATCCCTGTAGATATTAGCTATTTAAATAGCTAATCCTCAATTGAGGAAAAAATATTAGTTCTGTAAAAAATACATTCAAAAATATTACTTCTGTAATATATATAAAACACGTTCACGTTCATTAAAACTCAGTTTTTAAAAAGAATTTTATTTGCAAAAAATACATGTTAACACATCAAGTGGCTGAAGTAGACTAACTAAAATGAGCGCGCTGAGAGCGACACTAAGCGGTACTGACAAAAATAGTAGTCAGCACATCAATTGTTTAAGTTTACATAATTCCTCCCTCCTTAAGTTTTTTTCGTCCCGAAAAATAAATTTGGGACACTCAAAAATTACAAGAATTAAAATGAAGTTACAAATTAAAGTTTACTAAGATCTAATTTCTAGGTGGTACAATATAGCTTATGGTAGGGGTTGATGATATTGGTACTTGTGTATCAATTCGGTAATTTAGTACACTGGTTGGCTTCTTAAATTTGTAATAAACGATTATCAAAATTACAAGAAGTATAAATGTACTTAAAACAAAAATTACAATGTGGCGTGTCTTAAGGACGAAAGAATCTTCAAAATTTATAGAATCAAAATCTCTTGGTTCAATATCATCAAGTTCACTAACATCTTTCAAATCGATAAGTTTAGTATGAATTTTATTTGGTACATGACTTAATTTTTGTGCGTATGTGGTCTGAGTAGATTTTTGCCCACACCTATCTCTATCAGAGTTCCCAGTGTCGCTCTGGGCCGGCTAAACTCAGTCGGCGACTGGGGAGGGCCGCGGCAGGGGACGGGAGTCTTGGTGGGGCGTCCGTCAACCACCCTCGCTCGGGTTGGGGGTTGAAACAGGGTTTTGAGTGCTTTGGAGGAATGTTTCCCTCTTTTAGGAAAGAGGGGCCGTGCTTTCGCACTGCCAAACAGGGTTGGTCGCGGAATGAAAGGAATAGGAACTCTGCGGTGTCAGTCGTGCCAAGGGTCTTCGTGTCAGGACTAAGTCTTAGTCCCCGGGCACCGGGTGTCTTCCCGGGGTCCGGATTGATCGCGGAGCTCTAGTAAAGGCCTTCCCTAGCCTTACTAGAGGTCCTCTCTCGATCCCGCACTGAATTAGTGCGCTGCGGCGGCTCGCGCTCTGGACTTTCCTAAGTCCTGGTTGTCGGGCACTAGGTGTCCTCCTGGGGTCCGGATGGGTCGCGGAGCTCTAGTAAAGGCCTTCCCTAGCCTTCCTAGAGGTCCTCGCTCGATCCCGCACTGAACTAGTGCGCTGCGGCGGCCAGCACTCTGGACTTTCCTAAGTCCTACTTGCCGGGCACCAGCTGTCCTCCTGGGGTCCGGATCGGCCGCGGAGTTGCGGGAAAGGCTTTTCCTCACCTTCTCGGACGTCCTCTTGCGATCCCGCACTGGACTAGTGCGCTGCGGCGGCCAGCACTCTGGACTTTCCTAAGTCCTACTTGCCGGGCACCAGCTGTCCTCCTGGGGTCCGGATCGGCCGCGGAGTTGCGGGAAAGGCTTTTCCACACCTTCCCGGATGTCCTCTTGCGATCCCGCACTGGACTAGTGCGCTGCGGCGGCCAGCACTCTGGACTTTCCTAAGTCCTACTTGCGGGCACCAGCTGTCCTCCTGGGGTCCAGATCGGCCGCGGAGTTGCGGGAAAGGCTTTTCCACACCTTCCCGGACGTCCTCTTGCGATCCCGCACTGGACTAGTGCGCTGCGGCGGCCAGCACTCTGGACTTTCCTAAGTCCTACTTGCCGGGCACCAGCTGTCCTCCTGGGGTCCGGATCGGCCGCGGAGTTGCGGGAAAGGCTTTTCCACACCTTCCCGGACGTCCTCTTGCGATCCCGCACCGGACTAGTGCGCTGCGGCGGCCAGCACTCTGGACTTTCCTAAGTCCTACTTGCCGGGCACCAGCTGTCCTCCTGGGGTCCGGATCGGCCGCGGAGTTGCGGGAAAGGCTTTTCCACACCTTCCCGGACGTCCTCTTGCGATCCCGCACTGGACTAGTGCGCTGCGGCGGCCAGCACTCTGGACTTTCCTAAGTCCTACTTGCCGGCACCAGCTGTCCTCCTGGGGTCCGGATCGGCTGCGGAGTTGCGGGAAAGGCTTTTCCACACCTTCCCAGATGTCCTTTCTCGCCTCGATGTCCCACTGGTGGCCCACCAATGGGGAGTCAGGTTTCGACCAAACCTGACGTGTTGTCGTTGGTCGAAACTGGCAACCCGTCGTCTAAACAGGTTAAATGTCGTTCAACACTCGCCCAAACGAGTGTAGAGCAGTGGAGTTCACTGTGTGAGAGGCTAATCGACTTTAGCTTCGACACAACTCCCGGTCGCTGAAGAAATCGGAGTTCACTTAGTACAAGGCGTACTGTGACGTTGCTAGCTGCTCGCTGCTTCCTTCTCACCTCTCTCGACCGCTCGACTTGGCTCTCCGAACTCGACTGCCTCTTGCTGGCCTTTCTCGAGCCTCCCTCAGTGACCGAGAGGGAGGGGAGAGAGGATGCGCAGCAACGCTGAGCGGTAGGCCAGTGGCTGGCTTGAACGTTGACCCCTCAGATTCTATGATAGATAGCCGAGCGTCGAATAAATGAGCCCTAAATTCAATGCCTTTCTCTAGTTACGATATACATCGTGACACACTGTTCCTACTAAGGGAAGGGGGGGGGAAAAGAGAGGGGGAGGAGAGGGGGGGTGAGGATGGAAGGGGTAAACGGCAGACAGAAGGTCCCAAATGCCTGAGTACATTCTGCCGCCTCTCCGCCGGTCAACATAGACCGAACATAAACTGGGCGCCAGGTTGGTTCCTCGCCAACCGGTGGTGATGCGTCTTCACCATCCGAAGAAATGAGCAAGCTACCCGGCCAGATCCTAGGCCTAGCTTCAGAGAAGATCTTGAAGATCTGCGCCGTGCTTTCGCACTGCGTTGAGACGCCGTGTTCGCACACTGCAAGAGACCGCCGTGTTTGCACACTGCAAGAGGCCGCCGTGCTTCCGCACTGCGATGGGGGACGCCGTGCTTTCGCACTGCAAGAAACGCCGTGCTTTCGCACTGCAAAGGACCGTCGTGCTTCCGCACTGCAATGGGGGACGCCGTGTTTGCACACTGCAAGAGGCCGCCGTGCTTCCGCACTGCGATGGGGGACGCCGTGCTTTCGCACTGCAAGAAACGCCGTGCTTTCGCACTGCAAAGGACCGCCGTGCTTCCGCACTGCAATGGGGGACGCCGTGCTTTCGCACTGCAAGAAACGCCGTGCTTTCGCACTGCAAAGGACCGCCGTGCTTCCGCACTGCAATGGGGGACGCCGTGTTTGCACACTGCAAGAGGCCGCCGTGCTTCCGCACTGCGATGTGCCGGGCTTTCGCCCTGCATGGCCGTGTTTTCACACTGCCTTGCTTCGCCGTGCTTGCGCACTGCATGTGCCGGGCTTTCGCCCTGCATGGCCGTGTTTTCACACTGCCTTGCTTCGCCGTGCTTGCGCACTGCATGTGCCGGGCTTTCGCCCTGCATGGCCGTGTTTTCACACTGCCTTGCTTCGCCGTGCTTGCGCACTGCATGTGCCGGGCTTTCGCCCTGCATGGCCGTGTTTTCACACTGCATAACTTCCAGCATCAGACAGCTGGGATGAATCCCCAACACGACCAGGAACTCGTCGTGGTCTCAACAATAGTCAGCTGAGACACAGCTCCAATAATTCCAGGAGCTCGTCGAGGAGGTAGACTCAAGTTGCAGTCCCCATCCTCAAGAAGAAATGTGATACACAACAATGTTACACTTCACAGGAGGCAGAAGTTGATAGAGGCGAATTGGAGTCCAGGGAAATTACCAAGTGTCAGAGTGATTGATACCCTTTGTTAGTTCAGTGTATCAGCAACTTATTGCTCACAATAAAATATGAGAGATTATAATATGATGAGGAATACTGAATTATATGGTTGACATGAAGCCACTAGTTGTGATGTTACACCACATATTTCGATTTTATATCACAATTAAATGTGGTCGAAAAAAAAAAAATTCATTTTCGATCTGTTATGAGGATCTCAGCCTTCTCACAATATCACAATAATAAAATCGGAACTATAAATTTCAACTCAATATTCCACTTCTCACTGTTCATTTCAATAATGAAATCAATCACATGATTTACTTATGCAAAGTAACCATCCATTGGATATAAATGACAGTGTGTTTATTATAACAGATAACATCTGCTAATTAATTCACAATCAGTGAACATTTATTGCTCAATCTCTCTTTCTCACTTCAAGACTTATTTAACCTCGAAATAAATCTTAATTTACTTTTTCAGAGTAATTATTCACACAAGGCGTGTATAATGACACCACAGCTGTCAATCAATTCACACTCAGTAAATATTGATTTTCCGAAAAATAATCACAACAATCAGCACAAATAGTAATAATTGAATGGATTAATGCACCGTCAATAATAACTCATGATGGTAGGCTGAGTAAGAATTAGATTCACTCTCGAGACGTGATCTAATTCCAAACTAACAATAGCACGATCTAACTCAGACTGAATCAATAACAGTAGAATATCTGGAAAAACTAGAATTCTCATGAATTCAATTTTATAAATTGTTATTGAAAAGGAGAAGTAATTCTCTTCTACAGACTAGAAGCTCGGCGATAGCAGTTAGCCAATTGAGATAACATTTATCTTATCTGCACAGCACAGCACAAACAACTTTTCGATCCAACATAGAATTAATTCCAATTGAAATAATAATTATTTCATTCCAATCTATAGTAAGTCCTCCGACTTTATTTCAAGTGAAATATTAGAAAATTTGAATCATAATCTGAAGCTAATAACCCCCGATTGTAGTACATCTCGACTCACAATCAAACGCAATTTATTCATTCCACATGAATAATTAATTGCAACGTAATTCACTTTTATCCCACAGTATAATAACGTCTGTTAATTAACTGCATCGTAACACTTTACACGGATTAAAGCAATTACCACCAGCTTCATTAAATGATTTCAATTATTATAACCATTACCTCATGGTTAAAATACTAGTCAGATCATATTATACTGATCTATAATATTTTCTAATATTCTCTATCCACTCATTTTGCCATCAACTATTTATGGCAAATAGAAAACAAGCTACTGCAAGTTTTGTTTTTTAACCTGTACCTGGTTACAACAATATCGGTAATATACCGGTCAAGAAAATTTATTCTAGTTGGAATCGACTTTGGCTGTTATTAGCTAGTCATAGACTGTAGAAAATTTTCTTGATTACCCTTGCTTGGTCACATCATAATATATTTCAAACTGAAATTATTGAGATTGCCATCAGATCAAAAGAAACGCATTAATTTGACAATAATAATTTATTCCATCTAATTCAGCCAGTGCTTATGACTGATTATAATAATTAAACTGTAATGGTTGGGTTGCCATTTAGTTTAAATAAAACCCTATTTTATAGGAAAAATTAAACGGAATATGCTTTTTCCTTCTCTTCCTTTCAATATACTATTGACAAATTTCTTTCAACAACAATAAATTATGTCAGTCTATTAATATTTTCATTATTTTCGGAATCGTGCTAATGCTATCTTCAAAATTCGGCTAATAGATTCATGCTAATAATTCTGAATTAATTTTCTTCTTTTTCTATACAATTTTGTCTTTGATAACAAAATTTTATTTCCTCATTTTAAATGGGATAAAATATTAATCAGAAATAGCTCTAAAGCTGTGATATGATAGAACTCTATAATATTCACCCCTTCTCGCCTCTTACCTCCTTATTGGCGGCGCGTGACACCTCTCTGGTATCCCATCCTCCGGATAGGCAGCGACCCTCTATGGACTCGCTCGGTCTCCTGCTGTCCATCCGCTCGGATACCGTCCACCTTTTCCGCAACTTCTCCATCACCATCCTCTTCCTCATCTTCGGGCAGGTGTGGCTGGAGCTTGGTGCCCTTCTCGTGCACAGTAAACCTCTTACCGGCACTCAACATTTTCTCGACCTCATAGAGGCCAGAAAATTCCGGCGCTAACTTCGCGGCAAGCTGATTAGCACCCGAGGACAGGTGACACTCCTTCCTGTAGACTAGCTGTCCAGAGTTCACCTTCCTTGTCCTCCTTTTCCAATTATAATACCGGTTGGCATTATAATTCTCGTCTCCAATATCAGAAACTACTTCCTGTGTAGTTTCCAGCACCGGCAGTCTTCTAGACTGCACTGCTCGAAGATTATTTCCAGCTCCTTGCTGAAAATTATCCTCCTTCTTCCGCCTCCGGTACAGCTTTTCCGGACAGCTGAACCTCCAGTGCCCAGCTCGTTTACAGTGCCAGCAAATGAACTTTCCACGGGCTGGAGAAATTTTCTGAGAAAGAAATTCCTCTTTTCTAGTCTTCCACACGGCTCCTACGTGTTTCTGGACTTGAGGAAATTTCTTCTTCTCATGCTTCTTCACAGGAATAATTCCAGGTGGCTTCCTTGACCTCCCTATGTCAGGCTTGGTTTTAACAGTAGCCAGCCTCGAGTTGACAGCTCCTTTTCCTACTTTTGGAGTGGAAATATTGTCTCCAATGTGTTTTTTGACGAGACAAGGATCCCATTCCACTGACCGGGAATAGGGGTCTATTTTCACCCGGTGCTCACGAAGAAACTCCATACCGAGCAGAATATCTGGAGAAAGCCCATCCATTATTGTGAGTGTTGTTGATAGGGATATTCTGCCGATTTTCAGGTTGATTATAACACCACCTCGCAGACGTGCAGCCGCTCCATTAGCCATAGCAGCGCCGCGCTGCACAGGCTCTCGTTCCACTGCTTCCAAACTATTAAAAGCTTTAGAGCTAATATAGTTGGACTCTGCTCCGGTGTCGAGAAGAGCTCTATACTGTCTGTCTCCTATTTCCACTGTAGTGAAAAGACGGTTGTCATCCTGGAGCTCTGGCTCTAGCTGGATTTGAAGCCTCGTTTTAACCACAGCTGTTTTATCAGAAGTCTTCTTCTGCTCTCTCTCACAGGAACAATTTGGTCGTGGCTTCCCGCACTTTGAGCAGAGTGAAACCTCCGGACACTCTGATCTCCAGTGTCCCACCCTCTTGCACTGCCAGCATACGGGGCCTTCTGGAGGTTGTTCACTCCGACGCTGTGTAGTAGTAGTCTCCTGTCGAGGCTTGGTCTGCTTCCTCACCTCCTCCTGCTTCACAGCTCGTTGTCTCTGTTGAGCACTCTTCTCCTCGAACTTAATTCGTTCATATTGTCTCGCTAAGTGTAGCAAGTCGTCGATGGTGTACACTTCAGCCTCCCTGATGTAGAGCTTGTAGCGTGGTAGAAGATTCTTGTACAATCTCTGTACCTGGCTCCTCTCTGAAAAACCACCTCTTCTTCTCATCAGCGTTAGCAGCTCCTCGACATAGTCGTCTATGAGCTCGCCTTCTCTCTGCCGCCTGTCGAGAATTTCATTCTCAAGATCCTCCACATAAGTAGGTGGATAGTAACGAGACCGAAAGTCTCTCAGGAAATCGTCCCAGTGTCTCCACTGTTCTCTCCTATTCCTCATCCATAAGGAACATTTCCCCGCTAACATTTCAGGTAGCGCTGGAAATAACTGTCTGCCAGACAAGCCATATGCTTGTTGCAGCTCCTCGAGCCGCTCCATAAAACTTGGAGCATCTCCACTCCCATCATATGAGAGCCGCCACCCTCGAACCTTGTCACACACGGCACCCGGGTCCATACAGGATGTAGCAGGCACCGCTGACCTGGTAGGTGACCTCAATACATGCCTAGGCATGTTATTATGCCTCTCCGGCATCTCCGGCCTCACCAGCGCAGGCTCTGCCTCCTCGCTAACTGGTGTTGGCCTTCGCGCTCCTCGACGAAGCGCCTCCTCCCCATTATCCAGAACGGGGAGCATCGCAACAATCCGCTGTCGTTGCTCCAGTAGAGCCCTCCTCAGGCTCGTACTTGTGCCATCTGTCAGCACTGAGTCGAGTAGTAGATCAATCAAGCCCTGATCGTGCACTCTGTACACCCAGGAGTTGTTGGAGTCGCCATCAAACTCTGGAGACGTCTCCTTGGGTATTTCTTCCAGTCTGGAACATGCAGTGGCCTCCGCGACTGGTGGCCAAAAAGCTGCAGCTCCTTCCTCTTCCTGACCTGTGCCAGCTCCGCCACCGATCCTGTTTAGACCGGCGGCCTCCACCATTGTCCTCCGGTGGTTTTCGACAAGAGCTCTCCTGAGCTCTGCCATGGTACCTGTTGTAGGTAGCCCTGCAGCAGCCGAGAATTTCACTGCTTCATCCCTGTGAAGCCTGTAGATCCAGGCCACTCTTGGATCACTGCTGTTGTCTCCTATATCCTCCTTGTCTCCTTCCTCGCCTCTGCAATTATTCTCCTCTCTAGCACTCATCACTGTTCTTCTCCTCCTGCCTTGGGCCCCACGTTCGTGTGCCAATCTTCTGAGTAGATTTTTGCCCACACCTATCTCTATCAGAGTTCCCAGTGTCGCTCTGGGCCGGCTAAACTCAGTCGGCGACTGGGGAGGGCCGCGGCAGGGGACGGGAGTCTTGGTGGGGCGTCCGTCAACCACCCTCGCTCGGGTTGGGGGTTGAAACAGGGTTTTGAGTGCTTTGGAGGAATGTTTCCCTCTTTTAGGAAAGAGGGGCCGTGCTTTCGCACTGCCAAACAGGGTTGGTCGCGGAATGAAAGGAATAGGAACTCTGCGGTGTCAGTCGTGCCAAGGGTCTTCGTGTCAGGACTAAGTCTTAGTCCCCGGGCACCGGGTGTCTTCCCGGGGTCCGGATTGATCGCGGAGCTCTAGTAAAGGCCTTCCCTAGCCTTACTAGAGGTCCTCTCTCGATCCCGCACTGAATTAGTGCGCTGCGGCGGCTCGCGCTCTGGACTTTCCTAAGTCCTGGTTGTCGGGCACTAGGTGTCCTCCTGGGGTCCGGATGGGTCGCGGAGCTCTAGTAAAGGCCTTCCCTAGCCTTCCTAGAGGTCCTCGCTCGATCCCGCACTGAACTAGTGCGCTGCGGCGGCCAGCACTCTGGACTTTCCTAAGTCCTACTTGCCGGGCACCAGCTGTCCTCCTGGGGTCCGGATCGGCCGCGGAGTTGCGGGAAAGGCTTTTCCTCACCTTCTCGGACGTCCTCTTGCGATCCCGCACTGGACTAGTGCGCTGCGGCGGCCAGCACTCTGGACTTTCCTAAGTCCTACTTGCCGGGCACCAGCTGTCCTCCTGGGGTCCGGATCGGCCGCGGAGTTGCGGAAAGGCTTTTCCACACCTTCCCGGATGTCCTCTTGCGATCCCGCACTGGACTAGTGCGCTGCGGCGGCCAGCACTCTGGACTTTCCTAAGTCCTACTTGCCGGGCACCAGCTGTCCTCCTGGGGTCCAGATCGGCCGCGGAGTTGCGGGAAAGGCTTTTCCACACCTTCCCGGACGTCCTCTTGCGATCCCGCACTGGACTAGTGCGCTGCGGCGGCCAGCACTCTGGACTTTCCTAAGTCCTACTTGCGGGCACCAGCTGTCCTCCTGGGGTCCGGATCGGCCGCGGAGTTGCGGGAAAGGCTTTTCCACACCTTCCCGGACGTCCTCTTGCGATCCCGCACCGGACTAGTGCGCTGCGGCGGCCAGCACTCTGGACTTTCCTAAGTCCTACTTGCCGGGCCCAGCTGTCCTCCTGGGGTCCGGATCGGCCGCGGAGTTGCGGGAAAGGCTTTTCCACACCTTCCCGGACGTCCTCTTGCGATCCCGCACTGGACTAGTGCGCTGCGGCGGCCAGCACTCTGGACTTTCCTAAGTCCTACTTGCCGGGCACCAGCTGTCCTCCTGGGGTCCGGATCGGCTGCGGAGTTGCGGGAAAGGCTTTTCCACACCTTCCCAGATGTCCTTTCTCGCCTCGATGTCCCACTGGTGGCCCACCAATGGGGAGTCAGGTTTCGACCAAACCTGACGTGTTGTCGTTGGTCGAAACTGGCAACCCGTCGTCTAAACAGGTTAAATGTCGTTCAACACTCGCCCAAACGAGTGTAGAGCAGTGGAGTTCACTGTGTGAGAGGCTAATCGACTTTAGCTTCGACACAACTCCCGGTCGCTGAAGAAATCGGAGTTCACTTAGTACAAGGCGTACTGTGACGTTGCTAGCTGCTCGCTGCTTCCTTCTCACCTCTCTCGACCGCTCGACTTGGCTCTCCGAACTCGACTGCCTCTTGCTGGCCTTTCTCGAGCCTCCCTCAGTGACCGAGAGGGAGGGGAGAGAGGATGCGCAGCAACGCTGAGCGGTAGGCCAGTGGCTGGCTTGAACGTTGACCCCTCAGATTCTATGATAGATAGCCGAGCGTCGAATAAATGAGCCCTAAATTCAATGCCTTTCTCTAGTTACGATATACATCGTGACAGTGGTAACTGAAGTAAACGGTAATTTTACATCTGTCATTTTATCATTGATATCCAGATTGATAAGGAAAGATGAGGGAGTATTTATAGTGCCATTATTGATATTAATTTGATCAAACTTATATCCTAAAATACAATTACAATTTTCGAAATAATTCATAAATGGTCTATCATTAATTATTTCTATTCTTACACAACTATCCAAATCCTTATTATTTACTACAGACAAAATACAGTTATCATGTATAATTTCTCCTGAAGTACAGAAAGAAATAGAAGAGAATTTTTGACAATTGGTCAGTTTCCAAAGCTTTTTGTTTTGAGACACAGATATAGTTTTTTCTTTTAATTTCATGGTGTGAACATTTGATTCCATTTCAACAGGATAAGACAGAAGGTCATATTTTTCAAATAAATCGTTTAATTTCGGTAAATGGATAATGTAAGTTATAACAGATTTCGATACAATACAAGTGCTATTACTAATTTCCCATAAAATACTGGAATCTCTACTAGCTAATGAATAATTCTTATAATTAATTAACCTACGAAAATCATCAAAGCTCAAAATTGATGGATGAAGTTTCCCTTCTTTGCAATACATCAACGAGTTAACAACATCATTTATTTCATCATCCAACAATTGTATAGTCAAAGTAATTAAGTCAACAGCTTGCATATTTTCGACAATATTGGCAGTTTCGTTAGTAATATTTTCTAATGCTTTATTATTTGAATTAATATGCTCAACATCGAAATTAAATTTCTTAATTAACTCATGGTTCATTTCAAAATTATGTTCTTCATTTTTAACAAGATGTAATTCATTATTTTCTATTTTATCAATAACTTTGTCGAGGTGTTCTTTGTCGTCAGCAGTCATAAGTCCTGTCAACCATGATATGGCGTTTCCTAATCCGTTCATTAGTCCACGTTTTACCTTTTTATTTTTATTTTCAGAAATCATTTCTAATTTAAAATATTGGTTGAGTGAAATTTTCTTCAAAGATTCAATAATGTCAGAGGATATGTAAGCGACTTGCAGATTATTAATATGAGTCTGTAATTTCAAAGATTGTATTTTAAGGTCAGTCACGTTAGTAAAATGGATAACTTTGTATGTGTCGTTAATGAGCATAGATTGTCCTATTTTAATCGGAATTATTCCTGCTGTCTTTGTCAAGTCTGTCAGTCTGTACGTCAACGTTGCTGGGATCAGGAACAACAGAAGGATGGTCATTGCCTTCATCTGCAACAATTAGATTATCTTTTACTTTTTTATGAGGCCTTTTCATTCTGTTAGGGTGGATTTTGATTAAATTTCTTTTCAGTTTAAACCTATCACCTTCCTTAGTAGCTGTGCTATACCTTGGAACATTTTTGTGAAATTTCGGGTTTTTGATGAATATCCTATCTGGTATTTCAGGTGGTTCCTCTCTATTTTTGTTACATTTTTCTGTTCGTTTTTCTTTTTCCTCGATTATTTTCTTGTAAACGGCATCATTCAACGCTTGTATTTCTTTGAAGTATTGATTAGCAAGTTCTTCAGTGATTACTGCGGGATTATCCTGATCTTGATTTTTTGGTAAATAATTCTGAATTCCGAACGTTAGTTCATTTGGGCTTAAGTTGAATTGATCTTTTATCGAATTGTTATAGGTTCGCAAAGCTAATCGAAGTTTTTGTTCAACACTATATTTTGGGAATTTAATTTCGAGTCCTTGTAGAATTTCAATAATTGTGGAGTGTGTTCTTTCTATTAGTCCTTGAAATTGGGGATGATAAGGTGTGGTGAAGTAAGTTTCAATACCATTTATTTCAGTGAATTGTTTGTATAGTGCATTGTTGAATTCTAATCCGTTATCGGATTGAATGCATTTTGGAATTGGGAAAACTGAAAGATAGCTGTTTAGATTTTTTATTATTTCGATACTGTTAGCTGATTTCAATGTGTAGGCGAAAAGTCTTTTAGAAAACGAATCGACAATTGTGAGGATTTTAATATTATTATACGTGAAAGTGTCAATCTGAAGTTTTTCGAAAGGTTTAGTAGGTGTGGGAGTTACTTTGAATTTAGTTTTAATTGGGTTTCTTTCATACTTGGTTTTCAAACAGATTTCACATTTATTTACAAATTCTGTTACGTCTTTGTGCATTGCGGGCCAATAGTAGTTTTTACGTATTTGTTTATAATTCTCGTTAATTCCTCTGTGGAAGTTTTTGTCTTCATGACATCGAGCTATTATCATTGTTTGTTCATCTACATCAGTTATGTCGGCGTTTATTCTTTTGTAGATTCGGAATTTTATGTTGGGAACTATTTTGACAATTTCATTAGTCATTGAACTCAGAACCGTACACAGTATCAGGTTTCAAATATTCTCGTATTTCTTCTACGTTGTTTCCAATGTCACGTGCGTCTCTGTATTTGAAAATTATTCTGTTTTTATTAAAGATCTTTTTGAATTGAGGTTTTCCTTTACCTCGTGAAATAACTATTTGGTTTGCTTCAGTGTTTATGATACTATTTTCGTCCATTATACCTATTCTATCATCTGAACTTTCTTGAGAATGTTGTGTCATTAGTGAGTCATTGTCATTATCATTATTAGTATTATTTACAAGGTTTTCGTTGCCAGTTTCCACATTATTTTCATTAATATTATCAATATTTGCATTAACTATCGAATTGTTACCTAATTGTTCATCAAGATCATTCAATATACTTTCATTTACCGACGGAGGAGCTTCATTGTTATGGAATCTTAGCAGATCATTGATATCAATGTCATCGTACTCATCATTGTTATTGACATTGTCGTTGGCATTGTTCGCATTATTTTCCGCGGGAAAGCCTGGGAATAATTCTGAATCGTCAAAACCTGTAAATTCATCACTACTTTCCATCATATTTACATTGAAAGGCCGTGAGAGACAATCAGCAACACAATTTGAGCGACCTTTTATGAATTCTACGGTGTAATCATACTCTTCCATTAACAATTTCCATCTCATTAATTTAGCATTTGGTTCTTTTAGAGAATGAAGCCATTGGAGTGGCTTGTGATCTGTTCTTAGGGTGAATTTTCTTCCATACAAATATGGCCTGAAATGTTTCACTGCCCAAGTTATTGCCAACATTTCTTTTTCAATAGTAGAAAGATTTTGTTCAGCGGGATTGAGTGTTCTAGAAGCGAATGAAATTGGGAGATCTTTATTGTCAGTCATTTGACTAAGGACCGCCCCTAAGCTTACATTGGATGCGTCTGTTGTCAAAATATATGGATCATTCAATTTAGGTAACTTGTGCCGGGCACTGTCTTTAATTCAGGCCTTTTCCCAAGTTATAATAGTAAATTTAATACGCAATAGACTAGAGCCATTATTGTAAGTGAGTTAGCGAAATAAATTATTTTCTCTCTCTATTATGAACGGCCATGACTTCGAGTTTCCCATGATAGATATTTAAAAATTGTGGCTCCGAGTCGTCGAGGAATGTAGATTATGGAATTATCTCTAAAACTTAGCCTTCCTGTCGCGACATAAAATGCGATAAGTTGGAAAACAGCAAGCATTGAAATTATAACAAACTACCGATTTTGCAGTTACTATTTGGTCCAAAGGCTGTAGAAGCCACGCGACGATTGGTCAAATTGATTCCGTTCGCCCAATAGGAGACCTGTTTCTAAATACAGTAGTGGGGCGATTCCCCAGCCGACAGACCAGATTACGTTTCGGAGGACACTTTGCTAGGAGCACTACGAGAGTAAAGATGTAGTCACTATGTTTCGCCCTTTTTGGGCAGGTTTATAAGTTTATTTCATTAGTTAATGTAGGAGCTAGTTTGATTTTTTATTAATGTTTAAATTTACTAGTAGTGCCATGTCCTGAAAGGTTTAATTGTGTTTCTTCATCATGTACGAATAATTGTTTCTTCAAATAACCGCTAAGCGGTTCATGTGTGTCCCCAAACCAACTTCTTGTACTACCACCCCTTTGGTTCCGCAACTTTATGTAAAACCGCTTCAAGACACCCGTTCAGACGACAGGTCTAGGGACGTAAGAGGACGTCGCCGTCAAGCCAAATTCAACCGGTAAAAGCTCACCGCCAAAAACAAGGTACTGTAACCCCGACGATAAAGCAACGTACAAACCAACGAAAGTGCAGTGTAGTGAAACAAAGGTTCATTCGAGAATGTCAATAAAAAGTGGGGATTCAAAATTATTATGAAATGGGTTATATGGGTTACTATCGACGAAATTTGGGTTCAACGGGTTTTTTCTTTCTTGAGTAATTTTATGTTGAAGTTAATTATTTGTTATTTGATGACTGATATTGTTTGGTTTTGTGACGTATTGCTATCTAAACGGGGATAGTAATGCCCCCCCGAATCAGATGAAGAATGTCAACAAAGTAACATGAAATTGTTGTTTCTGTTGTTCGATTTTAGTTGCCAATGTTTATTGAAACTGTTTGTATTTTTCAATTATTTCAAATTGTAGTGTTATTCTATAGTATAAACCTATTAAATCAGGCATGGCAAGATTAATTGAAGTTTTCTTGACTCTAGCCCGTTCACCTGCATGAATTAGGTATAGACTCAGGTATTTTCTAGATGTGTCGGCCTATTTCTAAATTCTAAATTTTATTCAAAATTATCTTATCTATTATCTTCTTTGGCACAAACTGCAATATTGGTGCGTTAGTAATTGCTTCTTTCAGAAAATTTACAGCTTCAATGAATTTAGGATCTTTTGGGTTTATAGTGGATGTTTTTCTCAATGCGTTAGTTAAAGGTTGAGCTATTTTAGCGAATCCTTTTATCATTTTTCTGTAGTATCCTGCCAAACCTAAAAATTGTTTTATTTGTTTAGTAGTTGTGGAACGGGAAAATCTTTTATTGCTTTTACTTTTTCAGGATTAGGCTGAATGCCTTTTTCCGAAACTATGTGACCTAGAAATAGAAGTTCTTTCTTAAAGAATTCGGTCTTGTCCAATTGTATTTTTAGTTGATGAGTTTTCAATCGTTTGAATACAACGTTCAGGTGTTTCATGTGCTCTTGTAAGCTATCACTAAAAATAATAATATCATCAAGATATACAAGAACATTGGTAAATCACAAAATATCAAGTTCATTGTCCTTTGAAATTGAGGTGGACCATTTTTCAACCCAAATGGCATTCTGAGAAACTCATAATGACCATTTTCAGTACTAAAAGCTGTTTTTGGTATTGATTCGGGTTCCATTTCAATTTGATGGAATCCTGAAACAAGGTCAATAGCCGAAAAGTACGTTGCTCGACCGATTTTTGAGAACAAGTCTTCAATATTCGGGAGAGGAAATCTATCATCTTTAGTTTTGTTGTTCAATTTCCGATAATCTACTACAAGACGAACTTTGCGTTTTCCTGAAGCATCAGGTTTCTTCGGCACAACCATAAGGGAGAGTTGTACGGAGAATTAGACGGTCTTATTAT